>NC_141544.1:75612774-75912774 GCF_021556685.1 Rattus norvegicus
GTATGATAATGAACCAGACCTTTAAAAGATTTCTAAAAATGTCAAACAGAAACACTCATGTTATTTGGTCTGCGTGGTAATAATTACTTGTCAGAAAAATATGTTGTTTCTTTTAATAGCTTCGTGAGTCTCCAAATCGTTTCTTTTTCATTCCTAGCACAGTAAACATAGACACATTCACGTAAACAAAGCACCCTGTGACCCTTGACAATCTTTGAGGCCTGAAGTGTCTTTGCAATTGGGTAGCACGTTTCTCACCCGCTCTACGCTCTGGCTTAAGTCTTGGCCAGCAAGAGCTGGGTACAGCAACCTGTGTTTACCCATGGGTGACACTGTTAAGTCAGCTCTGCACTGCAAATCGTTTAACCAACAAAAAATACCTTCACACACTAGCCCTGTGTGAAGATGCTGGCACCATGGGGATGATCTTTAGAGCACTACAGCTTCTGTTTCTGCTGTGTATTTGTGTTCTGACGGACGATATTGACCCGGGAGGGCTGATGGAGCTGCCTGCCCAACAGTGATGCTCCTGGACCATAGAGAGAGACAGCACAGTCAGGGGCATTGACACTGGCTCAGACAGGTGGCTGGGGATTAGGTAATGAACAGTAGATGGCTTCTGGCATTTTTGAGAGGGCATAAACAACCCCAAAGAAGATACTGGAGTATGTGTCACAGCTGAAGGAGCAGACGTTAGAGTCTCGGCTGAAGATGTTAGAGACTCAGCTGAAGAAGATGTTAGGGTCTCAGCTGAAGGAGATGATGTTAGAGACTCAGCTGCAGGAGATGTTAGGGTCTCAGCTGCAGGAGATGTTTTTAGAGTATGAATCACAGCTGGCATAAATTGTGAATGAAGAAAAGAAACAGGGGGAACAATAAATATTGCCAGTTCCCCAGTGTGTGAAGGACCTGAAGCCCCCTTCTCTGATTTATGATTAATGCATGTTTCTAAAATGCATCTCCAAGAGCGTCAGGTACAGTAACATGATGGCGGGGGTGCGGAGGGGGGCATCAGAGTAAGCTGTGAAGGTTGTTGTAAGTAAATGACTCTGGAAATATAAATATATATATTTTTTCCTGAGTTTAGTGCTTCCAGAATTTAAACTTCCTTACATTTCTCACCCTGTGAAACTACACCTTTAATAATATCTGTTTACCTTCCTGATAAGATCCACCACAAGAAGACCTTACAGAGTCCTGGGCCACAGGGGGCTCACAGAGGCTGAACTACCATCCAAAGAGCATGCAGGGGCTGAGCCTAGGTCCCCTGCACATATGTAGCAGATGTGCAGCTTGGTCTTCACGTGGGTCCCCTAACAACTGGAATGGGGGCTTACCCTGACCCCGTTGTCTGCCATTGGATCCCCTCCCCATAGCTGAACTGTCTTGTTGGGCCTCCGTTTGAGAGGATGTGCCTAGTCTTGCTGCTACTTGATGTCCCAGGGCGGGGTGGTACTCAGGGAGGGCTTCCCCATCTCTGAGGAGGAGGGGAGGCGCAGTGAGAGGAGAGTATTGTGAGAGCGGGGCTGGGAGGAGCAGAGAGAGAGAAGGGGCTGCAATAGGGATGGATGTACAGTGAAATAAATAATAATGGGGGGGAAATGACCCAAGAGGCCAACAATGCTGAACCAGTCCACTTTTTCAAAAGGCCACTCCTTAAGCTGCCTTCGCCCACACTTGCTAACCTGTATTGGTTTGATCCTAACCTAATCATACAAGTTGAGTGATGTTTATTACGATCTGCTTCCTCCTATAGTTAATTGTACGGAGCCACACGACTTCGGTGATGGCCACGGTGAGCTGGAAAAGACTCGTCTGCAAATTAGAAAAGGTTACTTCTCCCTCTGACTTCACATTCCCCCAACGAAGACACACAGCTGCTACAGTCGGCCTTAAAACATGGGAGTCCTGCACAGGGGATGTCAATCACCCAAACTTCCACAGAAAGAAAAACGTCATGGCTCTAAGATGCTTAACCGTTAAATAAATTAATTAGCTCCCCACTCTTAGAACACGATTCAAGTCAATGGGTTTCTGAAGCTTAACCGTTAAATAAATTAATTAGCTCCCCACTCTTAGAACACGATTCAAGTCAATGGGTTTCTGAAGCCCACCCAGGAGCCGACAGCCTGTCCTAAGGAGATCACGGGCGTGTGATCCATACAGGACTTGACATCCTCCAGATGGTGGGGAGGGGTGTGCTGTTCTTGGGAGTTCCGGCTGAGACCTGTTGGTGTCAGTCAGTTCTCATCCAAGGGGGAAAAGCTCCAGGCCCTGTGCTTACAGCAAGACCCAAGACTAGGAATCCAGCAACCCCACTTCAAAATGCCAAACGTACGTAAAAGCTGAGAAGTAAACAGTTAGCATCGGCCAGAGAGCAACTGACCTAGAGCCCTTATTTTAAATAAACTGGTCCTAGAGGTATTTGGTGAAGAAAGTAAAAGTGTTTCATTATATAGGCCAGGTTCAACCATAAAACTTCAACCATAAAACTATGTAGTCGAATAGGGCCTCAAACTTGTAATCTTCCTATATCCGCTCCCAGACGCACCAAATTACACAGAGCATACACACGCATGCACACGCATACACACACAGCAGGCTGAGAGATAGTTTGAAGGAAAGCAACAATTGCCCAACTCTGTACCATCTCAGAAAAGACAGGCAGTCCCTCCCTAACCTCCTGCCTCCCCACTCTGCGGTGACTAGACTCTCGTGGCCCAAGCCCATCACCTTATTTGCCACTGAGTCACATGGCTTTAAGTATGAAGATTCAAGTGAGGATTTTTGCTATAGATGTTTCTGCTCCCCAAGTGTGAAATCACATTTGAAAATGTACCGCTGACTGTCACCAAGGGGGAAAAGCCTGAACATGAGTCTCCAGCCTTGCACATTAGGTCTGACAACTGTTTGCCTAACATTATAAAAACCCCCAGATGAATTGACGTTTAAACTGCTTCCCGAGTACTGTACGCTAAACCCCTCTGAACTCTCCGAGAGGTACCTGTCGTCTTTCGAGGTGGTCAAGCGACAGATTTTGACTAAAAGAAGCGAAGTCTTCCCAAAGCATATCAAATTTTAAAGCTGAGAGATTGGAATTTACAACGGGCAACGATAAAAGATTTTGTGACTTTTTCTTTTTGATATGGCCTTTTTGATACACGCTCCCTCAAATTCTGTAAAATTATCTGCTCTTTCAAAGAACCACAAGTAAGGAAATATTTCAGGAACTTTTCTGTTTATTTGTTCAGGTCGTATCTTTACGTATCCCTGGCTGCCCTGGAACTTGCTCTGTAAACCAAGTAAGCCTTCCCCTCACTGAGAACCACCTGCCTCTGCCTCCTGGTGCTGGGATTAAAGGCAAATGCAAGTTCCCTATGAACTTATTTTCACAGAAACGTTAACAAAATAAAAATATCATGGCGCCTGCTTTCTTCCTTTTTTCAAAGAGACTTTTACACTGTGGGTGAATCATTCCTCCGGCCTTTGGTCACTCAAACAGAATCCAACTTTTCCCACTTTGGAACAGAACCAACTTCACAGACGTTCTAAAGATACACCACAATTCAGTCAACCCGACATTGCCACTGTCTGGTTCAAGAATTCAACTGGGACACAACTTTCTCCTGGACACTGGGAATTAGAACCACCCCACACTCTCTCAGCACATCCTCCTTCCCTGGGCCTGTAAGGAGACAGCCCTGTGGCCTTTCCCAAGACAAAGCCCTAACTCAGCCCTCAGCTTGCTCCCCCTCCCCTCCCCTCCCGCCTCCCTCCCTCTGCCCTTTCTGCTCCTCCAGTTAGAAGTCTGCCCTCTCCTTAGAATGTACCCACCCACGAACTTTCCTTTCATATACACGTCATACTTCCTTGAGCTATGAAGGCCCAGCCACTCTCAATGGAGATGATCTAAATTCTATGCGGAGTCGAAAGTTAACTTTGCTGTGGCGTAAGTGTTCCTTGAGGCCGCTGGCAAATGTGACTCAAGATTTATTTGTTGTACCATAAAGTATTTGTGCACGCTGACAGTGTGTTTTAAGAAAACCCCAGAAAGGCTACCAACAAACTTCATATCCTCCCACCGTCTCCCTGCCCCACCCACCCACCCACCTGATGCCCAAATGCACCCAATGGCAGCAAAGGAAACATCTCTTGACCAGAAGGACAAGCTTTTTGTTTTGTTTTTTGTTTTTTCTTTTGTTTGGTTTTTGGTTTTGGTTTTTGTTTTGTTTTGTTTTTTTGAGAGTTAAAAGTGGCTCTACAGAACAGACCATCCCAAAGATTGGAATGACCTTGGAAGTCCCCAGAATCGTTCTAGGATTGTGTAGAAACAGTTCGACCCAAAGCAAACTCTAGAAACAAAAATCACCTGTTAAAAGGGAGGCCTAATAAATTCAAAACACAAACTCTCTCCGCCAACAAAGTTTAACGATGGATTTCTCTATCAAAAACATTTGCTGTTCTCACAACAACGCTTATGAGGTTTCAGCTGTGTTCAAGGATTTGAGGAAAAGTCTATGAATTCACTTACTTTGCCTCTGGCAGAAGGACAGGGAGACAGAGGCCTGCTGAAGTAGTAAACGACAAGTTCAGTTTGGAAGTTCAAGTGCATAAACGCACTCATCGGTATGCGACTTGATTATTATTAGCTTATCATCACTAAAAAAATACGCCTACTGAACTCCAGGAAGTCAAAACTCTGACCGTGGCATCTTCAAAGAAGGTTAACAGGCCAGTTTGCTATGTTTCCTCTATACTAGGCGAACGATCGAAAACTGGGCTACTTCAAAATTAAAACATTGTTTATTCAAGTAAGGCCATGAAAAGTGACTGGAAACCTACAAAGATATCTAGAGAGAAATACAGTTAACCACAGCCATCTCCGTCACTGAACTTGCTTTATAAATAAAAGCCTTCTATTTCAGTAAACCTCAGCGACCAGTTCCTAAGACAAAAAACTTGATTCCATAGAACAATGCACACACAAAGGCCGGATTGTACAGAAGGATATTCAGAGCCTACAACGATGGCTATTGGGGAGAAATAAAATGTAAGAAAAACTGAAGAAATTAAGTTTGAATAAACAACTGCTTTCAAACGCTCCCTCGAACTGCTACATTCTATGTATTTTTATGAGGCAACTTACACCCTCTGGTTACGAAACTAACAGAGTTAATAAACTTTGCTTTCGGATGTAATCGAGCATTTAAAATAAAAACGAAATTTTACCCCTGCGTATGTTTTAAAGGTTATAATGAAGTTACAAGTTAAAAACTGCAAAAGTATTTTTAATCAATTTAATTCTTTAAAAATCGCAATCTCCTTCAAGGCTGGGGTAAAGCTATAAAGTTTTCCTGGAGCCCTCTAGTAAGGGTAAGCAAACACTATTTCTAAGTGGCCCGGCAGGCAGCCGGAGTTCGTTCCGGGAAGTGGCGGCCAAGAGCGGCGCAGGGGTTACAGAGCTCGGGGACACCTGGGCGACTCTGGCCTCCACCACCGTCCCGGGGCAGCCGGTTCCCAGCTCCTGCGGGCGCCAGCGGGGCTCGGACCCCCACGCGGCTGGACAAGCTGGGTTACTCACCGAGCAGCGACAAGAGCAGCCAGGACGCCAGAGCGGAGCGCCGCCGAGTCATGCCGGGGCCGCCGCGGGAGCCGCCGTCCGCCGAGCTCCTGGGCGGCGGGGTGCAGCGGGGACCGAGCGGGGCACGGGAGCGCCAAGGCCACTCCGCTCCGCTGAGGCTCGGGGCAGGCTCGGGCGTCCCGGGCTCGCCGGCCGCCGCGGCCACCACTAGCCGCCGCAGCCACTCCCCCCAGCTCCCGCCAGCTCTTCCCCAGCCGGGGGCTCCGCACCGCCTGCCCACTCGCCGAGCGGTCTCCAGGGCAACCGCGGCTCCAGCGCGACGCCTGGCGGCCACCCGCAGAACGCACAGAACTCATGGCTGCTGGCGCGGCCAGGCCACCTGCTCTGGTCCCCACGAACTCTGCAAGGTCAGGTTGGACCTAAAACCCAAAGCGGCTTCCCTTAGATCCAACTTTCTCGGCTGCAGTTTTCAAACAGTCCCTACTCTGGCCATTTTAGCCTCTCCTGAAACCCATTTAATCTACCTGAAAGAATCTTGGGAGTCTCTTAGGAGACCTGTAGACTTTTAGCAGACCTAGCCTCTCCAAGGGATGAGTCCCCTTATCGGTAGTCCAATGCAGAGTCGTCAGCCCTGAAACCATATACAAACAACAGCAAAAAAACAGATTGAGGGTTGTATCTCCATGCATGGATGGATGGATGGATGGATGGATGGATGGATGGACGGACGGACAGACAGACGGACGGGTGACAGGGCAGACAGATATGCTTCCACACCCACACTGAGCCTTCAAGATTTGAGGACCTACAGGCCCAAGAACTTCCCAGCCATGTGATCAGATTCTGAAGAACATAGAGTAGAACTCCTATAGCCCTTCAGAATTCTAAGACCCCCACACCTCACAGAGCCAATTTTGCCAGGACAACTGGAAACAATAGTATTCTCAGAAGCAAGGCAAATATAGAAAATATTTTTTAAAAAGAGATATATTTGCACAATGATTTTTAAGGCTGTGTAGGGAAAACAAAAAATAAATATCAAGACAGTAGAATTATAAAAACTATTTTAAATATTAAAATGTTATATTTTGAAGAGAAAAAGGGAAAGTTTGAAAATGCCCATCACTGGAGCCTTGAGAGAGGGCTCAGAGGTAAAGAGCACTGGCTCTTGCAGAAGACCTGAGTTCTGTTCCCAGAATCCATTTGATGACTCACAACCATCTGTGATCCAGTGCCCTCTTCTGACCTCTGAAGGAACCAAGCTCACATGTGCTGTATATACAATTTGTCAGTCCAGCATGGCCTTGGTGAGGACAGAACGACAAGGTTCCTGCCCTTGGAACAGGACCAGCAGGCATAGGCCTTCACAAGCTTTGTGGCTGCTGTGGGCGTAGGGCTTGTTTGTATAATAATGTACATATTTTACATTCCTTCCCTGTTAACATTAATGACTCTGTGATAATCAGAGATAGCATGAGTCCGGGAGTCAAAGGTTTGGCTAAATGGTAAACTCTGGGTCCTTCAGGACAGCCCTTAAGGCTGTGGGAAAAGACTCTAAAAACATGGGTTAGAAAATATATAATTTATCAACTATGCCAAAATATAAGGATACAATGTGAATTGTATAAGGAGCTTCACAGATCTAAGGGAACAGAGGCAGCTACAGGATGAGCCAGAGAGATACTAAGACAAGCAGATACAAATGCAGGCAAATTCCTGAGTTCAAAGGAGCACATTTAGGTCTGAGTGTGCTAGAAATGGTAACTTCAAGACGGGGTCCCACCCAGCTAGCTTATCATCTGTGCCTAACAGAGGCAGGCAGCTCTCTGAATTCTTTCACAATGTTAAAAGAAAATGTGTGCTTGCTGTGTCCTAAGAATCAAGGGGGTTGGGGTCACAGGATGCTGATTTATAGGTTAATCAAAAGAAACCTGGAGTCAGTGACTGGGCTAACCTGTAAGATAAAAGACTGGGCTTATGACCTACAGGAGATGAGCTTCCAAAGAGTTTTTTAGAATAGCAAGAGAGAACTGTCTCAAGCAGAACATGGAGAGAGTGCTGTCTGGAGATCTTGAGAGAAAGCAGATCAGAGAGAAAGAATGCAGAGCAGAGAGAAAGCAGGCTGAAAAGCTGTCTCAGGCACAACGTGGGCCGCAAGCTCAGACCCATGGTTTGACTTTACGTCGTTTGTTTCACCACTCCCAGACACCCCTTCCTCAGAACCCATATCCAAGACAAGGCTGGTCCTTGGCATAAGGCAAAACAGTCATTAGCATAAAAAAGTTTTTTTCAAATAATGCCAATCATTTTAACAGGAGTCTTAAGAAGAAAATCTGTTCTCATGGGTTGGGAATGCCTGGGCTGTGCTCACACTTCTACATTTCTTATTTCTCCTTCATATTAATAACAATTTCAGTTTTCAATGTTGGTTTTATCTCTACCTCATCCTCATCCCTTTACCCTCCAGGGAAAATTCTAGATTTTATTTTCTCCATCTAGTACCTCTTGGTGTCTGTCTGTCTCTCTCTGTCTCGGTCTATCTGTCTGTCTGTCTCCTCTCTCTCTCTCTCTCTCTCTCTCTCTCTCTCTCACACACACACACACACACACACACACACACATACACTCATACACTCACACACAATCTGATCCTGTCCCCAAAAAGGCACAAAAACAATATAGGTTAGAAAAGAAAAGACGCCATGAAGTGACAGTACAACTCAGCGTTCATTTTGCCTTGTCACAACCCCAAATTTAAATGACAAATAATGGGGTTTTTTTCCAGTTAGATAGATAATCTAGTCACCTGTGCTTTAAAGCCCTGACAGAGCAAGTCGCTGGCCGCACTCATTACGCAAATGCAGCAAACATTAACTGAACAGAAATGCTGTGTCAAGACGCTGGGCTAAAGGTTAAACAAAAACCATGTGGGGTAATCCCTGATTCCACACAAATGCCGCTGCACCTGGACTATGTCTGTGCTGTCACAACTCATCAAAGAACAGCCTCTTTGTCACCACAGCCAGTTACTGCCCACTGGGCAGGAGTCAGTGAGTCACTAGGACACAATGATAGCAGTTTGGTGGAGGAGCCCTTGTAAAAGAATAGGCTGTTCAGAAGGAGAATGGGGGACAGTCGGTGTCTGGGAGACACAGGAGCACAGGAGTCATCTGGTGATAGTGGACTCAAGGAACAGGCAGGAGAATTAGGAGGTCACAGGCTGGACCCAAAGGCTCCTGTCCACTCCTCCAGGACAGGCAAGATGTGATCTTTCATTCACAGAAACACCAGCACCATCATGGGCTCTGGATACATTATTACTGAGGATAAATTTCACCACGCTTTTGATCCTAATTTGCCTATAACTGCTATAGGATTTCTTTAAATCCCTTAAGTATTCCAGTGAGAAAGCAGCAGATGCCATCACACATTTGTAGAGTGCTTTGGGTTTTAAAGTGATTCAGCGTATGCGATCTGATGTGATCATCGCGGCACTGCCAGGGGGTACGAAGAGTGCTTATTACAACCCTGGTTCTTACAGGAGGATCCCAGGTCTCAAGGGAATCAAAGATGCCTTGGGGACTGCAAATACCAAGTAGAAGGACAGCCAAGACTTCTAACCTGTTCCCTATAGCCTTCCTAACCACACTAGAAAGTCATTTAAAGACATCGTGACATCTCAAAGCTGGCCTGAAGAAGTTGTCTCCCCAGTATTTAATCCCTCTCCACCACAATCCCCTCTACCACCCACCTCCTGTCCTGTGACAAAACTTTCCCTGGGGAGATAAAACACATTCTTCTGCTTTTCGCCCCAGAGAGGGAACACACAACAGAGCAAAGTACGGACGCCACCAGAGTCCAATTGTGTGAACCAGTGAGTCTTACTGGGTTACTTACAGGAACATGGGTGAGGGGTTGTGTACAGAAATGACTCAAAGACAGCTGTATCACCAAAGTCCACCTCATGAAGGGTGACCACCACTCACAAAGCTGGGAACCCTGGGGTACAGCACAACAGGTTGGAGAGTGTCCTTCCCACATGCCTCAGTTTGCCTACCTCTCTCCCAGGCAGCTCTTGGCTGCCAGGTTCTGTTTACTCTGGAAGGAGGGGCCTGGTGCATCTGGTCAGTTTCACAGAGTTCTTGAGGCTGAGTTTTGGTTGTTTACTCCCTACTTAGGGAATTCCCCTGCCACAGAGAATGTTTTGATCCTGGAGGAGACTGTTACAGAACACCCACACTTTAGTAGCAAGCAGTGCCAGCTGGATGGGGCTGTGCTAGGGCAATTGTAGCCGGCCTTAGAAAGAAACGGAGATGAGCTAGGCTGAGGAAAGTCAGCCCAACGAAAGACTCTACTGTGATCATAGCAGCCTTCGTGACTCAGAGCATAGATGGCATGAGAATGGATTCGATCTCTGCTTATCCAAGTTTAAATTTAACACTAAACCAACTTTTCAATCCATCAAACTGCAGGGCCATCTCTTTCCAGGATCAGTTCGTTTGTATTCAAGAATGGAAAATTAATTTTATTTATTGGCATAGGAGAAATATAATTAAGAGTGAAAAAAGATAGGATTATAAAGCTTTCTAAAGCTATATATAGACTGTTTTGAATTCGATATTTTAAAGTATCAACACCACAGATCCATTGATGTGCATAAATTAAATATTAATTGCATTTAAATTTGGATGGTTTGTATTTATGGCGTGTCCTGTACAGATGTTATTTTAAGGCTAGTAAAGAGCTGTCTGGGACACTTATTCTGTAATTATTTTGACTAGCTGCTCAGGGCCAGCTGTTGTCAACAGCCAGAGTTTGTCCTTTGAAAGATAAAATATGAGAAACCTCCTCACCTTATGAAGTCAGGAAAACTCTCCAAAATAATTAAGAAATGATAGAAAAGAAAATGATGGAATTATCCAAGCATAACAGCAAGAAAAGCCAACAAGTGTCCATTTCCTGTATGCTGACATAAACAGAGCATTTAGCATTTCAACGTTGTCCTTGGAATTGAGAGTATTATAGCCTACCTGTACCTAGCTATACCAATAGCTTAAGTCTCTTACATCTGCTTCTGCACGCACACACACACATTCACACTCTCACACATACACTCTCACACACACACTCACACACTCACACACACTCACACTCTCTCACATACACTCACTCACACACTCACACACACTCACACTCTCTCACACACACACTCACACTCTCACACACTCACACTCTCTCACATACACTCACTCACACATTCACACACACACTCACTCTCTCACACACACACTCACATACACTCTCATTCTCACATACACTCACTCTCTCACACACACACTCACATACACTCTCATTCTCACATACACTCACTCTCTCACACACACACTCTCTCACATACACTCACTCTCTCACACTCTCTCATACACACTCACACACACACACTCTCACACACACTCACACTCTCTCACATACACTCACTCACACACACTCACACACACCTCACACACTCACACTCTCTCACATACACTCACTCACACACTCACATTCTCTCACACATACACACTCTCTCACATACACTCTCACTCTCACATACACTCACTTTCTCACACACACACTCTCTCACATACACTCACTCTCTCACACTCTCTCATACACACTCACACACACACTCACTCTCTCACACACACATTCACACCCACACACACTCACACTCTCACACACACTCACACACACTCACTCTCTCTCACACACACACACTCACACTCTCTCACACACACACAATCTCTCTCTCTCTCTCTCTCTCTCTCTCTCTCTCTCTCTCTCACACACACACACACACACACACATTGGAAAACCCTGGCCCTTTGTTTTAAAATCTTTCCATCATGAACACATTAATATTTAAATAAAGTCACTTTTTGTACTCAATGTATTATAACAGAATGCTGCTCAATTCTTCCCAACAGCAATTTTTAAATGTCCACAGTGACTTTTGGGGACTTGACAAGAAAAACACCTTCAGTAGCATCTTAGATGTCACATAAAAGTTTGCCGCAGGGTCTCTGCTATGAGGAAATTTTTATTAATATTCTGCAAAGTCTCCAGCAGTTTTCACCAAGCTGGTCGGCCTCAGACTCATCACTTACTTTTATATGTTGGGCTATTTTGGAAATCAAATCTCTTTTCAAATTCCAATGGGTTTTCCGCAATTGTAAGCATAATTCAGACTATTGTATCTAGCAACAAAGGCTAGAAATCTCGAATCACAAGAAAACATGAAGCTATAAAAGCCTTGAATGAACTGATGAGCCCTCAACAAACTGTAGAGAAGACAAGACAAAGGCTAGACAAAATGAGAACTGTCTACAGTCTATGCTCAACACACGTAGAATGAATGATCTTCCCGTTCCCATCAGGCCACTCCCCTTCCCGAGACATCCCAGGGTTTCCATGTCAGTGAGAAGGGGAAATTCTTATTACCAGGCAGAGTCTGTGTTCATTTTCTACGGCTGCTGTAACCCCCTTAAGCCTGTGGCATAAACCCAACACAGATGTATTGTTTTATAGGGTTTGGAGTAAAAAAAAAAAAATTAAGCTATCTGACAGAAAGATAAAAATCAAGTCATTACCAGGGCTGCACTCCTTTCTGGGGGCTGTAGGGCAGAATCTATGCCCTTCCATCCCTGGCCTTTAGATCTCGCTTTGTTCCTTTAGCTCAAGGTCCTCTTTCTCCATCTTTAAAGTCAGTAGCTTTGGGCCATGCCTTGCGGCACTGCCAGAGTAAAGCCCTTGGACTTCCTTCTTCCTCATGTAATTCAGTGGGCCTTCTCAGTGGATCCAGGATAAGCTGTAGAGGGTGACTCTCAATACCCTGACCGGAAATGAATGCTGAAGACCCTGTTCCCCAATTGATTCTTGATCAATCAATAAAGATGTTAGCGGTCAATGGCTGGGTGGCAGAGGTGTGACTCCCAGTTTTCCACAGTCCTACTAAAGGAGGAAGGAGAAGGAAAGGGGATTCACCATGCTTCAGAGGGAGAAAGAGCTACCAACTATGTGAGATCCAGGGTGAAGTGGCTACTGGCCTCTTCCCTGAAAGGGTCTGGGGTAGCAGGCAGGAGATTAGAAATGCAACTAAGCTGAGGGGAGATTTAGGGTGCTGAGCTAGGACTAAAAGATAACTGAGTAACTAAAGTTGAGGGAAGATTTGGAGGTGTTGAGCTGAGAGTGAAATGAAGGGGTACAATAGCGGAGGAAGGCTTAGAAGAGCCGACACTGAGCTAAAGCATATTAATGGGTGAGCGCGTGCGTGCGTGCGTGCGTGCGTGCGTGCGTGCGTGCGTGCGTGCGTGCGTAATATACAAGGATCTGTGGTGGCTTCTGAACAGGGGCTGGTAGCACAGTTTGCCCGAAGCTTAAAGTAGGGTAGTAGGAACTACGCGCTACGATAAGCCATTTCCAGGTTCACTGAGTATCATCTGGCTGCAACCCTCAGTTCCCCTTTGCCATAAAAGGAAGCATGCTCACCAGACTTGAGAATTAGGAACGGGCATCTCTGGGAAGCCATTATTCTGCATCTTAAGGGTTTTGTGTGTATATAGCCTGTAGTCTGCCTTAACTGACTGTCATATTGAAGTTTAAAAGTTTAAAAAGACATTTAACCCCTCTTTCTCTTTTGTGGTTTTAGTACCCCATCCACTAACATATTCTTTAAAAAAAAAGTCTTATTTCATCCAATATAACACAAGAACAGGATTTCTTATTAGTTTTATTCACCACTCAATTCTCAGTGCCTTTAACGTGTATGACACACCAAATAGGTACTGAAAACACTTAAAGTTTTTATTATTGTTATTATTTTATATGTATGCGTGAAGTTTTGGTTTGGTTTGGTTTTTGTTTGGTTGGTTTGGTCTTGCCTGTGAGTATGTGGGTACACCAGATGCATGTCTGATGCCTACAGAGACCAGAGGGCAGCACTGGATTCCCTGGAACTAAAGTTACAAACAGTTATGAGCTGTCATGTGAATAATGGGAACTGACCCCAGGTTCCCTGTGAAGGTAGCAGGCACTCTTCACCACTAAATCATCTTGCTGGCCCTGGAGAAACATTTTTAATAGGTGGATGAGTGAAAGGAGCAAACCCTGAGAGCTGTCACAGGAGTGAAGTCATTCAGGTTACATCCTCTGCCTGCTATGACATCCAGGGAGGTGTCAACAGACAGACACACATTCAGATGTTACCCAAGGTGAAGCATTGAAAACTGTGAAGCCAAAGAAAACTAAAATGTAGTTAGATTTAAATGCTTCATATAATATAAAACCCCGTGGACGATAGCTGAAGTGTATTCTTTAGGGAAAAACTTAAAATGTTAAATGCTTACATTAATAAAAATAAATATCTAACAGATAAATATGATAATGAAGGTAAAGTAGACACAAGCATAAGAAAGAGGGAAATGATTTAACTATTAAACGGACAAACACGGCCAAAGGTCTGATACTTGATAAAGGTTAAATTAACCAAATTCCATTAACCAAATCTAACCAACACTGAAAAATGAGACATCTCAGCTGCCTTCTAGTCACTCGCCCCGAGGAACTGATTGGGGGTCGACCCTGATGCGCCAGAAAATAAGCCTCTGGCTTTTGCATCTTCTGCATCTTGGTGTTTCACCGGGGGGGGGGGCATCTTGAAATGGCTAGCTAGTCTGCTCCCCAGAAGACACCATATCCTGAGGCCTCCTAGGAGACCCACTGCACTCAGGACACCACAGCTTGAAGGCATCCAAGAGTTC
This sequence comes from Rattus norvegicus, assembly GCF_021556685.1. Taxonomy (NCBI): domain Eukaryota; kingdom Metazoa; phylum Chordata; class Mammalia; order Rodentia; family Muridae; genus Rattus; species Rattus norvegicus. The sequence goes on from NC_141544.1 coordinate 75,627,154, forward strand.
CTCTGTACACAAGACAACTGGGCAACTGACATCACAGTCTGAAGACCTCTCAAGGGCTCTGTGGCATGCAGGGCAACTGACCCAAAGGACTGAAAGCCTCCCTGGAGTTCTGTTGCACCCAGAGAAACAGAAACCATAGTTCATAGGCCCACCTGGAGAACAGTTTCACACAGGACAACAGCTTGACTGCTCCTCTGAAGATCCTACAGTCTGAAGGCCTCCTAGGGGATCTGCTGCAGTCAGATCAGCACTTTCCCTGGCCCTCTGAATACCCTCTAGTTGGAAGGCCTCACAGGAGGTCTACTAAAGCCAGGGCCACAGACCTACCAGGAGACCTGTAGCAACCCAGGGACAAAAGAGGCAGACTTCAGACAGAGTCACCCAAACCAGCAAACACCAGGGGTAACCAGATGATAAGAGGCAAGTGCAAGACCATAAGCCACAGAAGCCAATATATGCAAGCATCATCAGAGCCCAGTTCACCCACCACAGCAAGCCCTGAATATACCAATACACCTGAAATTCAGACTAAAATCATGTCTCATGGAGATAATAGTTAAGGAGACTATAAATAACTCACTGAAAAAAATACAGGAAAACACAGGTAAACAAATAGAAGCCCTTGAAGAGTAAACAAATAAATCCTTTAAAGAAATACAGGAAAACACAATTAAACAGGTGAAGGAATTGCATAAAGCAGTCCAAGACTTAAAAGTGGAAGTAGAAACAATAAAGAAAACCCAAATGGAGGAAAACCTGGAAATGGAAAACTAGGAAAGAGGTCAGGAATTACAGATGTAAGTATCGCCAACAGAATACAAAAGATAGAAGAGAGGATCTCAGGTATAGAAAATACTGTAAAAGAGATTGAAACAACTATCAAAGAAAATTCAAAACGTAAAAAAAACACCTAACCTAAAACATCCAGGAAATTCAGGACACAATGAAAAGACCAAATCTAAGAATAATTGGAATAGAGGAGAAAAAACTCCCAACTCAAAGGACCTGAAAACATCTTCAACAAAATCATAGAAGAAAACTTCCCCAACCTGAAGGAAGAGAGATGGCCATAAAGGTACCAGAAGCCTACAGAACACCAAACAAATGAGAACAAAAAAGAAAATCCTCTCCTCACATAATAATCAAAACATTAAATGCACAGAACAAAGAAAGAATATTAAAAACTGCAAGGGAAAAGAGCCAAGTAACAAAGGTAGACCTATTAGAATTACACCAGACTTCTCGGCAGAGACTATGAAGGCCAGAAGAGCCTGGTCAGAGGTCATGCAGACTCTAAGAGAACACAAATGCCAGCCCAGGCTACTATACCCAGCAAAATTCTCAATCAACACATATGCAGAAACCAAAATATTCCAGGACAAAACCAAATTCAAACAGTATCTATCTACCAATCCAGCCTTACAGAGTACCCTAGAAGGAAAACTCCAACATAAGGAAGGTACCTACATCAAAGAAAAGACAAGATATTAAGCATCTCCCAATAAAGCCAAAAGTAGAGAGCCACAAGCACATAAAACCACATACAAAAAGCAAATGAAACAGACACTAACAGTCATCTGCCTTTAATATCTCTCAATATTAATGGACTGAACTCACCTATAAAAAGACATAAGCTAACAGACTAAATATGAAAACAAGATCCAGCATTTTGCTGCATATAAGGAACATCAATAACAAAGACAGACACTATCTCAGAGTAAAAGAATGGAAACTGGTCTACCAAGAAAATGGTCCCAAGAAACAAGCTGAAGTTGCCATCCTAATATCCAATAAAATAGACTTTCAACCAAAAGTTATCAAACAAGACAGGGAAGGACACTTCATATTCATCAAAGGTAAAATCCACCAAGAGAAAGTCTCAATTCTGAACGTCTAGGCCCCAAATGCAAGGGCACCCACATTCATAAAAGAAACCTTACTAAAGGTCAAAACACACATTGAACCCCACACAATAATAGTGGGAGACTTAACACCCCACTCTAATCAATGAACGGATCATGGAAACAGAAATGACACAGAGACACAGTGAAACTAACAGAAGTTATAAACCAAATGGATTTAACAGATATCTACAGAACATTTCACCCTAAAACAAAAGAATACACTTTCTTCTCAGCACTTCATGGTACCTTCTCAAAAATCGACCATATAATTGGTCACAAAACAACCCTCAACAGATATAAAAAGATTGAAATAATCCCATGCACCCTATTAGACCATCATGGCCTAGGGCTGGTCTTCAGTAACAGCAAAAACAACAGAAAGTCCCCATACAAGTGGAAACTGAGCAACTCTCTACTCAATGATAACTTGGTCAGGAAAGAAATAAAGAAATTAAAGACTTCCTAGAATTTAATGAAAATGTTGAAACATCATACCCAAACTTATGGGGCACAGTGATAGCAGTGCTAAGAGGAAAATTCATAGCCCTGAGTGCTCTGGTAAAGAAACTGGAGAGATCTTACACTAGCAACTTAACAGCACACCTGAGAGCTCTAGAACAGAAAGAAGCAAACTCACTCAAGAGGAGTAGAAGGCAGGAAATCGTCAAACTCAGAGCTGAAATCAACCAAATAGAACCAAAGAGAACAATACAAGGAATCATCAAAACCAAAAGCTGGTTCTTTGAGAGAATCAACAAGATAGATAAACCCCTAGCCAAACTAACTAAAGGGCCCAGAGGCAGTATCCAAATTAACAAAATCATCAATGAACAAGGAGACATATCAACAGAAACGGAGGAAATTAAAAAAAAAAAATCAGATCCTACTACAAAAGCCTATACTCAACAAAACTGGAAAAATCTAGATGAAATGGATGGTTTTCTAGACAGATACCACCACGTAGCAAAGTTAAATCAGGATCGGATAAACTATCTAAACAGGCCCATATCACATAAGGAAATAGAAGCCATTAAAAACCTCCAAACCAAAAAGGGCCCAGGGCCAGATGGTTTTAGTGCAGAATTCTATCGGATGTTCAAAGAAAACCTGATACCAATAACCCTAGAACTATTCTATAAAATAGAAACAGAAGGAACTCTACCTAATTCACTCTATGAAGCCACAATTACTCTGATACCTAAACCACACAAGGACCCTACCAATTAAGAAAACTTCAGAACAATCTCACATATGAATATCGATGCAAATATACTGAATAAAATTCTTGCAAACTGAATCTAAGAACACATCAAAACGATCATTCACCATGATCAAGTAGGCTTCATTCCAGGAATGCAAGGTTTGTTCAATATACGGAAATCCATTAACGCAATCCACTAAATAAACAAACTCAAAGAAAAAAAAATCACATGATATCTCCTTAGATTCGGAAAAAGCACTTGACAAAATATAATACCCCTTCATGTTAAAAGTATTGAAGAGATCAGAAATTCAAGGCCCATCATCAACATAATAAAAGTAATTTATTGCAAACCAACAGCCAATATTAAATTAAATGGAAAGATACTTTGAAGCAATCCCACTAAAGTCAGAGACAAAACAAGGATGCCCACTCTCCCTATATCTATTCTATATAGTATTCTAAGTTCTAGCTAGAACAATAAAACAACAAAAAGAGATCAAGGGGATACAAATTGGCAAAGAAGAAATAAAGGTATCACTATTTGAAGGTGATATGATAGCATACAAAAGTGACCCCAAAAATTCTTCCAGAGAACATCTCCAGTTGATAAACAACTTCAGCAAGGTGGGTTATAAAATTAGCCTTCCTTTATACAAATGATAAACAGGCTGAGAAAGAAATTAGGGAAACAACTCTTGTCACAATAGCCACAAATAATATAAAATATCTTGGGGTAACTCTAACCAAAAAAGTTGAAGATCTGTATGACAATAGCTTCAAGTCCCTCAAGAAAGAAATTGTAGAAGATCTCAGCAAATGGAGAGATCTCTCCCATGCTCATGGATCGGCAGTATTAACATAGAAAAAAATGGCCATACTATCAAAGGCAATCCACAGACTCAGTGCAACCCCAACCCCCATCAAAATCCCAAAACAATTCTTCAAAGACATGATAAAAGCAATTCCCAAATTCATTTGGAAAGGCAAAAAAAAAAAAAAAACAGAATAGGGAAAACAATTCTTAACAATAAAATTACAGCTGGGGGAGTCACCATCCCTGACCTCAAGCTCTACTATAGAGCAACAGTGATAAAAACTGCATAGTATTGGTACAGAGATAGACAGGTTGATCAATGAAATAGAATTGAAGACCCAGAAATAAAACTACACACTTACCCACACTTGATCTTTGACAAAGAAGTTAAAAATATACAATGGAAAAAAGAAATCATCTTCAATAAATGATGCTGGTCTAACTGTCCATCTACATGTAGAAAAATTAAAATAGACCCATATTTGTCACCTTGCACAAAACTCCAAGTGGATCAAGGACCTCAACATAAAACCAAATACACTGAATCTAATAGGAGAGAAAAATGGGAAGAGCCTTGAACTCATTGGCACAGGGGAAATTTCCTAAAGGACTGAAGCCCTGAGGGCCAGCAGAAAGAAGGGAAACAGGCAACGTCAGGAGGAAGGAGGTTGGGAGGAGCCTCCAGAATGTACCAGAGACCTGAGAAGTGAGAGACTCTCAGGAATCAAAGGGAGGGACCCTAGATGAAATGCTATACAGTGGGGAGAGGGAACTTGTTGAGCCCATCTCCAGCAGAAAGACAGGGCATCAAGAGATGAATGGGGTTGCTATCCCATAGTCAAAACTCTGACCCATAATTCTTCCTGTCTGAAAGAACTGCAGGGATGGAAATGGAGAAGAGCCTGAGGGAAAGAAGGTCCAGTGACAGGCCCAAGGAGGGATCTATTTCAAGGGGAGGCCCCAAGACTTGACATCATTACTGAGGCTATGGAGCGCTCACAGAAAGGTCAGAGCTATCGTGACTCTGACTTGTGACTGCCCTCTGAAAGACTCAACAAGCAGCTGAGTCAGATGCAGATATTTGCACCCGACCAATGAAAAACAGCTGCTACCCCCTGTGGTTGAATTAAGAAGAAGCTGAGGAGAAGGTCAACCCTGTAGGAGGACCAGCAGTCTCAATTAACTTGGACCCTGGAGATCTCTCACACACTGGACCACCAACCAGGCAACATACACCAGCTGATATGAGGCCCCCAACACATATACAGCAGAGGACTCCGGGTCTAGATTCAGTCAGAGAAGATGCACCTAACCCTCAAGAGACTGGAGGCCCCAGGGAGTTTAGAGGTCTGGTGGGGTGGGGGAGGGGTGGAGACATCATTGTGGAGATGCAGGGAAGAAGGTATGGGATGTGAAACAGTCGGAGGTTGGACCAGGAGAGGATTAAAATCTGGAGTGTTAAAAAGAAAAAGGAAGAAGAATTTAAACTACACTAACTCACTGCGGAATCATCGTCCTATAATTACTAACTGATACAACAATATGTACATATTTTCAACACCGTGTATTGCCCCTTGTGTGAGCAACAATTGTATATACCTTATTTATTTGAGCGTCTTTAATATCTGGTCCTATGCTTTCATGAGTGCCCTGGATGGGTTTTTGTGTCAACTTGACACAAGCTGGAGTTATCACAGAGAAAGGAGCCTCCCTTGAGGAAATGCCTTCACAAGACCCAGCTGTAAGGCATTTTCTCAATTAGTGATCAAGGAGGTTAGGACCCAGCCCATTGTGGGTGGTGCTGTCCCCAGGCTGGTAACCCTGGGTTCTATAAGAAAGCAAGCTGAGCAAGCCAGGGAAGCAAGCCAGTAAGTAACATCCCTCCATGGCCTCTGCATCAGCTCCTGCTTCCTGACCTGCTTGAGTTCCAGTCCTGACTTCCTTTGGTGATGAACAGCAATGTGGAAGTGTAAGCTGAACAAACCCTTTCCTCCCCAACTTGCTTCTTGGTCATGATGTTTGTGCATGATGTTTGACTAAGACAATGAGGTAGGCATAAATGAATAGTCGCTTCATATATAAAATAAATGCAATAATTAAATTGAAAGAATGAGACATCTCAAATAGTATTAAAAAGAAATATTATTACAAATGCCACCTGCATTTTAAATAATGAACATTTTTGACAATAAATTTGAAAACTTGGAAGATTGACAAAATCCTAGAAAATATAACTTAATTAAATACTTGCATAAAATAAATAGAAAATCTGGTTATTCATCTACAACTAAATTAGTTGAAGTAAACACTTAATTTTTTTCTGGAAAGAAATGTGCAATTCTAGACTATTAACAAATTTTACCAAATATTTTGGAAAAAAGATATATTTTAAAAACTATTTAAAAAGAGAGAAAAGGGGAAAAATTGCTTTTCACTTTCTGATGTTAACATTAGACTGAATATCAAATATTAAGAACGGTAATGGTAGAAAGAAAAATAACAGAAAAATACAAATCAGAATTAGCCAACGACATCTAGCTATACTGATGTAGAAGGACAGAACATCACACTAGTTGGACTTATCTTAGCAGCACAGCACTGGTTTAATATTGAAGTGAATTAATATCACTTATCACATTGAGAATAAGAGAGAAAACCGACATGATCATTTGGTTAATGGTCCACGGAGAACCCTGACCGTGAGAGAATGGCATATGGAGTGGGCGATCGAGTTCTCTGGCACCACCTTGCTTAAAGAAAGAAGATAGCAGACTTGACTCCCTAGACTCCGGGCCAGCGGCCAGGTCTGAAGTCCCATCCTTTCTCAGCATGCACTTTGGAGAAGAGCGGCCCTTAAAGCTGCAAGGTGGCAAAAGCATGGCCTCATAATCAGCCACAGAAAGGAGGTCTGCAGCTCCTGCTGCTCTCCCATCCCTTGCCTAATCACGCGCAAAGAGTGTTGACTGCTTTTTCTGGTATTTTTCCTCTCCTATTTTATAGTATGTACTGACGGGCATGGGTTACAGTCCACAGACTAAAGAATATGAAGACAGAATACTCGTTATCATACTAAAATCTGGAAAGGATAACTGATAAAACCTTTTGAGTTGTCTCCTGTGACAAAATAACAAAACAAAACAAAAAACCATGCGCATAAAAAAAGACATGCGCATAAACAAGCTAAATGAGGAAAGTTTCTGGCTCACCATTTCAGAAGCTTCCGGTCAAGGTCGACTGTTCCTGTTGCTTTGGGCCTGAAGCAACACAGAACCTTATCAGATCAGGACTAAGTGACACTGCCTACCTGGTGGCAGCCAGGAAGCAGAGAGATAATGATGAGAGGTGAAGACGCCAAGCCTCCAGCACCCCACACCCTTTCACCAAGCCCCACCTTCTGGAGTTTCATTGGCTTCCAGCAGTCTAATCTATTATGACGCCATCAATGGGTTCCTGCACTCATTGGTCAGAACCCACATGATCCGATCACATTCTGAAAGTCCTATTCCTGAACGCTAGAACTGGGAGGATTATCTTCGGCACACCAACAGGGGACTATTTCACATTCAATCCACAATGTCTACTCTACAGAGTGATTTTTCAGTCTTAAGTAGAATATAAATTCTATGTGTTTTTAGATGTAAATGCAAGGAAAGGGTATCAGTGGGTATTAAGTATTCCATTTGTATACTTTTTTTTTTTTTTACTTCTAGTTTAAGCCAAGTTTTCTACTTTAATTTTTGGCACCAAGACCTTCCCCCAAGGTACAGAAAGTTTTACTTACAGTAAAAAGCAAGGCCAAAACAAACAAACAAACAAACAAACAAACCGTTACCTGTGCACATATGGGAACCCAAGTGCGGCCACGGAACCTGATGTTAGCCAGTTGGTCAGGCACACTTTTAGAAACGTAAGCCTTGAGCAGGAGATTTAACTTGAGGGTATGGTGAGATGGCTCTGAGGTTTTAAGCACGTACTGCTCTCGCAGGGGGCCCTGGCTGGGCTCCCCAGCCCCACGTAGCAGCTGACAATCTTCTATAGCTACAATTCTGGAGGTTCTGAAACCATATTCTGGCCTCAAGCACCAGGCATAAACATGGTATGCATTCATTCATACATGCAGACAAAACTCATACACATAAAAAATAAAACATTGGGATTAGGGAAAGCGTGGGAAAATGGAAATAGTGGAATGTAAAACTAAGGGAAAAGGCATTCTTCCATCCACAGATCAGAAGAGACATGGTCCCCATTTCTGGAGGCCAGTAGTTTGGGTGGTTCTGGAAGATGCCCAGAAATCCTTGCTGGGAGAATTCCCATGGCAACCTTTTGACTACCTAGGTTCTTGTGGTGGTTTAACTTCACTGTCAGTTTGATGGATTTACAGTCACTGTGGAAACACACCCCTGGGTCTGTCCGTAAGAACATTTCCAGAAAACGTTAAGTAAGGGAGACCCACTTGAAAAATACTCATCACCATTCCATGAGCCCAGGATGGGATAACATGGCCTTTGCTGCTGCCTGAGACCATAGTGGTGTTTGGGCCCATGCTGCCACTGAAGGCCATGTCTGGGTCCCTGGTCCTACAGCAGCCAAGGTATGTGTTAATGTCTGACCCATGTGAACCACTGAAGGCAATTCAGATGGATGTCTGTGCTCTGTGCTTACAGCCTGAGGCCATGTTGATTCATTCTGTGGGCCACGATGCTGCCAGGAGACATATTGATCTGAGTGGCCTGCGCTGCCACCAGAGGCCATGGTAATGTCCAGACTGTGGCCGAGAGGCATGTCTGGGTCTGTGGTCCTGCTACAGCAGGGGTCTGTTTTAATGTCTGCAGCCCTTGCTACCACCACAGGCTACGTATATGTCTGTTCGTGGCCTGAAGCCATGTTGATGTCTGCGGGCTGTGCGGCTGCCAGGGACTATCCTGATCTGGGTGGCCTGCCCTGCCACCTGAGGCCAGGTTAATGTCAGTCATCCATGCTACCACTTATCATACAGACATCTATGGTCTGTGCTGCAGCCTGGAGCCATGTTGGGATCTGTGGACTGTGCCCCAGGGGCCATACCCTCTTAGTGGCCTGCCCTGCCACCTGTGGCCAAGATGGTGTCCATGGTCTGGGCTTCCTCCAAGGGTCTTGTCTATGTCCGTGGTTCTACTGTAGGTGGGGGTCATGTTCATGGTCCGTGCTGTCTGTCACGAGAAAAGATGAGGAAGTCTATGATCTGAGCTCCAGCTGACTATAAAGAAGCAGGAAAGTTACTTTGGCAGTGATGTGAACGACTGCAGACACCACAATTGAGAAAGAGGAACATGGAAGGCTACTGTAATGATCCCACCCTCGTCACACCACACCCCCACACCTAAGTAACGGCCTAAAAAGGAGTTGTGGTAAGGATGCTGGAGCGGGGCTCTCCACAGTTGATGGCTCCTGGCAGAGGTGCAGGTGGAGAGGGACTCAATTTTCCTTTGGCGGGAGGGCCACTGGGCTTTTGACCACACTCCAGTAAGTGTATGGACAACACAAATTTGACTTTTTGTTTTGTTCTGTTCTGTTTTGATGGGGGAAAGGTCACAGGGGCTGGAGGTGCAGACATGGAAGGACGGGGAGCTAAATGTGATCAGGATTGTATGAGATCAAATTCCCAAAGAATCAATAAAACCATGATTGAGAGGGGGGGGGACATTTCTAGAAAAGTTTAATGAGTGAGGAAGACCCACTTTGAAGGTAGCCATCATTAGTCCATCAGCTTGGCTCTAAAATAGGAGAAAGTTAGCTGAGAAGCAGCCATCCCTGCTTTTTGACTACTTTGCTCACACCAGAGCTGGCCTCCTTACCTGATACCACACCGTACCTGTCAGGTTGGACTGTGTCCTTTCAACTGTGAGCCAAGATGAACCATTCCTCCCTCCTGTTGCTTTTGTGAGCTATTTTCCACAGCAACTAGAATGGTGCCCAATACACCTCCTACGGTCATTCCTTGCCTTACAGTTTTCAGGCTTCCTATCTAGGAGCTACTCAAAATCCTATGACTTGGTTGTTGTTATTCATAAATTTCTATTCTGGCAACCAAGGGCTTTAAGATCTTTAGGACTAAAATATTTTGGCTTTTTTTCTTTCTATGTTAGAGATACCAATTAACTTACATTTCTAAAATTGAAGCATAGAGGGAGAGTTATACTTGATTAAATTCAGTAAAGGAATTCTTTGTAACGGAATAATAGCTGGGCAAGAACTCAACACGCAGGAGAAAGAAGGAGAAGATTTTTACAGACAGTAGTGCAGTCTGTAACTAAGAGGCCCAGAGCCAGAGCACAATGCACAGTTCAGATTTAAATCCAGTTCATGCTGAATAATACTTATGGCATTATTTTCTATGTTCTTTGCAGTTAAACTATGTGACTTGCTTTACTCCGTATCGCCTCACGCAAATCCTCAGTGTAATGTGATGTGATAAGTTATGCTACCCTCATGACATTTAATAGTCACCGTCAACTTGACTATATGTGTAATCATGTAGGAAGCACAACTCTGGGCGTGTCTGTAGGGCTGTTGCCATCTTTACCAAAGAGGAAAGACCTGCCTATATATAAGTAGCATGAGCCGGGTTCCCATCCTGAATAAAAAGGAGAAGAAGGCAGAAGAAGGCCAGCATTTACCTCTCTCTTGCTGTCTCACTGTGAATAATGTGACTAGCTATTTCACATTCATGCGGCCATGCCTTCCCTGCCATGATGAACCACATACCCTTAGGTCATGTGCCATGACATTATTGTATGGGGTCTTAGGTTGTAGTAGTGAGAAAAGTAACTAATGCAACCTCTTGCTCTGGATAAAGGGAACAGATTTAGGGCTGGGGAGGTGACTGAGTGGCTAAGAGTACTGTTGGTCTTCCAGAGGACTCAGGTTCAATTCTCAGAGCCCACATCATAACAACTCCAGGTCTTGGGCAGACAATACCTCTGAATTATTAATGCTATGGCTTGCAGCAGGTAAGTTCTTCCTTTAATACTAAAAGTTTGTTCAAATCTTAGCCCATCTTCTCTATATCAGCTAATGACCCTCTTCCCTGACACAGTGAAATAAAAAACTAACCTCTTAAAAAAATTAGCCTGAATTTTATATTTAGTGAGGATGAAGACTAAAATAATGCTTGGTTTTATATAATCTTAATAGTAAAATCAAAAACAGCCTATAACAATTGGAACCTAAATTAAAAGCAGTAAGCTATGCTGTTTCTATGGTAACACAACGAGAAAAAGATTAGATGGACTAAGAGATATTATAATTATAATACATAGGTCCAACGCCTTAATATAATTTTTAGAAAAAAATCATGTGCGTATAATAATTATTATCATTGAAGTCCACACATTAGAATCATGTGCTCCTAAAGAAGTGTCTAGAACAACTCTCTGGAGCACACTCCTGATCTTGGCACTGCCTTCTGCAAGCTTAGTCCAGCTTCCCACAGCTGTGACCTGGAAACATCTTGTTTGCCATGACCCAGTGAAGAAGCTCTTTCTGCTCAGGAGTATCTTTTTGTTCAAGCATTGAAGGCATCTATTTGCCTGCTGTGGTAGCTCAATTGAGAACAGCCCTCATAGGCTTGCATGTTTAAATGCCTGGTCCTTGGTTGGTGGAACTCTTTGGGAAGGATTAGAAGGTGTGGCCTTGTTGGTAGAGACATGTCACTAGGGGTGCGATTTGAAGTTTCAAAAGATTCCTGCTATCCCCAGTGTGCCTTTTTCTGACAACTACTTGTGTATCATGATGTGAGCTCTGAGCTATTCCTTCCACCATGCCTTTGTTCCATACCACAGACGCTAACCCTTTGAAACCGTAAACTCAATTGAATGTTTTCTTGAGTAGAAAAGTAACTAAGACAGCTGTTGAAGATTGTAGCAGAATGAACAATACATATCAGACATGGAAGCATGTGAGTTGAAGTCTAAAATTGTATGACAGGTAAACTAATAAAGAAGCTGATAAACCACAGTCATTCATCAACAAATGTCTCTCATGAAATGGTACTACGGACACAGGGTTGGCTGATGTTGTTCCTGTAAACCTTAAATTCTTGACCTCAGCTTGTCCTCCACCTCAGCATCTGGGGCTACGGGTGTACAGCATTGCCCCGGGGCCTCAGGAGCTCCTTCACTGCTCCTGGGACACTCACAGGGAACTAGCGGCACTCGCATGTATGATTCACAGATGTCCATATGTATTAAGCGACTCCTGAATGGGATAAATGACCACATATAGTCCTTTCCTCTCACAGCCCCCAAACAGCAGGTCATGCTTCACCAGGTTCCTCAGAAGGTTCTGGCATAATCAATATAGTAATCAACCGGCCAAAAAAAAAATGCATCTTTAATTGGCCTTTCCTCTGTTAACTTTTCCATCACTTACTCCCATTCTCCTATAAATTCTTCTCAAAGTAATTAAACATAAGCCTTGGCTCAGGCTCTATCCTCAGAAGAATCTGGGAAAAGAAACCTATATTTACCTAGATTTTATGCATTTGTGTATATGGTTCTCAAAATGACTCAGCTAAAAAGCTTTTACCATTTTTTTGTAGTATTGGCCATTTTAAATCATATATCAGAATTCTAAGAATAGTTCTCTTTTTGTCTGAGAGATCCTGTAACATCTCCATAATGTATCTTTCTTAATACTAGAATCAAATAAAGTATATGCAAGACAGAGTTTTGGTGTCTGAACTTCTAAGTTCTAACTGGTTTGTTCAATGTCAACTCGGTTTTACTGTGTAATATCTTTTGGGAAGTCAATTTACTTCTCTATGCCTCAACTGTCACATTTACAAAAATGGAATACAATTCCCACCTCATGGGATGTTATTAAGACTCAGTGCACTAATGTGTGTGAAAATTATAGTGCCAGGCAGGTAATCATCCTAGAAAGCAAGTGCCATTAGCTGATGTTATTATCATTATCAGCCACCATGAGGATAAAGTATCCATTTGGTAGACTTGCTATTTCCACCTCAAACTGGATCTTATTTTGAAGATGTAAGTAGCTGCCTCACTTTGTTTAGTACTGAGGATCAAATATCTCCATAGAACATACTGAGAAAAACCTCCACATATACCTTCAATAGACTTCGAGACACTAACACTCTTAAAAATACCTCTTCCTCACAGCCGGTCCCTACCTGTGCTGACTCATCCATGGATTGTCACAGATCTTGGCAGTCCTTCATTTCTGAACAAATGCAGAAAATCCCTTTGGTGATTTAAGTGGAAGCAAAAAAAAAAAAATTCACCATGCAAAATGCATGGCTACACTGTGTTCTACCAGAGAACTACAGCTGATAAACACCTTCAGCAAAGGGTCTGGATATAAAATTAACTCAAAAAAATTAATAGCCCTCCTTTACACAAATGATAAACTGGCTGAGAAAGAAACTAGGAAAACAACACCCTTTACCATAGCCACAAATAATATAAATTATCTTGTTGTAACTCGAACCAAGCAAATGAAAGCCCTGTATAATAAGAGCTTCAAGTCTTCGAAGAAAGAAATTGGGGGAGTTTTGAAGATGGAAAGATTTCCCGTTCTCATAGATTGGTAGGATTAACATAGTAAAAATGGCCATATTTACAAAATCAATCTACAGATTCAATGAAATTCCCATCAAAATTTCAACAAAAACCTTGAAAGAGCAATTCTCAACTTCATATGGAAAAATTAAAAACCCAGGATAGATAAAAACAATCCTATAAAAATAAAAGAACTTGTGGAGGTATAACCATCCATGGTTCCTAGCTATGCTACAGATCTAGAATAAAAACTGTATGATATTGGTGTAAAAACAAACAGATTGATCAGTGACATAGACCCACAAGCCTATGGACACTTAATATTCGACAAAGAAACCAAAACCACGCAATAGAAAAATAAAAGCATCTCCAACAAATGGTGCTGGTCTAACCGGATGTCTGCATGTAGAAGAAAGAGAATAGACCCATATTTATCACCCTGCAGAAAACTCAAGTCCATATGGATCAAAGACCTCAACATAAAGCCAGACACACTAAATCTAATAGAAGAGAAAGGGAGGAACTGCTTTAATTACATTGGCACAGGAGACAAATTTCTGAACAGAACACCAATAGCTCGGGCACTAAGATTGACAGTAAAGGAGACCTCATGAAGCTGAAAACCTTTTGCAAGGCTAAGGACACCATCAATAGGATAGAAGGATAACCTACAGAATGGGAAAGATCTTCACCAACCCTTTGTCCAACCGAAGACTAATATATAAAATCTATAAAGAACTCAAGAAATTAAATACCAACAAACCAAGTAACCCAATTTTAAAAATTGGAATACAAAGCTAAACAGAGAATTCTCAACAGAGGAACTTCTGATGCTCCTAAAGAAATGGTCAGTGTCTTTAGTCACCAGGAAAATGCAAATTAAAACAACTCTGAGATTCCGTCGTATACCACTAGAATGACTAAGATTAAAAAAAACCTCAAGTGACAGCACTTGCTGGCAAGAATGTGGAGTAAGGGGAGCACTCCTCCATTGCTGGTGGGAGTGCAAACTTGTACAACCACTTTGGAAATCAATTTGGTGGTTTCTCAGAATATTGGGAATAGTTCTATCCCAGAACCCAGCTAAACCACCCCTGGGCATATACCCAAAAGCTACCCTACTACACCACAGAGATATTTGCTCAACTATATTAATAGCAGCTTAATTCAGCCAGAAACTGGAAACAACCTAGATGGTCCTCAACTGAAGAATGGATAAAAAAAAATGTGGTACATCTACACAATGGAATACTATACAGCTATTAAAAAGAAAGACATCATGAAACTTGCAGGCAAATGGATGGAACTAAAGAATATCATCCTGAGTGAGGTAACCCAGACCCAGAAAGATATGTATGGTATATACCTACTTATAAGTAGACATTAGCCATAAAGTGCAGGATAACCATGCTGCAATCTACAGACCCAAAGAAACTGGGTAATAAGGAGGGGCCCAAGAGAAGATTGGTGAATCTCATTCAGAAGGGGAAACAAATTAGTCATCAGAGGTGGATGGAGAAAGGGAACTGGGTAGCAAAGGGGGTGAGGAGGGGAGAGGACAGGGAGTGAGAATGGAAATTGATGGGTGGGGGCATCTTTGGACTAGCTGGAGACCAGGCACAGGGGAGGCTCTAGAGAGTCTATGGTGGGTGTCTTAATTAGAGTTTTACTGCTGTGAACAGACACCATGACCAAGGTATCTCATACAAGGACAATATTTAATTGGGACTGGCTTACAGTTTCAGAGGTTCAGTCCATTATCATCAAGGCAGGAGCATGGCAGCATCTAGGCAGGCCTGGTGCAGGAGGAGCTGAGACTCCTATATCTTCACCTGAAGGCTGCTAGCAGAATACTGGTTTCCAGGCAGCTAGGATGAGGGTCTTAAAGTCCACGCCCACAGTGACCCACCTACTCCAACAAGGCCATACCTCCAAATAGTGCCACTCCCTGGGTCAAGCATATTCAAACCAGGGTGACCCTAACTGAGATTCCTCCAGAAGGGGATAAGGACACTGTAGTGGCCACCTTCCATAGCCAGGAGGGTCTTCAGGTGGAAGGAGGGGGAATATCAACCCACCCACAAAACCTTTAACCCAAAATGTGTTCTGCCTACAAGGTGCACAGGCATAAAGACAGAACAGAGATTGGGGGGGATGACCAAACAATGGCTGGCCCAACTTGAGACCCATTTCATAGGAGAGATCCAATCCCTGACACTATTAATGATACTCTGCTATATTTGCAGACATACCTGTCTCCTGAGAGGCTTCATCTAGCAGCAGATGAAAACAGATGCAGAGAACCACAGCCAAACATCAGGAAGAGCTCAGGGAATCTTTCTGGAAGAGTAGGGGATAGAAGTGACCTAGCTGGAGGGGTAAAGGACACCACAAATAGACCTACAGAGACAACTAACTTCACAGAGACTGAACCACCAATCAAAGAGCATGCAGTGGCTGCACCTAGACGCTCTCCACATTTGTATCAGATGGGCAAGGTTGATTTCCATGTGGGTCTCCTAACAGTTGGAGTGGGTCTGCCTCTGTCTCTGCTGCATGCCGTTGGATCCCTTTCCCCTAATTGTGCTGCCTGGTTGGGACTCAGTTCGAGAGAATCTGCTCAGTAATGTTGGGACTAGATATTCTAGGGCAGGGTGGGTTGGGGGGGCACTTCTCTGAGAGAAGAGGAGGAGGTAATGGGGGAGGGATTTATAAGAGTAAGACTGGGGAGTGAAGTGGGGAAGACTGCAATCAGGTTGTAAAGTGAATAAATCAATAAATTATTGTGAAGAAGAGGAAGAGGAGGAGGAGGAAGAGGAGGAGGGAGAGAAGGAGGGGGAGGAAGCAAAGGAGGGGGAAGCAGAGGAGGGGGAGGAAGAGGAGGAGGGGGATGAAGAGGAGGGGGAGGAAGAGGAGGAGGGGATGAAGAGGAGGACAAGGAAGAGGAGGAGGAGGGGGAGGAGGAGGAGGAAGGGGAGGGGGAGGAAGAGGAGGAGGAAGGGGAGGGGAGGGGGGAGGAGGAGGGGGAGGAGGAGGGGGAGGAGGAGGAGATGACAACTACCTAGATGGTCAAAAGTTCCTGGAGTCTTCTTGCCTGATCCTATCTGTTCCTGGGCTAGCTACAATATAGCACCCCGTGATGCCTTTTTAAACTATGGCTTAACACATTGATGGGAAGGATTCTGGGTCTTGTATTGATTGGTTCTACCAGTGAAACTTTGGTGATGCCGGGAAGAGAACATGAGCTGTACAGATGAGGAATACAGATGTGCCCATGAGATACATGGATCTACTCTCTTCTTCCCAAGATGCCTGACATTTCAACTTACAACTTTTCATTTTGCCACATCCTCCTTTAGAAAGTAACATTTATGCCTGCTCCTCAGTAAGAGAAGAAATGACATAAGAGATATTGTCAACGTCACTATGTATAGATTCTCACTGTCGAGGGTAGTATAGCAGCGTTTGTTGAGATGTTATCAACTCCCATGATCTGTCCATATTATAGCTATTATATTGGTATCTTTTCTGTTGCTGTGATGAAACACCATGACCAAAAGCAACTTATAAAATGTAGTTTGTCTTTTGCTACCTTGTGGGCTCTTTTCTCTTCCACCTTTTTCTATCCTCTTTCTTCCACCCTTTTCAATCCCCTAACACTAGATAAGAAAGAAAAGAGGATAGAGAGGAAAAGAGAGAGAGATCCGTGAATAAAGTCCGGGGTCAGAAATGGGACGACATTATTGTTAGATCATTTCCTGCCGGTTATGGGTATCGAGTTCCTTAGAGCAAGTTTGATCTTCACCATCAGGATATCTTAATTTATTCTTGTTGTTTCTTCTTGGCACATGACTACTTAACAAACAGCGATCAACCAACGACCAACCCACAGCAACCAAAAACCAACAATCCCTACAGCTCTTGGGACCGCAGCATTTACAGACCATCTGAAAACCCAGAACTCCAAATGTCAGCACAGTCTCAGAAACGATCTGCAGTTGGCAAAATCTAGCGCTAGAGCATGGGGCAAATCCTAGTCAGCTGCACTGGACAACCTGAAGCAGCCCCATATCCCACACCTTGGATTAAAATGAAAACATTTCTGTGTTTTTTTAAAGGAACCAAAACTCCAAAGTTGTCACCACAATAGAAGGAAGGGCTTATTTTGGCTTATGGTTTCAGATGAAGAGTCCGTAATGGAGAGGAAGGTTTGGTGGCGTGCAGCCAAAGCACCAACTGAGCCATCGGATCTCCTGGGCACAAAGGAAACGGAAAGATAGAACTAGAAACAGGCTGAGTCTATAAGCTCTCAAGGCCCACTCCGTATGACATTATCCTCTAGCAAGGCTTCACCTCAGGAAGATTCTATAACCTCCCCCGAATAGCTCCACCAACAAGGGACCAAGTGTTGGAACTCCTGAGTCTGTAAGGGACATTTTTCATTCAAACTACCACAGGGATGCATTAAACATTAAAAGCAATCGTCTCTAAGATTTTCCTACTTAACTCTAAGTAGGAAAAGAATGTCCTCAAAGGTTTTCAGTTTAGTCAAGAAGGTAGAGCATAATCAAATAAATCCTACAAAAGACAGGCATTATGAAGAAGACAGGTTTGGTCTCAAGCAGGCCTGTGACACGATAATTTGACATCGCCAAACAGAGTCTAGGAAGAGTTTCCTGGACTCACGACTCTTGTACAAAAAGGAAATGGTCAACCATACATTTTCCCCATCATGCTATTTAAAGAAGAGAAAGATGTTCCCTTGTTATTATTTGTAGTCCTGTTAAGTCCCAATGGGCCCTCTCCAAATGTCAAGATGTTGAGTGGAGTCACACGAATGAAATACATTTTAAGTCATCCTCAGAGGAGTCAGAGGATAGCACTTAATGGGGTTCTAAATCTAGTGAGAAGGGGACACTTTCCACAAATAGAACAGGGAGGTAACAAGGAAGAGGGCCAGAGGATAAACCTGAGGTCCCCACTTTCCCTCTGGAGAGTTCAAACTGAAACCCTTGTATCTTAGAAATGGACATTGGAAAAGTAATGGCTGGTAAATGTCTAAATGGCTAGGCCAACATACAGTATCACACTGCTACACATACTGCATATGGTTAGAGCTGTCAAGTCTGACTGAGGAGGAGGGGGTATGAGATGAGAAGAAGGCTGCTGCGCAGAGGAACCCTGGCTTAGTCAGGGTTAACATTGGTGCGAAGAGACTCCACGACCATGGCATACCTTACAAAGGGAAATATTTAATTGAGGATGGCTTACAGTTCACAGGTTTAATCCATTATCGTAATGGTAGGAAATATGATGGCATACAGGCAGACATGGTACTGGAGAAGGAACTAAGATCTTGATCTGCAGACAGCAGAAGTGAATGCTACACTAGCCCTAGCTTGAGTATCTGAAACCTCAAAGCCCACCCTCACAGTGACACACTTTCTCCAACAAGGCCACACCCCCTCCAGCAAGGCCACACCTCCTAATAGTGCCACTCCCTGTTGGGCCTATAGGGGTCAATTTTATTCAAACCACCACAGACCCTGAATATGAGAATGAAGCGACCATAGAGCAAGGACTATAAAATCATCAATAGTCACCTATATTTTTAAAATAATCATCTATTTTTCTTTTCTTATTCATTTTTTTGTAAATCTAATACACTTTTTTATTGGATATTTTTTATTTACATTTCAAATGTTATTCCCTTTCCCAGTTTCCAGTCCATAAGCCACCTCTCCCCTTCCCCCGCCCATTCTTCTATAAGGGTGTTCCCTCTCCCCAACCATGTCCCCTCCCTGCTCCCCTGCACTGACATTCCCCTACACTGGGGGATCTAGCCTTGGCAGGACCAAGGGCTTCTCCTATTGGTGCCCAACAAGGCCATTCTCTGCTGCATATGCAGCTGGAGCCATGGGTCTGTCCCACTACTCCTTGGGTAGTGGTTTATTCCCTGGGAGCTCTGATTGGTTGGTATTGTTGTTCTTATGGGGTTGTAAGCCCCTTCAGCTCCTTCAATCCTTTCTCTAATTCCTCCAACGGGGGATCCCATTCTCAGTTCAATGTTTGGCTGCTAGCATACGCCTCTGTATTTGTCATGCTCTGGCAGAACCTCTCAGGAGACAGCTATATCAGGCTCCTGTCAGCATGCACTTCTTGGCTTCATCAATATTGTCTAGTTTTGGTGGGTGTATATATATGGGCTGGATCCCCAGGTGGGGCAGGCCCTGAATGGCCATTCCTTCAGTCTCTGCTCCAAACTTTGTCTCCATATCCCCTCCTGTGGATATTTTTGTTCCCTCTTTTAAGAAGGACTGAAGCATCCTCACTTTGGTCATCCTTCTTGAGTTTCATGTGGTCCATGGATTGTGTCTTTGATAATTCTAGCTTTTGGGCTAATATCCTCTTATCAATGAGTGCATACCAAGTGTGTTTTTCTGTGATTGGGTTACCTCACTCAGGGTGATATGTTCTAGTTCCATCCATTTGCCTATGAATTTCATGCTTATTTATTTATTTATTTTATGGATGAGCGCTCTATCTGCATGTATGCCTGCATGCCAGAAGAGAGCATCCAATCACATTATAGATGGTTATAAGGCATGTGGTTGCTAGGAGTGGAACTCAGGACCTCAGCACCCTTAACCACTGAGCCATCTCTCCAGTCCCATCTTCCATATTTTATATGTACATTTTCAGTCCATACAGGTTGAATCTTTGTAAATGGCATAAGGTAGGGACAAGTGGCTTTTCCAGCACCCTTTATGCAGATGGCTTCCCCTTCTTGCTATAAGTAGAATGGTTGAACATGTGAGGCTTTCTCCTCTATTCAGCTCTCATTTATCAGGTTCTCTATGCCAGCCCCAGGCATACACTATCTAATTAACCCATGTTCATAACGATCTTAAAATCTGGTGGTCACCTCCAACAGAACAGAATACCTCCTTCTTGAGAACATTCCCATGGACATGTAAATTTAATTTTAAAATCGTGAAAATACAATAAAATAAATTCCCCTGAATAATGGTCCAAACAAAAAAATTATATTCTGCCCCAAGTACCTTATCAAAAGCCAAAAAAATATCCTGTCATTTCATACTCCCAACGCATACAAGCATCCCGACTTCCCGTCTGAAATGAAGAAGAACTTTTAATATCAGCGACAACATGTTTCTGCATCTCTTGTTTCTTCTAATAAAAAAGAGTCAACATGTAATTTCTTCACTGCAGCTAACGAACCGCTTTTAAGAATGCAGGCTTTCAAAGTAACTTTTGAAAATAATTTTCAAGTAGGAAACATTATTTTTCAATGGCTTTCTGCACAGTGATGTAATACAAGGATGATTTCTCGATCTTTAAAAATATATATATATATCAAGGTCTAGGGTCCCTCTTCAGTAAAGCATGCAAGGACAGCATTTCTTACTGTTAATGAATAAGTGTTCTCAATGTCTGTTCTAAGAGCCACAGGTTTCAGATTTAGGAAGTCATGCTGTTAATCAACCCCACAAAACTATAAAGGTGTGTTATATATTTCCCTAGACATTAGTTGAATCAATTCTTGGCATTTCAAAATAATATTTTTACATACATTTGTGAATTTTCGTTTATGAAATTCCTTTGGAAATGGTCCTATTTAGACCCAGAAAGGCCCGTTGGCCACTGTAACTCACTGGAGGTTGTTTTCAGTGAGTAAAATATAGCCATGGCCTAAGGGTATCTGAAGAACACAGAGATAGTGATGATGACATGGTCCAATTTGAGGTAATAACCAATTCCAGCTCCCTTGGACAATCTTCTGTGGGCAGCAAGGTAGATGTACAAAAGGGCGAGTTATCATCTTCACAGCAAGGAGAAATCAACGCTTTCTCCTTCTGTCCTTCCCGAATAAACAAACAGGATTACAGAAAACACCAGAGGGTGGGAGTAGGAAAGAAATCACATTCTTGCCACCAATTAAAAAGGTGCTACTTTGTTAACAGTCGCTCACTGTTTCAGGAGGAAATTTTTCACTTCCCTGAGTCTGTCGTCATGGCAATGAAAATTGAGACCTATTTCTTCGAGGCTGTAAAATCCCATATAGCAGTGACTCATCAGAGTATGAGACAATTCTGTGAGGAAAGGCACTGTGTGGGAGGAAGGAACATCTGTGGGGGCTCCTCTAGGTGGGAGGCAGGCACTGGGCATAATCCCACTCATCCTCACCGTTAATATACCTTGCAAACTTTATGTTTAGTCTGCAAAGGAGAAGGCTGCGGCTCTCAAAGCACCTCCGTGAGGAGCACAACATTCTGACCGAAAGCATCTTGGAGAGGAAAGGGTTTATTTGGCTCATAGGTTACAGTTCACCATCAAGGGAAGCCAAGGCAGAAATCAGCACGAAGGAACTGAGTCAGAGGCCGTGGATGGGGTACTGCTTACTGCTTGCTCAATTAGCCTGCTTTCTTATACAACCCAGGACCACTGGCCCAAGTACAGCCCTACCCACAGGAGATTGAGCCTTGCCACACCGATCATCAATCAAGAAAAACACTCCAAAGTCATGTCCACAGGGCCAATCTGATGGAGGCAACCTTCATCTGAGATTCCCTCTTCTCAGGTGACTCTAGCTTGTGTGATGTTGACAGAAACAACCAGAAGAGAGCACGGTATATGCTCCATGTGTCTATCTTTCTGATGGAATGTTACATATGATGTAATCTGCAGGTGGTAATACCAATTCACTTAATTTACTGTTAAACTTAGGAGGCACTTCAGTTCTCTGATGGTATCCCTGATAATCATAAACGCTATTATCTCTGATATCCTCCGAATCTACAATTTCAAAACATATAGGATTGGTCAGAATCAGCAACAGCATGCAGGATAGTTAGTTCCTCCCTTTGTATGAATTGAGAAGCATGGAGGGCCCCTTCAGCAAGCCAATTCAACGCGGTGGTCCATGGGATATCCTCCCAGAGACATCATATTTCCTTTGGAACCAAGACTTCTAGACCAGTAGAGCTTCGATCTGGGCGTAGGAAGTGAAGCTTTGTTTGTAAATCACCAGGGAACACTGTAAGAGAAGGAAGGGCTAATTTCAGCCCTTGATGACCAGACCCAAGAACCTTGGCTGTAGGGGAAACAGTACCACCTACTGGATACTGGAATCAGAGTGTGTTTATTATCCTTGAGGATATTTCCTCAGCTCCGCAAAGTAGAGCTACCTTCCTGGCTCCGTAACCCCCTATTCAAACTCATTCTACCGTTATTAAGAGAGACTCTTCGGCATAGTCAGGCCTACAGCAAGACAGATGAATTCTATCAGCTGGCCCCCCGATGACTTCCTCAGCCAGAAATGATGTTTATGTGAAGCACCATGACAGCAGCTAAGGGCCTTCTACAAATCCACAAATGGTAGCTTTGGCTGAAGCATTGTGGACAGGAAATATAAACTCCATACGGAATAAGTATGTGTTCTAGTAAGAATAACATGGTGTGCCACCATAATGGGAATGGCCTGATACTCCAATCATACACCAGGTAGCTATGATGTGGCATGTAAGGCCTTGTCACAAACTCTGTTTTCACAGGTATGAAGCATATGTCCCCCTGGACCTTTCCAGGCAGAAGTTCCTACATAATAGATTCACCGTAGCTCTCCAATCTTACCATACTTTGGTGCTGTCCCTCAATGTGTACTGTATTTGTCCCCAGTGCTAGCATTTGACACCACAAGGTGGCGGAAGATGGTTTTGCTCTGTATTTCACTTGGGTTGATGTTAAAGGCTGATTAGCCACTTTCATTCTATCTGCAGCATTAACCCTTCTCCGTGGTGCAGCTTAATGTATAGATTCCAGAATTAGGATGTGGCTTTCAGGAGGGAAGGTTGCCACACCTCAAGTAAAAATTAAGATCCACAAGCCAGACCTGGTGGCATGGGGCTGTGAAGCCAGCTAGCTACTCAGGAGACTGAAGCCGGAGCATCACTTCAAACCCTACCTGGACAGGCCCTGACTCCAATAAATCTAAGAAGGGATGGAGAGAAAGGCAGTGGAGAAGCCCCCATTCAGCGTGTGACCAAGTGTGAGTACCAAGTTCAATGCCAAGTGCTGTACAGGAAAAAAAATGTAAGGTTTATAAAGGTGAATGTTGTAAAAATATAAAAAATAAAATGCTGTCTTTATACCCCACTAGGTCCAGCACCGCAGTGCACCAAGATATCTGGTAGATATCTTAATCTCAGTCAGCAAAGCGTCTCACCCGCTCTGCTCAATCCCATATCACACTGCCGAAGGTCTCTCTCTGAGCCTGGCAGCAATCTGTCTACCTATCTGGTTCCCAAGGAAGGTTTCCATTTGCTGTAGTCACTTCACTGTACTAAAAACACCAGACTAAAGATCTTCCTCTTCAGTCTAACTGGAACTTCACTCCGTTGAGCAACCCCTCCGGGCTTCCTCCTCCCTCAGATCCCTCGAGGTTCTAATAATCGTTATTCTGCTCTGGACTGAGTTCAGCTCTTTTGTTGTTTTGTTTTGTGTTTGGTTTTGTTGGTTGTTTTTAGCTTTCACATACATTTGAGAACATAAAACACTTCCTACTGCATCTGCCTTATTTTGTTAAACATAATGTCTTCCATGGCACTTCTTTTCTGTAGCCAAACAGTATATCCTTGTATATACACATACATATACATATACACATACACATACATATACATATACATATACACATACACATACACATACATATACATATACATATACACATACACATACACATACACATACACATACACATACACATACACATACACATACACATACACATACACATACATATACATATACACATATACCCATTCTGTTTAAATCCCATCATCTATTAATAGATAGCTATTAATGGATAGCTAGGTTGATTCCGTATCCTAACCATGTGTGCCAACAAACATGAAGATTAACAATAACACTTTAACAGGCCGATTGCCCACTTTGGTAACTACTTCAAAAGCAAGCAATCTACTTCCCTTAGAGACAGGAAACAGGAAGTAAAGGAAGGGGCCAGGTGTGGTGACTCATGCCAGTAATCTCGTTAGTCTGGTGACTCAGACAGGCTTATCACCATGGGTATTAGGCTACAGCCTGAGCTACAGAGAAGAAGCAGACCAAGGAAACGCTTTGTAGGATACACTTTGTAGGTCCCAGAAAAGAAGAAATGGACAAAGAAGCTGAGGGCTTTCATCTTGAAGCAAAGTCAGATCCTTGGGGTGAGCTTGGTCCTAAGCAAATCCTGAGTGTGGTTGGAGAAAAGGAGTGAAAATTCTTTGTAGACTTAGAATTTTTTTGTTAAATGGCTGTGATTTGAGGTTTGTTTGTTTGGTCAGTTGGTTTTTTGTTTTGTTTATTTAATAATTATTTATTTATTTTATGTATAGGAATACACTGCAGCTGTCTTCAGACACACCAGAAGAGGGCATCAGATCCCATTACAGACGGTTGTGAGCCACCATGTGGTTGCTGGGAATTGAACTCAGGACCTCCTCTTGAATTGCTGTCAGTGTTCTTAACTGCTGAGCCACCTCTCCAACCCAGGATAGATTTTTTTTTAAATACAGTTAATAAGGGTTCCCAAATGCTTCATACCCCCTTCTAGTCCACCATAGGAGACAAAAGATGGTAAGTAAGACAGGGGGATATGGTCCTGTTTAGCTCTTTGGGGCGATTCCAATCTCCATTTGTCAAGACACCAGCAGTCCAGTTCAGTAGTGTCAGGGTACCAAACATGAGTCAGCAGCAGAAACATGATCCAGAAGAAACAGCCAGGCCTCCGCTGAATTGGCATGAGTCAGCGGGAGCAACGAGATCCAGCCAGGATGCCAGAAGTCCTCTGCCATGCCTCTCTCAACAAAGGGAAGATCGGTGAAAATTTGAGAGCAAGGCTATCTGTGCAAGTGTGCCGTCGCTGTCTGTTGAGTCCTATTTACACTCTCTCCAAACATCATGGGCTCCTCAAGTAGCCATTAGGAATAAGCCATGATGGAGCTGGAGAGATAGCTTAGTATTTAAGGATTCTGGCTATTCTCATGAAGAACTAGAGTTCAGTTCCCAGAACCCATGTCTGGCAACTCACAGCCACCTGTCATCTCAAGATTCACACCTTCTTCTGGCCTCTGTAGACACACACATGCACATGTACACACACTTAAGTAAAAATAATAAAATATAATCTTAAAAAGAAGCCAGGGATATGCAGGAGATGCAAAAGCCTCTCAATAGCACCCTAATTATTTGACTACTGTAAATGATTGGTATGATTTGACATATGACACTTAAAGCTACTAAATAGATTTTATATTGTGATAAGTTATGCAAGATGCAGAAATGTCTCCATATATGGTTCTGCCAAAGCAATTGGTGCTATAATCTGTTTTTCCTCATCAATGGAGCCAAGCAAAACTGCACACTAGCTGGTTATCTTTAATTTTATTTATCAAAGTCAAATTCAATGACACGCATGAAATAGTTGCACTTTCTATCAGAAGTTCAAAACTGAGGCTTCAGAATCTACACGGCATTTGCCATAGACTGTCTTGTCATTTGCTAGGCTTTTGTGCACATAAATATTTCCTTGTTTTAAGAGAGGCATTTCATGTTACAACATGAGGTTACAGTGGGGAGAAACCCCACCCTATGGGCTTCAGCTCTCCATGAACACCAAGCCCACCCAAGAGGTTCAGGATCACATCGAGTCACTCCATGGCTTCCAGTTCATCACTGTCATCTCACAGTTCTCTCGGGGAGGAAGCTGCCTCTGGCCTAGAGGAGAAAATAAAGATGAGCTTAACATGTTGTCAAGCCCATAAGCCTGGGAGAATTCTTAAGATCTTAAGACACACGGGCATGTCAAGATCAATGCTCAACTTGAGTGACCAAGTTCTGCCAAGCTGCTCTCCTGGATGATTGTGCCTTGAGGAACTGCACCAGGTGCTACGTACAAGCGGGGCTCTTTCTATCTTATAAGAAGTAAAACCACGTGATAAAGGAGAATTCAGGTAGGTATTTTTGGTCACTGGTGTGCATACCTTTCTACACCAAATAATGTAATCAAGATAATCCTCCACAGACTCATCTCCCAGGTGATTCTAGAGCCTGTCAAGTCGATAATTAGCACTAACTTTTCACAGCGTGAAAAAGCCCTTACCCTATGTAAAGTCATCAGAAGTCAGAAAATATAAATGTTTGAAAAAGTTGTATTAAGATACTCTTCATCCAGCCACAATACAGCAAATACACAGGCGAATGCCATCATTAAACCACTGAACTGAGAACGGGACCCCCGTTGAAGGAATCTTAGAAAGGACTGAAAGAGCTTGAAGGGGCTCAAGACCCCATATGAACAACAATGCCAAGCAACCAGAGCTTCCAGGGACTAAGCCACTACCTAAAGACTATACATGGACTGACCCTGGACTCTGACCTCATAGGTAGCAATGAATATCCTAGTAAGAGCACCAGTGGAAGGGGAAGCCCTTGGTCCTGCCAAGACTGAACCCCCAGTGAACGTGATTGTTGGGGGGAGGGTGGTAATGGGGGGAGGATGGGAAGGGGAGCACCCATAGAGAGGGGGAGGGGGAGGGGTTAGGGGTATGTTGGCCCGGAAACCGGGAAAGGGAATAACAATCGAAATGTAAATAAGAAATACTCAAGTTAATAAAGATGGGGGAAAAAAGATACTCTTCATCCATCATGAAACATTCAATTAAAATGTACAACAAAAGGCCTTCACCATATTCTTAGAGTTGTAAAACTGTCACCACAATAAATCAGAACACTTTCCTCATCTCCAGATAAACCTCAGCCTCACCAGCAGTCACTTGCCTTTCTCTGTCTCCCGATACCTCTCGTCCCCCAGATAACCACTAACCCACCTTAATTACAGAGTTGGCTTCACAGGACACTTCTCACTGTGAAACCACTCGGTCTGCGTCAGACTAAGTATAACGATGGCCCCGCCTCACATTCCACTGGTGCTGTGTGAAAGTTCTCATCTCTCCATCTCCACAGCCACTTAGAACCACCCTGGCCGTAGCTTTCCTGGCCTATGTGATGTTTCTCTATGGCTTTGACTCTGCCCCATCCTGATTCCTATGACCCTGGGCATCTTTTCACATACTTACTAGCAGTTTACACATCTTTGGAGAAACGTTTATTCCAGTCCTTTGCCAAATTTTTAACTGGGTTGTCTTTCCAGGCCCTTCGATCATATGTAGTTGTAGAAACTCTTGGTATATCCCGGATATCAGGCCTTGTCAGATAAATTATTTGCAAATAGTTTCTGCCATTCTGTGGGTTCTTTTCGTTTTCTCCCTACTATTCGGAGTATGTAACTGAAAGGGAGTGTGATTCAGGGGTGGTGCAAATGCTTAGCGTGCATGGAGACTTGAGATCAAACTATACGAAATCAAAACAACCCACAAATACCTTTAGTCCCGGTGTAGTCAACTCATCTATTATTTCTGATGCCTGTACTTCTGGTGTTGTAGTTAAAAGTTCAAGGTCATCCTTGGTTATTCAATAACTTGAAGAAACGAGGAGAGGGGTTGGGGATTTAGCTCAGTGGTAGAGCGCTTGCCTAGCAAGCGCAAGGCCCTGGGTTCGGTCCCCAGCTCCGAAAAAAAGAAAAAAAGAAAGAAAGAAACGAGGAGGAGGGGGAGAAAGGAGAAAAGCTAGGGAGAAGAAGCACCCTCTAATCTGAGCTCCTGAGAACATGGTCCTCTTTACCTGAGCTTTAGAGCTCTTACTTTCCGATCTGTGACTCTTATCCACGAGTTAATCTTTGCACGTGGCATGGCGTAGGACTCTAGTCCCACTGCTTTGCATGGTGCTATCCAGCCATGACAGGCTCCCTTTAAAGACTATACTTTTTCTAGCCAACATTTGGCAGATTGTCAAAAAATTAGACCACATGTATGTGCACATTTATAACGTCTGTCTCCACGCCAGGTCCACTTCGGCTTGGTTCTGGTAATTTTATAGGAAACTGTGAAATCGATAAGGAGTGAGAACCTTAACATTCTCTTTTTTCAGTCTTGGTTATCCTGGGTCTCTAGGATATATGTATGAATTTTAGGATCCACTTGTTGATTTCTGTCCCCAAACCTGACTTTTTAGAGCGCGCATTGGACTTCTAGGTCAACTAGGGAGTATTACCGTTTAAACAGCTTTAAGACTTTTGAATTATAAACGCAAGATGGTTTTTTGTTTGTTGTTTGTTTGTTTTGCAACCCTTCAGAAAATACAGTTTGTATACAGGAATCAGAATGGAGATGTTGTAGAACACTTGCAGAAACAGACAGCTGTCTGCGTCTGTCCTTCTCCACAGTGCCTGGCTCTTGTCCATTGCATGTATTCTGCTTGAAGAGGCCAATGCACCTTGTAATCAAATGGTCCTCAACCAGCGCATTATTCATCAAGATTAAAAAGACTTTTAAAACAGATCAGAAACTATTGAAAATCAGAATTGGGATTCGAACTTGAGTATACCTGACTCCAGAGTGTAATTTCTCCCATGACAGCCCTTCAGGTCAGGAGTCCTTGGGTTTGACTGGCTGGTTACCAGCTCATGTGTACAAGTTATAGACCAACTAACTACTTAACCCATTGAATTTCATGTCTGTGTCCTTAGATTCTTTCTCTTAAATTGAATTTCTAGTTTTGCCTACGACTCTCTCAACCTGCTGCCTCAAATATAAGGCCTGGTTGTTTCTTTCCATTTTTGCGGGTTCTCAATGCTGAGCTGTTGAAACTTCAGTTCTTCACATACTGAACATCATGGGGAGAATTGTCCCTGTATTCTTAAATATTCTGTTTCTATTAATAGTCACAGCAGCACTCGGGTTTTAATAACAACACAATTCCGTGGCACCTCTCATCTTGCTCAAAAAAAAAAAAAAATTACAGACATTTGCAAACCACAGCCTTATACCAATCAATATGACAGTGTGGGAAAAAGCAAATACTGTCTCCACAATTTCCACGGACAGATTTTTCTTCTCTCCTTTCTTGCTAACAGTTGGAAGTCTTCTCTCCTAACAAATAACTCTGAAGAGACAAAGACCAGCGAGGAGGAGCCGACGCTTGAGATGGTGTATTTTTAGTCATTTTGATTAAATT
Source organism: Rattus norvegicus (assembly GCF_021556685.1). Classification (NCBI taxonomy): domain Eukaryota; kingdom Metazoa; phylum Chordata; class Mammalia; order Rodentia; family Muridae; genus Rattus; species Rattus norvegicus. Next base: position 75,656,794 of record NC_141544.1, read on the forward strand.
ATGGAGATGTGAAGTTGATAATTTATTGAAGGGGAACAGGGAAGTCTATGTAAATGTTTGCAGATGAATAATTAATGTGACTTTCCGACATCACTAGGCCTTTAATTAGAGTCACTGTAAAACAAAGCAAGAACCAAAGAGCACAATTATTACTGCAGCTAATTGTAACTTTCCTAAGTAGCATTTCAGAGTTGCTGCTTCATTTGCATCTTTAAGGGAAGTCGGACCATACCTAGGGTGGCACTTGCTTTGGATCCCACTTTTAACTGTTTCCCTGCAGACCACAATCCATCAATACATTTGTGATTTTTTTTTTCTTCTACTGAGTATTACCCAGGAAGTTTACGATTTGTGTACTTTTATGTACTAATTTTTACAGCAACGATGTTGGTGTCTATATTTTTTTTTTTAATGTACTGATTTTTATGGCAACAATGTTTGTGCTTCTTGGCTGCTTAGAAGGTAAAATGGCCGCCCACTGTCTGTGGCCTTTGATGAAGCATTAGGTTGAGGTGTTCTGCATCTCCCTCAGGTTATTCTCCCGTGTCTCTCTTCCACTCTCCGTTCACCTTCTTGGCTCCATTTTCTTCAGCTCCTTTCACTTATTGTTGCTCTGTCTCTAACCACTCTGCTTTTGTCTCCACACTCGGAACTCAGAAGCACTTTATTCCTTTTACCTCCAAGAAGCTGATTCAAAATGTTCGTGACCTTGACAGTTAAGACGACTGAGTTTCTTCTCTTTAGTGGCGATTGTCTTCTGGGGTCCGACATCATTTGAGAGAGGGATTGATTCCTACTGACTGGAAGGTCTGTTGGTTCAGAATCTACAGCACTCTGACTCCTGTTCCCTGACTCGTAGTTTCTGACATAAACAGCAGGGCCCGAAAAAGGGTTAACGTGAACTGGATAAATAAATAATTCATGGCGAGAGATAGAATATCCAAGGGCATTTATTCATCAGCTAATCAACATGATCACTGTCTGAGTGAAAAATAAAATTAGGACCAGAAGACTGTCTAAATACAATCAGAAAAAAATGATCTTGAGAGGCTTCGAGGGGTGTTTGTCTAAAGCTGGAGCGGCCTGGAAATTTCTCTCGCTGGATACAGAGTGTGTTAGGGGGTGTACCAGCCAAGCTAATGATAAGTTTTAAATGACGGAAGAGTTAGTATGGATGGCAGTAAGATGGGCTGTGCAAACAGAGTTCTTCCATTTTTAGAGCCCTTATTAAATAAAAATAATAATAAACAAAACCCAAACAACTAGATAGCAAAGTCAAAAGCAAAAAAAAAAAAAGCACATATTTATTTAAAAGTTAAGTAATAGCATATTTCCACAAACCACAAGACCCAAATAATAGTGGTGAACCATTAACAGCCACAAATCTTGTCTGCTGTAGACATGTTTGTGGACGACAGAACAGCCCCCCAGGCACGTTCTGAGAGATGCCCCTCTATCACTTGAAGATTCTTCCTCCCTACAAAGCAACTTCCTGGCTTCTCTCGGCTCAGAGGAGACAGTGGTATATCTGACTGGTAGATTTGGGAAGAATAAACTGGGTGTGCTTGTCTTACAGTCCCTGTCCTTCCCAGGAGTGAGTTACAAATAGGCTCACTCTCTACCCTTCCACAGACCGGACGGCCCTATACTAGGAGGAGGCGCTACATGGAGGTTTGAGGATGAAGCCTGTTCGTGCTGGAACTCTGGGCCAGCAAGCAAGCTTCTTTAACAGATCAAAGCCAAAGCCCCCCGATTCTTAAAAGTCTCTCAGTAGCAAAGGTAAAATTTTGGCTTTGTTTCCCCTCTTTTATTTCGCCAACTGTTTAGAGTCTAAGTCGGAAAGAAAGCACCTTTACTGACACTGTAAAACAGACCTAAAGAGGAAATGCTTCAGAGACGGCGGATTTCGTTCTTGCTCTTTCGTTTAAGAGCACCGTTTGCGTGGGTCACAGTGTGGTGCGCTGGTGGAGAGCCCTGCTGGCACCGTTCAAGTTCCAACATCAGCTTCTTTACTTCTGTGTTGCGCTACACATTCAACCCCTGAGATCTATTTCCCATCCAAAAGTACGGGAATGTTAATTCTTACCTCTTACAGATACTGTGAGTAGCGAAATAATAAAAATACAACAGGAAATATCCACGTCGTTCAATGTATTGTGCCTTCTACAAGCACGCCGCGCCTGCTTTTAGTGTATGACTTGCCATAACAGAGTTCTCTGAGGCAAAAACTGTCTGATTGTAAGAACCGCGCAGCTCCGGGCGTGGAATAGAGTCTAATGCTTGTTTGCTGTGTGGGTGGATGAAACAGGAGGTGAGGTTGAAAGCCCAAGGCAGGAGCCCTGTTCTTCAGTGAAGCAGAGTCCTTTACTAAGAGAAAAGGTATCGCTTCAGTTTTCTTCACAGTTTATCAGAAAGCTAGAAAGTGCGTTTTATAATTATTGGCAAATGTATTTTGTCTAAATGTGCTTGGAAAATATATACATTTTTTTAAAAAAGTCTGTTATTCAATCATGAATCTTTGCTGCCCTCTAGTGGAATAAAAACACAAAGCAGGCTGCTGGCCAGATGTGGATATGATCTAAATACACACAATTACCAAAGAATAAATAAAAAATGTAAAAGTCATTTCTGAAAAATCAAAACAGCTTTTCCTCGTAAGTGTGTTCCAAGCAGTTGCTCTCATACCTTTTTCAGGTTTTTCTTTTCCAACATTTGCATTAGTGCCTCAGACAAGGATTCGTTTATTTGCATGCAGAATCTAGTTCTGAGGGATAATCTGCTTCACTGTCTAAATTTTGCATCAGTTATATGCAATTTTGAAATAAGCAACACGAAAGTCGGAAAACAGTTGCAGTGGAGGATGTCCGTGGGTTCCCTTCTCACGTAGACCTGCACAGTTAATCCTGCGCTCTAACTTCAGATTACGTCCCAATTGTAGGTCACTCAGAGGCCCACAGTGGGGTCTCAAAGAATCCTCAATTCAATCCAAACAGTTTTCTGAGTCCTGAGGGGCTTCGAAACTCAGGGAAGCAAAGGTTGGTTGGAATGTAACAACATAGAAAGGCAGTCTTTACGAGTAAAAAGGAAAACTCCGTGGTCCAGGTACTGCTGCATCTGTCAGAAAGCCGCTGTACTGATACCACTCGAAAGACTGCTGCGAGGGAAGGTTACCGGTGCAATGGCTTCCTAGAGTAGGCAGAAAGCGTGTGGGTTCTGGAAAGGTGGGTAGCGTGTTCAATAAAAAAAATAAAGGCATCTTTGGAGGAGTCAGAGATAGAAAACTGGATTAGAAAAGTACAGCATCAACTTCAGGGAAAGGTCTAACCTGGGAACTGCTGCCGTGGTGGATACATTCAGGAAAGCAATGGAAGTACGTCCTAGTTAGAACCAGGTGAGGAGGACCATTAAGACAAAGCAGACTTTGTCAGCTTTGAAAAGTTGTTGAGGATTTGTAAGGGATCACAATGATTTTAGAGAAAAAATTATAATCCATAAGGTTAAGTTGAAAGCTAAAGGGGTTGGTTAGAGGGGCCGTGATACCCCCCACCCCCGGACTTGAGAACCGGAACTTTCGCGATTGGGAAAGACAGAGGTTATCTCAGGAGGAGAAACTATTTCTCCCAACAGCTGTCTGATGCCTAAAGTGAATGAGTCTGGAGAGGGAGTGTGAGAGGATGGACAGGTCTCCGAGGGGTCGAGTCTAAGCATCTAAGAGCACATGGGAGCCAGAGAAACAGATCACAGGGTTGGAGAAGCCTCAACATACTATTGACACACATGCTTAAAAGACAAGGCCATTCTACTGTCTGCTACTACATAGAAATTTCACATGTATCAACTAGATAAGGAAACAGAGGGGAGAGCGAAAATGTGTAACTCCACAGTTCATCATATTTATATTCCTTTTTAGAATGTGCGATCTATGAGGTTTAAGAGCTATTTCCTGTATGATGGAGGTCGTCTGACACGAAGCAAGTGTGCGAGCACGGATCTTAAATTTAAATCAATTTTGACTGAACCGTGTTAGAACTCATCTCCCAAGAACAGAGGTGATTAATTGAAACATCACCTTTGGTGGCCTACGCCCTCTGTCTCCCTCCGTATGTCACTGTGTGTGAAGGACTGAGATGCAGTATCAGAAATAGGAGGAGTAGCTAAATAACTCCAGGCGATGGCGTTGCACTCTTCTTCCCACGGAGACTGGCCGTACGGTTCGTTACCTCTTGACCAACAGGGTCCCATTTGTCCTGCTCCTCTGAAGATAGCAACCACAGTGAAAAACAAAAACACCCTTGTGCTTGTAGGAGATCCTCCTGGCATACGTGATTCAGAATTCAAACAAAATATGCTTTTTAAGTGCACAGGAACATTCCTGAGACACAACATGCTTGGCTATAAAACAAGCATCAACAAGTTTTTTTTGTTTGTTTGTTTGTTTGTTTGTTTGTTTGTTTTTGGAGCTGGGGACCGAACCCAGGGCCTCGCACTTGCTAGGCAAGCGCTCTACCACTGAGCTAAATCCCCAACCCCGCATCAGCAAGTTTTAAAGGGTTAGGTCCCACCAAGGACGCACTGAACACATTTGGTTATGAACTCTAGAAATGTCCTATAAAGAAATCACCCGCTTCTTGCTGGGTGCTGGCTGCTTGCTGTTGAAATGGGCAAGTTTATGAAACCCGGGAAAGTGGTGCTGGTCCTGGCTGGACGCTACTCCGGATACAAAGCCGTCATCGTGAAGAACATTGATGATGGCACCTCCGACCGCCCTTACAGCCATGTCCTGGTGGCTGGAATTGACTGCTATCCCAGAAAAGTGACAGCTGCCATGGGCAAGAAGATGGCCAAGCGATCCAAGATCAAGTCCTTTGTGAAAGTTTATAACTACAGCCACCTCATGCCCACAAGGTACTCTGTGGATATCCCCTTGGACAAAACTGTTGTCAACAAGGATGTGTTCAGAGACCCAGCACTGAAACGCAAGGCCAGGCGGGAGGCCAAGGTCAAGTTTGAGGAGCGATACAAGACAGGGAAGAACAAATGGTTTTTCCAGAAGCTTCGCTTTTAGATGTATTTTTGTTTTCGTCATTAAAAAATTTAAAAATTAAAAAAAAAAGAAATCACCCAAGAGATTGAAAGCACTTAATTTATCTCAACAATTATTTTAACATGCCGATTCCTCGTTGCAATGTTGATAGTTTGGGATTTATTTAAGTAAAATACCATTACTGTGTTTTAATTGTACAAAATATATTCATAAACTAGGGGGAATTAAATTAGGGGTTAATAACAAGAAAAAAATCAGGGGGAAGGTGGGGCTGGATTTGGAAAATACTTTGAGATGATTCTAACTGTAAAAAGAATTAACCAAATAATGCCTAAGAGCAATATATAGAAGAAAAAAATATAGCTTATCAACCCATGTGCTAATCGATAACCGAAATACTTCTGTAAGAATACATAAAGAGAAAAACTACACACAAGGAATAAATAATAAATAGTAAGAATTAAAAATGATAAAAATAGACAATAGAAAATGTGGTACATTTGCACAATGGAGTACTACTCAGCTGTCAAAAACAAAGACTTAAGGAAATTCTCAGGAAAGTGGATGGAACTAGAAATATCATCCTGAGATCACAAAAGAACACACATGGTGTGCACTCACTGATAAGTGAATATTAGCCCAAAAGCTCATAATACCCATGATACAGCACACAGACCATGTGAAGCTCAAGAAGTAGGAAGACCAAATTGTGGATGCTTCAGTCCTGCTCAGAAGGAAAAACAAAATAATTGTGGGAGTTAGAGAGAGGTTAGGGACCTGGGAGGGATAAGAGAGGGGAGGGAAAGGAGGGCAGAATCAGGTGTGTGAGGAGACTAGGGGAGAAGTACAGAGGGCCAGGAAATTGAACAGAGGTGTGTAGCAGTGGGGGATGAGGAACTGGGGGTAGTCACTAGAAAGTCCCAGATACAAGGGAAGCACGAGGTTCCCAGAACCCAACGGGGATAACATTAGCCAAAATACCCAACAAAGGAAAGATAGAACCTATAGAGACCATATGCAGAGGTTAGGCACAGCCCCTGGTTGAGGGATGGGGCCACCCACCCATCTCCAGAATATTAATCTGGAATTCCTCCTGTCAAAAGGAGATGCAGGGACAAAGAGTGGAGCAGAGACTGAAGAAAAGGCCATCCAGAGATCGCCCCACCAAGGGATCCATCCCATCTGCAGACACCAAACCCAGACACTATTGCTGATGCCAAGAAGTGCTTGCTGACAGGAGCTTGGTATGGCTGTTCCCTGAGAGGCTCTGCCAGCACCTGACAAATACAGAGGAGGATGCTCACAGCCAACCATGGACTGAGCCTGAGGACCCCAGTGGAGGAGTTAGAGAAAGAACTGAAGAAGCTGAAGGGGATTGCAACCCCATAGGAAGAACAACATCAACCAACCAGACTAACCGGAGCTCCCAGAGCCTAACCAAAGAGCACACATGGAGGGACCCATGGTTCCAGCTGCACATGTAGCAGAGGATGGCCTTATCTGGCATCAATGGGAAGGGAGGCCCTTGGTCCTGTGGAGGCTCAACGCTCCAGCATAGGGCGATGCTAGGGCAGTGAGGCAGGAGTGGGTAGGTGGGTGGGGGAGCACCCTCATAGAGGCAGGGGGAGGAGGGATGGGAGGGATGACAGGAGGAGGTTTCAGGGGAAAAATTGGGAGGAGGGACAGCATTTGAATGTAAATAAGATAACCAATAAAAAAAGGAGAAAATATTAAATTGATCCTTGTGAAAGAAAATTTTGACAAATTTCCATTAGATTAATTACACAAAAAAAATATGAGATTCAACTGGCTAAAATTAGGAGGGGGAAGAGAAAGAAAGGAGAGAGAGAGAGAGAGAGAGAGAGAGAGAGAGAGAGAGAATAAAGAAAGGTAGTGCATAATGCTGTGGCCAGAGACACAAAAAGAAGAAGAGAAAGGAGAAAAGGAAAAGAGGGGTCAAGGCTTAAGCCAAGCCAACTTGATCTTAAGAAACAAAAAAAACAAAAAAAAACAAAAAAAAAACAAAAAACAAAAAAAACAATGCTAGATTTCAAGGCCATGCCTGATTCCAAGTTAGATTACAAAGCCATAGTCACAGGATCCAGCACATGAATAGATGTGAAGTCAACAGAACAGAGTAGACATGGACCTGTACAAGCTACAGTGACTCAATTTTTGACAAAGATGTCAAAGCCATACATTAGAGAATAGAGACACACCTTCTCTCACCCTGTGCAAAACAAAACCAACATCAAATACATCAAAGATCTGACACGCTTAAACCCTTTGAGTACAAGAGCAGGAAACACTGAAAATATCAGTGTAAGCCACTCGGGAAATAATGGCTGCGATCCAACCCCAGTTCTAGGCAAAAGAAATCTCCTTTCAAGTTGTTGGTCAGAGGAGTCTGAGAGATCTCCAAACAAGTTTAAGATATTGCCGTTGCCCCTGGTTGAAGGTAAGGTCCTATTGCAGAGGTCTTCATACATAGTACTCAAGCTAGATTTGATCTGAAAGCCTCCTCCTTGAAGACGAGCTTTCACAGTACCAAAAGGCACTTATATGATGCCCAGAGAGAGAAGACAATAATAGTCCCTGCCCAGCAGTGATGTCTCTGAGCTACAAGAGTGAACTCAGCCAGATATCCCTAAAGGTGCAATAGTGATGCTCATATCTTGGTAGTAGCCAGCATGCCTGGCGCTAGAAACCTACCCAATCCTCAGGGCTAATGGTAACATGAATCTTGCAGGAGAACTGACTATCGCCACTTTACTAAACCAGCATAATCCCCCACTCCACTCTCCACACCCTTATACCTACAGATAAATGTAGCTCTCGCCCCTCATCAAAGAAAGTTCTCTTTGCATCAGATGGAGACCATTAGAGAAAACCACAACTGGTCAAAGTCAAAGACCAACAGATCATGGACCACCAAGACCCAGTGCATATGTCAAAAACATAATCCTTACACCTGAGGCTTGGACAACATCAAGGAAGAGAAGTGGAGAGATTGGAAGAGTCAGAGGATCGGGAAACCTACTGTGAGGCTGTGTCTCCTAGAAATGAAGGGGATGCTACGCCCATACTACCTCAGCAATATGGCTGCCTAAATAGGACCTAACAATGACATTAGTAGACATGCCATTGTAAAAAGGAGAAATCTCTCAGGACCCCACCCCTACACAGAGAACCACAGGCAACAACTTATAATTGCTAAGAGAGGGGAAATTAGTTGTTCCCAGGAACAAGCCCCCTAACTGGGTGTCCAGTCCCGAGTGGTCAGCCCTGAAGTCAAATACACACACAGGCAAATGGACTCAGAAGGCCACATTTAACTAGGCCACATTTACACACATATGTTACAATAACAATTCAAGAAAAAGAGCCCATTCATTTGAGAAGGAATGAGTCAGGGTCCATGGAAGGGGTTTGCGGGAGGGAAAGGAAGAGGGAAATGATGTAATTGTATTTTAATTTAAAAAATGATGAAATTCTTAATTAAAATAAATTAAAAGACAACCGTGAGATTCCATCCCAGTTAGAACGCCAGTCATTAGGAAAATGATGGATGTTGGCGGTGATGTGGATGTAAGGAAGCACACACTGCTTATGGGACTGTAAACTTATCCAGTTACTATGGCAAGCAGTATGAAGGCTTCCCAAAACCTACATAGATATCCCATCCTTCCCAGACTTCTAGATCTCCATTCACCGGTCTCCAAGTCAACATCTCAGAGAGACGCTTGCGCATCAGGGTTGATTGCAACACTAGTCACGACAGCGGGGAAACAGACCAGCCTAGGTGCCCATCGATAGAGGAATACACAAGGGAAACGTGGTATTCATGCACAGTGGACCGACTCTTCTCAGCAGCTAATAACAAAGTTGTGTTGTTTCCAAAGAAATGGAGGCAACCAGAGAATTAAGCCAGACTCAGAAAGACAAATATTGTCTGTTTTCTCCTGTGGCCCTTACATATTATATACATAAAATGTGTAGGCATATAGGACATGAAAATATGCATGAAACTGTCCAGGGGACAAAGGAGAGTAAGAAAGGAGATGGCAGGGGGAAACACTCAACAGATAATACTTGCACAAAAACGTCCATATGCAGCAGTGCCACCAACAATGAATATACACCGTGGAAAACAGTTTTTAAAGAGAGGAGGAGAGAAACAGTGAAAGCGATCTCTATTTTCAGGTACTGTGAAGATGTGTTTAAAGTCAAGGACCAGACCAGTATCCACACTTGAGCAAACAATATCCATAAGAACAGGGTCTGTGGGGCAGACCTCAGTGTTCAACAGTTGTCTTGATGCCAACAAAGACCCATGGGTTTCTGTCCTACCATGTATGTCCTGCAAGCACACGAGGAAAACTCAGGTTACAGTGGTTCCTGGTCCTCCCCCTAACAGGTTCACTTCCTTGACACGCCCGTTGATGTCTCCTAGGAACTGGAAGTGGGAAAGAATTGGTGGACCAAGGGTGGTGTGGGAGGGCTGGAGGGTGGGGTGGGGAGGGGTGTTAAATTTTTGGTGATTACAAAACCTGCAGCCCACACAATCCTTCTGCTACTCTGTGTCTGGTAGCAAGCACTGTGTAGCCCTGAGTGATGCGTAATGCTCTCTTCTGCCAAGACTGAGTGTATGAGACTCAGGAACTGTTCTCTGACCTATCTGTGTGACGGCGGCTGTTAGATTGTCTCGCCAGTGGTCCACTGTCACAGTCTGCAAAGGTGACTGATGTCCTCCAGGTACAATGTCACCGTTGAAATTGTTCATCCGAAGAGAGGATGAACTTCGAGAGGATTACAACGATGGGGGCAGGACACCTACAATAGAGTGAAAGGATGGGTAGGAAAGTATGGAGGTGAAACAGTGCAGGTGCACCAAGTGAGGGGGGAGGGAGTGGGGACCGGAACACCCCTGTGAAAGGTAAGCTACCACACCTCTAGGGAGGAGATTCAGGACAAGCCCACAGCCCACAGCCCACACTAACCTAAGTTCATTGTGGGTTTTGGTGAGACAGATGCTTGGGTTAGCTTTGAAACCTCATTTTGTTTCTCTGTACCACTAGGAGGTCTTGACAGAGACTCTGTTGCGGGAAACTAAACAAGTATTGGGGGAGGGGTGCAGAAGGTAGGAAGGATAAGTTTAGCCTGCCACAAGCAGTAAGGTCTGATGGGGACAAGTTCAAAAGTGTCAAGAAGCTGGCTGAGGGCAGGCTGTGGTATGCAGAAGTGACATAACCCCACGCCCCGGCATCTAGGAGCGTAGCTCAGCAAATAAACTGTATCTCGGAGATGGCAGTTGAGCAAGGAAGCTACCATTCTTTGCTACAGAGCCTGAAAACTCTGAGGTTCTAGTGGTCAACCTGACACCCACCACGGCTCATCTCAGAAACAGGAAGATGAAAGACTTAAAGTATGAACGCAAGCCCAAAAGAGGGAGCTCAACAGAGGCAGGTTAGTAACCAACCACGGTGACACTGCCCCCCATCCCCCCACCCCCCACCTACCCACCCCATCCACCCCCATCCCCCACCCCCCACACCCCCCGCCCCCCACCTCCTCCCCGCTCCGCCCCCTCCCCGCTCCGCCCCCTCCCCGCTCCGCCCCCTCCCCGCTCCGCCCCCAGGAATGTGAAGAAGCAGAGGAACTCTGCTAAGGGAAAGAGCAGAGATACTGGGCTTTCTGCAGCTGCCTTCACGCAGAGGACTTGGAGACCGTGCAGCTGAATGAAGCAGAAAAAGTCAATTGATGGGAACCCAAGAAGCTTTGTGGCTTCGGGCCTAACCCTCTGGCCCTATGCCTGTGTGCCTGGAGCTAGTCTCACGATGCCCTATCACAGGTCCCAGCATGGATGGCGTCCCCTTTCTCCCAGTCTCAGCAGGTGGGTTCCTTTTGTTTCCTTCCCCTCCTCAGATAGCCACTTCCCTCGTGGGCCACTCCTCAAGGAGTGTTTCTCAGTCTTTTTTATTCCTGTGGGGCACACCACAGAGTATTGAAAGTAGCCTGGTGGTGGTGGTGGTGGTGGTGGTGGTGGTGGTGGTGGTGGTGGTGGTGGTGGTGGTGGTGGTGGTGGTGTTTTTCTGATCAGGATTTTATTTGTCGAACCGCACAAAGCAGAATTCAGAAATGGCAACCCTCTCCTAGGGCATTTAGTGGTAAAACACTGTCACCATCTGTCTTTCATAAGGTGTGTTCACATGCACAGATCACCAGAAAGCAGACATGGAAACTCCAGGAGGTACCTGCACCGTCTTCCTCACGCTCCTGGGAAGCAAAAGGCTTTCTGTGCCCACTTCAATAGAAACTCACCGTGAATTTCCTGTGGAGAACTCTCCCGGGCTGTTCCCGCTTTATTTGGACTCTGACCTCATAGGAAGCAATGAATATCCTAGTAAGAGCACCAGTGGAAGGGGAAGCCCTTGGTCCTGCTAAGACTGAACCCCCAGTGAACTAGACTGTTGGGGGGAGGGCGGCAATGGGGGGAGGATGGGGAGGGGAACACCCATAAAGAAGGGGAGGGGGAGGGATTAGGGGGATGTTTGCCTGAAAACCGGGAAAGGGAATAACACTCGAAATGTAAATAAGAAATACTCAAGTTAATAAAAAAAAAAATTAAAAAAAAGAACAGAATTGAAAGTTTCTCCCCATTATTAGCGCTCTCCAAAATGGGTAACAGAAGATTCAGTTTGGAAAGCCACAAAAGGTGTTTCTCATTCAAGCATGGAGCCCACACTGACACTACCTTGCTGATTATAGACCCTGCAGAGACCTAAGGAGTCGCCAATACATTTCAAAGAAAGCAGTCAGCAGGGCAGTCGGCAGGGCGCTGTGAGATGGAGGGGCAGAATGCTGGTGAAGGCACAGAGTAAAGAAACCCGAGAAAGTTTGGGTTCCATTTCCATTCAATGAGCCAGTAGCTGACCAGCTGACCGGAGCTCTTTCATAGACTCCTTTAGGGAAAATTGGTTTGGCTTCCTCTTCAGGGAGGTGGGGGGAGAACCATCGCGCTCTTTCCATTCTTCCAATCAACTGGGGTGGCAAACAGCTTTGCTGCTGTCAGCTGGAGAGAGTCAATCACTCTGAGCATCTCATCAAAGTTCCTGCCCGCGGCTGCTGGGTAAGGGTAGACAGTTTGAGTTTCTTGTCAGGGCCAAAAATGAACACAGCACGAGCCGTCACAGGCACGCCTTTAGCATCCTTCTCTGAAGGATCCAACATGCCCAAAAGGATCGCAAGGTCTCTGTCCTTATCATCGATGATGGGAAATGGTAACTTTTCTGTGGGTGCCGCACCATTTGTAAGCACTGATGTCCTTGCTCCAGGCAAGATGGTCCTCAACACTGTCTACTGAAAGAGCTATCAACTTAATATTCCTCTTGGCAAACTCTGACCCCCGCTTTGCAGCTCTGCCAAGTTCTGTGGTCCACACTGGGGTAAAGTCCTGTGGGTGGGGAAAGAGAATGCCCCATGAATCTCCCAGGGAATCGTAGAAGCGGATGCAGCCGATGGTGGTATCGACCTCAAAGTTAGGGGCTTCGTCCTCGAGAAGCAGCCGTCCGGGCATGGCGGCAGTGGTGACACTGGGAACAAGGAGGTACAGCCGCAGCAATGAGCCTAAAAGTAGCTTCGTAATTTAAAAAAGTATATGAAGAGAGATGTATCACCTGCTCCGTGCCGCCGCTGCTTCCCACACTCCCAACACAGTAGGAAGACAGAGCCATGCTCAGCTAGAGCAGTAGGCTTCCCAAGAGGTCCGGGGAGGAGTCTCGGGAGGGTGAGATAGCCCACTCTACACAGACCGCAAAGACCAATGGAGCCACCGGTAAACAAAAGGGAATCTGCTAAAGCGAAGAAAGTGTCTGTCTAAAACGGGCTGAACACCAGCATATGAAAATGTAAGAAATAAAATAAAGAGTCACAAGTCACAAGCTCAACACTCGCTAGCCCAATACTCAAGGACCCCGAAAAAGTGCTTTCCAAAATTTTCAGTGTTTTTCCACTCCTGTACCCCGCCCCACCACCACCACCACCACCACCACCACCACCACCACCACCACCACCACCACCACCACCACCACCATCATTTTGTTTTGTTTGATTTGAAACAGAGCCTCACAGAACTGTGGCCTAGAAGTTGACGTGCAGTCGCTAAGGGTAATCTTAAATTTCTGATCCTCCGCTTCCCAAATGCTTAGACTTGCAGGTTCCGCCATGTCATTTACACAGTACCAGCGATCAAACGTAAAGCTTTATGTGTACTGGACCGGCAATGTACTGCATCCCCAGACCCTCTTTTCCTTAGACTTTTGATGTGTTTTTACTATATTATATTCAATTATTTTATTATTGTTTGTCATGTTTTCATATAATTTTGTTCGTACATTTTTTCTCTGTTCCCCCCTCCTTCTCCCTCTCTTTCTTCCCCTCCTTTTGCCCCTCCCCACTCTCTTTCTCTGTTTCCTTTTATGTCCAATATGTTTCCTCCCCTCCCTCTCTTCCCCTCTCCTCTACTTTTAGTAGAATTTTTGAGTTTACCTGACTTGATTTGGGATTGTGTTGGCTTGTTCTTTTCTCCTTGAGGTAGAGTAGTTTGTTTCAGTTCATTTTTTTTTTTTTTTTTGGTTCTTTTTTTTCGGAGCTGGGGACCGAACCCAGGGCTTCAGTTCATTTTTTAAACTCCCATTTTAATTTTAATTTTCCCTTTACCTTCTTACAGCTTTCTAATTTTATTTTCCCATTTGTTTTTTTCTTTCCCAATCCTTATCCTTTTCTCTTCAACTCCAGTATTTGCTTCTCTACCTCCACTGTCCTTCATTTCATTTCTTTAACCTCGCTCGAGTCTCCCTTCCCCTTTCCCCTGTGTTCTTTTGTCCATGTCCCATACTACTTCCACTTTCTCCTGAATAATTAAAATTTACAGCATATTCTACCTTAGTTCTCCCCTTTTCTGCCTTACGCTTGCTGGCAATGTATATTTCTCTGTCTTGCTTGTTTTGATGTTGTTGGAGTTGTAAGGATATAACTCTTCACTGGAGCCATCAAGAGTGGGCTCCTGGGAGCTGGAGAGATGGCTCAGTGGTTAAGAGCACTGAGAGCTCTTCCAGAGGTCCTGAGTTCAATTCCCAGCAACCACGTGGTGGCTCCCAACCATCTGTAATGGGATCTGATGCCCTCTTCTGGTGTGTCTGAAGACAGCAACAGTGTGCTCATATACATAAAATGAAATTAAATAAAGTGGGTTTCTCACGAAGAAGAGCCCCAAAGAAAAGAAGAAATATGGAACCAACATAGGCACAAATCACCACACAGAAATGTAAGAGGGTTATGAAAAATGTGAGGAACATGACTCCCTCCAAGATCATAACTCTTTGACGACTGAATTTACACAGGAAAACTGGACAGATGAAGATTTCAAAAGTTCACTAATAAACATGGCAAAGACCTCAAAAAGTACACAGACATGTTAATTCAGGGCCTGGGAAAGAAAGAAATGTAGAGGAAAGAGTAGAAAAATACACAAGAAAGTCAGCAACAAGGAAAACTTCAGCAACGAAATTAAAAATTTGGGGGAAAAAATAGAGATGTTTGGAAAAGAGAGGGGAGCATCACCAGCATATTCTAGTGAGAACAAAGAAACAAACAGCAGAGCAAGAAATGGAGATCAAGGTAAAAAAACATATTACCAATAATTTAAAACCACAAATGAGCAAAGCCACACTCTGTAAGCCTCCTGGAATACTATCAGGAAAGCAAACCAAAGCATTCACAGACCAGGAGGAGCCACTAAAACTTAAAGGTATCAGGAATTGATTCAGTCAAATTATAGCAAAACTTCCCCAATCTAGAGAAAGGATAATACAGACATTAAATGCATCTATAACCACAAATATATACATGACTGAGAAGAACCCCTCCACGGCATAGTAGAGTCAAGATGACAGGTACAAACCCAAGAAACAGTGTCAAGGGGGGAAAGTCCCAACTCACCTGCAAAGGCAAACACATCAGAATGGCCTCAGCTCTCTCAGCAGCTGCCCGGAATGAGGAAAGGGAACTGTGTACCTCAAAGCCTCAGAACAAGTGCCTTCTGATTGTTAATGCTACATCTAGCAAAGCCACCGATTGAAACTGACGTTGAAATGAGGGCGTTGCAAGATGGGCACCGAGCCAGGGCTGCTGAAAACTCTTAAAGGAATACTTTATGCAGAGGAAGAAGGACAGTTTCCATCATGAGAGCACAGGGGAGAGTAACTTCATCAGGAATAGAACAACATGGGGAGAAAGGAAGGAATCCATTGTGTCTAACACAGTGAACCAGCAGACCCCTAATACTCATAGGAGAGAAAGAAGAGAACAAGAAAGCCAACCATAAAACCCACCAGTAGAGTCTCAGGAGCCTCTAAGCATCTCTCAACAACAAACTTACAGGCTCATACATTTGAACATGTGGTTGTTGGAACTCTTTAGGAAGGATTAGGATACGGGGGCTGGCTGGCGGAAATGTGTCATTGGGGTGGGTCTTGAAGGCTTCAGAATCTCATGCCATTCTCAGCCCCCTCCCACCCTCCCTCCTTCCTTCCTTTTTTCTCTCTTTCCGTTTGCCGATCAGGATATAAGCTCTCAGCTATTGCTCCAGCACCATGCCCATCTGCCTGCTGCCATGTTCCTCTGAGAATACAGACTTTAACTCTCTAAACCCTAAGACCCAATTTTTCTTTTGTAAGTTGCCTCGGTCATCATGTCTTGTCACAGCAATGGAAAAGTAACTGAGACGTTGGCCTCTGCGTACCACCCAAGACTGGTTAACTGGACTTAAAAAGGTATCCAGCTCTCTGATGTTTCCTAGAAACACATCTCCGTTTTCTACTGAGGTAGAGAGTCAACAGATAGAGGACAATCGATCAATAAAATGGACGTTGACCATAGATCGGCATGGCTGATGAAGTAGACTTCAAAACTAGTCCAAAGAGAAAAGGTCACTGAATAAGAAGAGGTAACAACTTATTTTGAAAATATAACTGCAGGGCTGGAGAGATGGCTCAGTGGTTAAGAGCACTGACTGCTCTTCCAGAGGTCCTGAGTTCAAATCCCAGCAACCACATGGTGGCTCACAACCATCGGTAATGGGATCCAATGTCCTCTTCAGGTGTGTCTGAAGACAGCTACAGTATACTTATATATAATAAATAAACAAATATTTTGAAAATATAACTGCAAATCGTAGGCATAAATCTTTGCAACTTACTTTTAATAAGGGTTCAACCTCTCCTCCAGCTCACCGCCCAGCAGTGGAAGAGAAAAGTTACTAGGTATGGGGGAAGTGGACCTGCTCGGCATTAGTTCTTTGGAGTGGAGCTCAATCTTCTTTGGCAGCCATTCAGTCCTGCAGCAAACACCAAATACGACTCAGCAGCAGCAGGCCAAACCTGTAAGAAGGCAGATACGATGCAGTACCTGTAGTTCAATCCTGAAGAAACTGCAAGGCTCACTAACCAGCCTGAGGTGAGGCCTCGGAAGCAGCAAGCTGCTGCAGGAACCTAGACGTCAGGAGCAGTTCATGGGTGAGTTTCTCTCAATGGTGACATTACCACAAGTTGAGTTCCACAACTCTATGTAAGGTGACCCAATACATGTGTGTTGTTAGCAAAGAATAGCAAGGTGAAGCAAACCAAGCCAAGGCTCAGTGCACATTTCCCACTGTCGGTGGGGTCACTCCCACCCCTGGTCCTTTCACACGTTTGCTATATCAAAACATCCTTTCACCTGTGTCTGCTTCAGGAAAACATTCTTTCCCGGGTCTGCTCCAGCAAAACACCCTATTACCTGTGTGCCCCAGCAAAACGTCATTTGGCATAACAAACTTTCCAAAGACACTAGAAGTTATCACTTTAGCAAATAGATATTCAGTAAATATTGGCGCTCTTGGTTCAACTAACCAGACACTAATGGGAATAAAAAGCCAGATAGCTCCCGAAGCAATATCAGTGGATGACCTCCTCTCATGTAAAGGTAAGTCACCCAAACACAAAATCAATGAACAAAGGTTAGAGTTAGACTACACCGTAGAGATGGCTGAGTGGTTAAGAGCACTTGACGCTCTTGTAGAAGATTTGAGTTCAATTCTTAGCACTCACATGGTGGCTCATAGTCATTTTTAATCCCAGTTCCAGGGGGCTGACTGCCTCTTCTGGCCCGTGAGGACACTGCATGCACTTGCTACACACATGTAAAATAAAATAAAAAATATTTTCTAATAAAAAAGAGTACGTAGGGCTGGAGTCAGAGAGGTGATGAGTAGTTAAGCACTTTTGTTGCTCTTCAGGAGGACCTCAGTTTGACTTGCATCACCCACATGTGGCTCACAACTGTCTGTAATTCTAGTTCCAGGGGAGCCAGTGTGCTCTTCTAAACTCCATGGGCACTAGGCATGCAAGTAGTGCGCAAACATACATGCAGGCAAAAGACAGGAGATGGAATGAACCTAACTAAAAAGCAGGTGTGTGAACAACTTAAATAGATCTATAGCAAGTAACATGACCGAAGGACTAATCGTCTCCTATCTAAAAGAAGCCAGATGAATTCAATGCAAAACTGTACCAAGTCTTCAAAAACATGCTAACATATATGAACTCAGAGAGGCTATGGCAGCATGCCAGGACCTGCACAGGTTCGAGCCAGATGCTGTCCCATCGCTGATATGAGGAAGTGAACATAAGCTCCCGTCTCTGAGCCAGAGACTATCTCCAAGTGACATCTGCTTATAAAGGACAAATCCAGTTTGTCCAATGCATTAACACTGGATATATTAATCACACTTGAGCACAGCCCCCCTGCCCAGCAGTAGATGGCCCACGCAAAACAAACTCAATATTTCTGTAGTCCTTTTTTAAAAAAATCTCATTGCTTTGTTTGGACATATTCTGTCTGATGGTCTTTTGCTTGTATGGGATGGTTTCCAGTTATGTGTTTTTACGGTGTGTTTCTTGTGTCTTTTTCTTTGTTTTTTTTAATTGTTTTACTGGGGGGGTCATATGTTTGTTTTCTAAAGAGCAGTAGAAAAGAGGGCATGAAGTTGGGCGAGTGGGGAAGATCTATAAGGGATTGGAGGAGGAGAAACTGTAATATATTGTATAAAATCGTTTTCAATTAAAAACATATTGATAAACAAGAAAGTACCAACACCAATTCTTCTCAAACCGTTCTGTTAAAAAGGGAGTCAAAACTTCCAAACTTCATTTACAAAGCCAGCTCTGTCCTAGTTCCAAAATCAGATGAGGATACAATGAAATGAAAAACAGTCACCATTAAACCAATTTCCCTGATGAATTTCAACAGAAAATTCCTCAAAGCATCCTTGTATAACTCAAGACCACAGTAAGATAATGGTGGATCACAGCCTTCTTGAGTTCATTCCAGGTCTGTAGGAATGATTCAACAGTGCACAGCTGGTATGAGTTTAAAATTTAATTGTAATCCCTGATAACCACCAATAAGAAAAATTAGAGTCACAAAAGGAACAAAATAGGGATTAATATGATAAATGACCAAAAGAATCAATGTAAGTACAGTAACAGAACAATTAAGGATATGAGTCCATATTCCTCATGCATGATCAATCTAAACGTAAAATGGACTAAACTCTTCCAATGGAAGAAAGTTTGTCAGAATACAAACTGTGGGCAAAGAGAACTCACTTGCTATGTTAACATCAGGCAAAATAAAATAAAGCTTAGCTCCTAAGCTGTTATAATAGACAAGTATTTTATATGAAATACCAAAAAAACTAAACTGAATACAAAGAGAGAGCAATTGTAAGTCATACATGTTTGTTTTATGGAGTTTTGCTGGCTTTACACCTGAGATAATCTAACAGATTTGAAGTGGGGGGGGAGGTAATTTTACCAAAGTGGTTGGAGATTTCAGTATCTTACTTTCAATAGTGAATGAAATGATAGAAGTTTAAACTAGTTAACAAGCACCTGCAGGTCACCAACACTTAACTCGGGAAAGAAACACCTAACGCAGGAAAACCACTTTACCCAACAAGAGCAGGCACATACCCTTCTCATGGCCTATTTCCTTAGACCACGGTACGTTAGGACACAAAGAGAGCCTCTGCACATTAGAAAAGATTGTGTCATGCAAAGACTCCTCTCAAAACACCGAAGGATGAAGCCAAGGATTAATCATGAAAACTCGAAACTCATGAACGTTTCTCAATACTTTGCCAATGCAGAATGCCTAAGGGGACGTGAGAAAGTACTTTGAGATAGGTCAAAACGAAACACGGCACACAAGAAAGCTATGGGATGGGGTTGGGGATTTAGCTCAGTGGTAGAGCCCTTGCCTAGCACCAAGGCCCTGGGTTCGGTCCCCAGCTCCGGAAAAAAAAAAAAAAGCTATGGGATGCGATAAGAACAGCAGCAAAACAAAATGTCTGGCTACAAATATCCTCATTGCAAAAGATATCAAACCAATCTTGTAATGTGTATACACAGCCATGGATTTGATGACGTGTGTCAGGAGGTATTAATGAAAAGTATATCTTTAACACTGAAGAAATGTTTTCTTTATGGTCCTTTTGCTATAATGGCTATATTTAAATGGAAAAGCAGAGACACAGTCTAATACCTTTTTCAAAGATGTACGTTATAAGACAGTTTACCAACTACCTATGCTAAAACATGGCATCCATTTCTTTCATAAGGTCTTAAATACAGCAGATCATTTAAAAATTTTCACTCAACGAACATTTTTGGGGTCTCTCCTTTGTTTTAGGCACTCATTTCTACATGGCTTCGTCTCATTGTCTCTGGATTCCTCTCTGATCCTGAACACATGGAGCTGGCCCATTCCCTCCACAGATTGACCCCAACTATTGGCCTTTAAACTTTAAATCTCTTCTCTAATTGTTAAATGCAATTAGACTTCTGGTAATAGATTGCCTGACCTCACAGGGCATTATTTAAGGTTAACTTCAGATGAGGCGTGCAAATCTTAAAACCTACTGGCCGCTGGCCACCACTACCAAGTGCAACTTCTCTATTTGTCAAACTATTTCTTCTGTTGTGTGCCCACGCTGTGGAACTTGGTTTGGCCTTCTCTCACTAACACTGTTTCTGCTGTGAGACCACTGGGCAGGATAGCTGTAGAACCTATTCTCATTGGCTCTTCCTGCTGTTCCTTCAGCCATAGTCCATCCATCTAACTCAGCAAGAAAGGGCCTCACATGCCACGCAGGATGACTGGAACAAGGCAAAGCCAGACCCCAAAGCAGTGAGAATTGAATATTTAGTGACAGTAGTAGCATACCCTTTTAGGTGTGGGACCCTCATGTCGTTGGTGGGAGTTAAAGGAATGGTTCCTGAGAGAACTTAGTTCCCACACTACCTGAACCTGCTTGGGAAAAAAAAAAAGACAAAACAAATAAACAGAACGGTACAAGGGGAGGAACAGCTCTAGGCACCAGTGAAAACCGTGAGGCCTCATTGCTAGGCTGTGACAAAGAATCCAGATTGCCCGCCTACGGGATTCACCTCTTGTCAGGAGACAGTGTCATGGGCAGTCTTCCTTTGTGATAGTGATTGTTGCCCAGTCATCGGCCAGATTCATCCATCTCCCTTAGGCTGTCACAGCAGAGATGGAACAAAGCCCAACAGAATCACAAGGTCATGGAAGGTTGCCTAGACAACCAAACCCAGGCCCCACCCACAGTGCCTGGCAACTAAGACCAGACAGAGGTGCAGCGGGAGATGGACGAGCCTCCGCTAGAGGTTCCAGATGAATCCTTGAACCATGAAAACGCAGACCAAACCCCAGATAACCAGAAGACCAACACAGAGGAAGCAGGCCAGGTCCTTCACAGAGGTTCTGAACATGCTGGGGTTGGATCCTCTGAGCCAACTGGTGACAAGGTTTCAGGCCAAGGCGCTAATGCAGGGTATAGACAGGCCACCCGAAGAACTTCTGAAGAGGCAGAGCAAAGATCTTCTCAGCCAACTGAGCAAAGATTGCCTGGCCTTGTGGAGAGGAGAGCATCTCAGCCGGCGGAGCGCAGGCTCTCTGAAAGGAGAACCTCACAGCCACCCAGCCATCCACTTCCCAGCCTATCTGAGGGGAAAACCTCTGAGAGGATAGATGGCCAAGTGTCTTTGCCATCTGGTGGGAGGTCTTCTGAGCAGGCTGACCCAGGAAGTTCGGAGCAGGATGACCTGAGTTCAACAGATGAAACTTACTATGCTTCAGGAAAGAGTCAACGCCAAACGGATTACTGGTTTGAAGACCCTAGTAATCCCCACAGGCTCAGTGAGGAGATTGAAAGGGACATTACCCAAGTTAGGCGAACAATAGAAAATCATTCTGGCTACCGCTCATACTACAAAACTCTTGCCCGCACTGAGAACCAATCATTAACTGATATCCATGACATCAGAGAAGCTGGCCAAAGAGTACAGCCTTGCACGTTTGAAGACAATGAAACAGACATCCCATCCAAAGTTTCAACTGCGGATGAAACAGAAAGCACAACCACTGTCCAGGCCTACACCCCATACGACACTGAAATCATGACAGACACCCAGTCCTCGCGTGAAAAGCTCCCCTCCATCACAAACAAAGTGTACTATCCCTCCAGTCCAGAAAAAATTCGAACCACAGAATTCACTGCTGTGAGTAAAAGGGATGTGTTGGGAGGTTGGATGCTGTAATTGGTAGGACCTGTGAGGTTGAAAACAAGACCACCCAATAGAAAGATACATGCTAACGCAGAGATGAGAGATAAACCTTATAACTAGCACATACGACCCACAGGTCTCAGGAAGGGTGCAGCACAAAAGAGACGTGTTGCCTCCTAATGATCGCCGAGCCGCTCGGGAAGGATCAGGGAAGCAGGATTTAGGAAACCAATGTTTCTGGTTCTACTACTAACCCTGTAACACTAAGTCACTTCTCACCCTGGAAGCATAGCAGGGGAATTTGAAGGTCACTGGAGGGGTTGGGGATTTAGCTCAGCGGAAGGCCCTGGGTTCGGTCCCCAGCTCCGAAAAAAAAAAAAAAAAAAGAAAAAAGAAAAAAAAATGAAGGTCACTGGAAATCGCCCGTGTGAGGGCAAGTATTTAAAGTAGAAGAACCGAAGGCATCCTTCCCCCAGGTTTTGAGGTGCTTTGTAGTGATTAAGGCTAAGTTGAGTCTCTCAAAGAGCTGGCCCTGAGGGTCTGCTGGCAGTTACTTTAACAGATATATTTTCTTCACTGGTGTAACCACTGACACTTTAAGCTCTCTCGCTCGCGCTCTCTCTCTCTCCTCTCTCTCTCAGACACACACACACACACACACACACACACACACACACACACACGATGAAGGTAGTGTATCCAGTATCTTTCTTAATTCTTGGTATGAAATCTTAATTCTTGGGTTAAATTTCATCAAATCCAGATACAACTGGTATCAACAGCAAAAAATAAAAAAATAAAAGAAGTGCTGTTACTTTTAGATTTATTTAAAAATAAATTAATAAATCTTTTGGGGTAAATATTTCAATTTCAGGATATCACTACAGAACTTGAGCAAAGAAGGAGTTCTCAAAAATACAGTCAAAGTTACAGAGGACGGTTCCCTCTGATCGTTTTTGATGATCCCTACCAGGTTGCACTCCGCTACATGGAGAAGCACAGTGTTCTTCAGATATTCCAGGTAAAGCTCTTAAGTTTTACCTTTCTCCTTGGTTGTGGTGGAAGAAATTTGCTGGAAAAGGTGGGGGCAGGGCAAGAGAACACAGTCTGTTTCAGAAATTAGTGTTGTAGGCTTCCTAGTTCCTCCTAGTTCCTGCATTTATAAATCTCATTGATCCCAGGATTTAAAGTCCAGCTTCCTTTAAAGATAGTTCTTCAGCACAATGGAGGTAGGAGGAATTCTCGCAGCTCTATAATGTGGCTGGCTCTGTTCCAAGCATATTTCTTTTTCATATTGGTATTATTTGACAAGAAATGCAACAGTGTGTAACACTGTAACAGTGTGTGCGGTGAGCAACTGATTGAGACAGGTGTAAAGGTAGAGTAGTTCGCCTCAAACGTTGCGTGCGAAGTGGGAAGGTTTGAAGCAGGGTATAGACCGCTGGTTCTCAGCCTGATGTCAGTGACCCTTTGGTGGGAGTTAAATGACTCACAGAGGTCACCTAAGACCAACATCACACACCGATATTCACATTATGACTCACGACAGTAGAGAAATTACAGTTACAAAGTAAAAACCAAGACAATTGTATGCTTGGGGTCACCACCACACCGAGCTTCATTAAAGGGTTGCAGCATCGGGAAGGTTGAGACTCACTGGTATAGGGAAAAGAACAGACACCACACCCCATCAGCCCCACCACTCAAGTTCTAAGTCGGCCACATCCTTGTGAGTTGGGGGATATTACTTAGCATCCGTGGCTCTCAGACTCCTCCTATGAAATGGGGATTTTAAAATATCTACTTCATTAGCCCTGCCTTTTTGACGTTTCCGTCTTAAAATGCTTTTCTTTCTGGTTGGGACAGCTAGGTTTCTGCCTTTAATCAAAGACTAGGGAGTGATAAACGGAAGGAGGAAATGTAGTAAAGAAAGCAGAGTTTGGGGGCTGTCAAGGTAGCTCCGTGGATTCAGAGCCCTTGCCTTTTGATCTAAAATGCCTGGTGATCTGAGTTCAAGCTCCAAATCCCACGCAAAGGTGGAAGGCGAGAACTGACTCCATGAAGCTGTCCTCAAACCTCCACATACACACTGAAGTACACACGCGTGCGCGCGCACACACACACGCGCGCGCGCGCGCGTGCGCGCGCACAAACACACGCACACGCACATGCACACGCATGCACACCTACACACGCCTAATAATAAATTTAATTTTTTCAAATATTGACTATTCTATAATTTTCAAATTAAATGAAAACAATGTTTATGAATGCATTGTGATATTAAGGAAAATAAATTATCTAATATGTATGTTGTTTAATAAAATATATAAGGGGCTGGTGAAGTAGCACAGCCAGTGGATGTTTACCTCACATGCACAAGGTCTACAGCACCATACAAATAATTGATTAATTAATTAAATATGATTTCCAAGTAGATATTGGATACAGAATTGAGTGATAGGTAAAGTAAGCCTATTTGAGTATATTATTCCTGAAATTTACCTAATTATTATTACCTGCAAATGAAAGCTTTGTTTACTTTAATGTTTTGAGTTATTTGACAACAGCAAAAAGTATGGAAGTCAGTGTCACAAAACTGATATATCCTTTCTCATTTAATGCTAAAACTAAACATTCTATCATGCTACAGAGTCAAGCATCTCAGAAGATTGTATGTAAAGCTCCCGTGTTTTAGGCCATTATTTTATTCTTTTTTGAGCAATTAACTTATTAATTGATCATCTAATGATATCACAGTTCTCACAACACTTTAAACTCTCCCACCACCTTTTCGGTCTTCAAAAAAAACCTGAAAAATGCATTGTTACTTATTACATTTTGATCCCTCTAAATGTGATCTTAATTTGCCTGATTTCATCCAAATAAAGTAAGTAAGGGGCTGGAGAGTTGGCTCAGTGGTTAAGAGCACTGACTGCTCTCAAAGAGGACTCAGGTTCAATTGCCAGGACCCACGTGGCAGCTCACAACTGTCTGTATCTCCAGGATCTGACACCCTCACACTGAAATACATGCAAGCAAAACATCAATTCACATAAAATAAGAATAAATAAATCCTTGAAGAAGGAAGGAAGGAGGAAGGGTGGGAAGGAAGGAAGGAAGGAAGGAAGGAAGGAAGGAAGGAAGGAAGGAAGAAAAAGAAAGAAAGAAAGAAAGAAAGAAAGAAAGAAAGAGAGAGAGAGAAAGAAAGGGGAAAGGAAGAATGAAAGAAGAAAAAGAAAAGTAGGAAGAAAAGAAGGAAGGAACAAAAGCAGGTATTAGGAGACATGTGGATGTCTTTCAAATGTCTCTGCAACATTCTAGGGTAGGGCTGCAAATCTCTCAGAACCAAACTACGGTGCGTTGTGCTTTTTCTCAGCAGATCACTGAAAAACTAGTCTATGAAATGCCAGACGACCCACTGCGTTTCATGCTAGACCAGGTATGCACTGGGAGAGGGAGCCATCCTTCTTTTCTCGTTGTTGGAGAACTGCACGTATGCAGCCAGATGAACAGCTCCAGGTCATCATGAAGGAACCCCACTCACAGCTTCCAGTCAAGAGTTCTTACTAAAGTGTAGAACGAAGATAGGTATGGTGGCTCACCTCTTTAATACCAGTGCTGGGGAGGTAGAGGTGGGCAGATCTCTGCGAGTTCAAAGCCAGCTAGGGCTACATACTGAGACCCTGTCTCAAGCTGAAAAAGAATTTCTCCAGCATCACAGAACCCTCTCTCCTCACGAGTTCCCAGAAAGGAATGGCTTGTTTTGACCTTTATAAATAACATGCTCACTTTTCCTTAAAATTTTACTGTTGAACATTAATCATAAAACACCTTCATTGGGGCTGGAGAGATGGCTCAGAGGTTAAGAGCACTGACTGTTCTTCAAGAGGTCCTGAGTTCAATTCCCAGCAACCACATGGTGGCTCACAACCATCTGTAATGGACGCCCTCTTCTGCTGTGACTGAAGACAGCTACAGTGTACTCGCACACATTAAATGTTAAACACACACACACATACACACACACACACACACACACACACAGACTTTTGTTTAGACCTATGAGCTCTCTGAACTGTCTTTGAATGGAACCATCTATAGCCAGTAACATTTTTGTCTTGCCTTTTTTGCCCAAAATTATGTCTGTGAGATGGATCTGTTGCATGTAGCTGTTCATCCATTTTCACCATGTAGAATGCTATTCGCCATGTAAAAAACTATGACCAAGTCATTCTCTTTTCATGGACATGCTGATTATTTCCAACTTGGAGTTATTACAAAAAATTACTGCTGTAAAACTTCCCACCCATGTCTTTCACAGGTACATGTCTCCTGGCTCTGTACCTTACTGACTGGATTGTAGAGCATGTGTTTGCTTAGCTTCAAATGGGTTGCTTCCCTTTTCTAGCATGAGTGTGCCAGTTACACCCCGCCCCCACCAGCTATGCCTTTCCAGTGTTCACCGTAGTCACTGTATTTAGCCATGGCTGTTGGTTCAATTCAGTGTCCTTCTGCTTACAGAGCGTTTGTAAAGACTTATTTTTCTATGGTATGGCTTCATGTCTTTCCCATTAGCAGCAGGCTTCTATATGTTCTGACCCTGTGTGTTTGGTTAATCAAGTGTTCCCTATATCCTTCTCTCTGTCTTACCTTATAGCTCTTATCTTTTGATGAAGAGAAATTCTTAAGTATAGTATCAAATGTAACAATATTTTTCTTTATGATTAATACTTCAACCATCTTATGTTAGAAGCTTCACCCACATTTGATGATGGCTTCCTACGTTATTTTGTGTGCGTGTGTGTGTGTGTGTGTGTGTGTGTGTGTGTGTGTGTGTGTGTGTGTGTGTGAAGCAGTTTGCTTGCTTGTTACCTTTCACATCTATGTCCACAATCTTTAATCAAATTCATGTGTTATATGAGATTAGGCAAAGTTTCACTTCCTTCAACCATCAAAAAAAAATCACCATAATGTGCCCACTGATCTGAATTTCAATCATTCAGAATATTTATTTATAATTGTTTCAAAATAAGAAAAATATCACGGCTGAAATAACTCAGTACCTAATAGAGAAATCTTTCCTGCTTTAGTCTTCTTTAAGCTCATCTTTGATATTCTTGGACCTCTATTTCCATATTAGTTTTAAGAATTATTCATGAAGTTACACAAAGTTGTGCCTCTCTCTATATACACACAACTACACTAGCACAGTGCTTCTCAACGTTCCTAATGGTGTGGCCTTTTAACACAGTTACTCGTGTTGGGATGTATTTCATTGCCACTTCATACCTGTAATTTTGCTACCATTTTGAATCATAATGAAAATATCTGATATGCAGGACATCTGATATGCAACCTCCAAGGGGTTATGCAGGAAGAGTAGAAGGAAAAAAAGTATGCCCAGTCTTAATCTTCTTTATGAATACACTTTGATCTGTCTGTCTTGTCAAGAGGTATCTAATCTTGCATATTACCTTTTGGACTCCAATAATATTCATATCACATCTCAGCACACACTCATGCGTGCACGTGCGCTCGCACACACACAAACACACACACCCCCTTCAGGCCTAAAATTACTTCTACTAATTCTAGTTTAAATGATACCCTATTCCATATGACCCCCCATGCCTCTTTTTTTTTTTTTTTTTTTTTTAGTGATGCCTGTAGGAATCACCTTCACAGACCAGCACTGTGAATGTGCAGTCAGATTGTCTGTCTGTTCATGTTGTTGCCGTTTTGGTTGGGATAATGACTGACGCAGTGCATTGCTTAGGGTCTCTGGAATAGTTAATGCTGAGTGAAAGTGACTGCTTTGTTTTATCTTATTTTCTCTTTAAAAGTGTTTTGTCACTACCCCACCCTTAAGTGACAAGTTTATTGTTTGTAGCTGTCGTCGCTCACATTAAACGGGTTCCCTTCTCATAAACTCTCTGGCATTTTAAAATAAATATTATCAAATTCAAGCTTTTCTTTATTTACCATTGAAGATGACTTATGATTTAGGCGGGGTGATTTTGGCAAAGGGGGGAACTTTTTCCCCATTTTTAGAACTTTTCTGTCATACATGCAGAAAATTGCACATGGCCTGACTGACTAATGAAGTGATTGGATCTATCAAAATCACCAACCGAGTTGCTGTTGGAAGATGGGTCTTAAGGGGTCTCCCATGACTCAAAGCATGGAGCAAAACACAGGAAATGGTAGCAACAGCATAGCTTTATTGACAGCAAGTGCAAAAAGCACACTCCACGGAGCAGAATCAGTCGTGGGCAAACACATGGCTCAGGAACTGCCTTGCTTCCAGTCCAGGGATTTTAATTACAAAGGGGAAAGGAAGGGTTCACTGGAGGCGTGGGTCTCTCTTGAGCTGGCCTAGGTTATATAACCTTATGCTTACTGAGCATGTGTCAGCCATCCCATGATCCTCTCTGCTATAACGAGAATGATAAACAGTTCATATGCTGTAGCCTTTAAGTTCTTTATGACATCCCAAAGGTCATCTTGAGACTCTCTCTCTCTCTCTCTCTCTCTCTCTCTCTCTCTCTCTCTCTCTCTCTCTCTTTCTCTCTCTCTCTCTCTCTCTCTCTCTCTCACACACACACACACACACACACACACACACACACACACACACACATTCGGACTCATGTGTATCTCTAGGGGAATACCTCCCTGGGTTTTACTTCCTAAACACGATCTCATTGGAGGGAGAGATGATCGCCAACTGTCCAAGAGATAGTATGGGCAAGTCCAAGGGGGACAGTCTTCTATTGCTAGGCTCTGGAGTTAACCCTCTGAGTCACACAGACCCGCTTTACCCCCTCAAAATCGAGACATGTTACCATCTCCTCGGAACTGAACTCAGTGCCTTCCTCTTTCTCCTATAAAAACTACCAATTGTTGAGACTGCTAAATGAACGTCCTTTTAAATGTCCTTTAAAAATTTAACATGAGTGCAATCCAATAGGCATTGTTTACTGGAGAGCGTCCTTCTTTGATTAACAGTACGCTGATGAGACTCGCTCATTGGATTCTTATCGGTATCCCTTTTTATCTGTGGATTCGCTATTCTGAGTTAGACATCAGTGACCAGCGCGGGTTGTTATGGATGATGCTACATTAAACATACAGACACACTGAGGTCTTGGCGCACATACACATCTACTTCTCTACATATCCAAGCCCAGAATTGAGACATGGAATATTGCCATAAATAGTGGTGTGTGTGTGTGTGTGTGTGTGTGTGTGTGTGTGTGTGTGTGTGTGTGTGATGTCCATGACAGAAGAAGATAGAGTTGCAAACAACTGTGAGGCGCCTGACCCGGGTGCTGGAAACTGAACTCAGTTCCTCTGGAAGAACAGCAAGCTCTCTTAACCACTGAACAACTTCCCCAGGCAACCTGTATTTTACTTTTGAATCTCAGCTCTTTCTTCTACACTGTGGATACTGAAGTTTGGTCTCTTGAACATGGCCCACATTTCCTCAAAGCTGTGGTGGTGTTTGCTTGTGTCTTTTTTTCTTCAAGGCTGTCTGAATGTGAACTTTCCTCAACCCATCTTCAGTCAGCTCATTCGTTCTCAGCAGTAATAAAAATGATTCAAAAGAGATTGTATGCTTTGTTGTAGCAACGCCAACCAAAAAGGGGAAAGGGAACTGCACTCCAGTAAGATTAGAAGAGAATTAAATGCCACCAGGATGAGCTAAATGTTTAAACAGCGTCAAAGCTAGAGGAATAAATAACTAGGCGGTTTAAAGAGAAGGAAGCCAGAGAAAGGAAAAAGAAAAGAAGATAGAGAAGAGTAATGTATGTAGAATGAAAGTATAAAAAAATACTAGACAGAAAGCAATAGAGAAATACAGAGGGTAGGGTGTGGTGACTCACAACTGGAATCCCAATGCTTCCAAACCTACGGCAGGGGGATTGCTGTGAGTTCAAAGCTAGCCTAGCTACATAGTGAGTTCTAGGCAGTTCTGTGTAAAAACAGACTGACAGGTGAATGGACTGACTGACTGACTAGCTTACAAAATGATTTAAAAAGGAGAGGAAACCACGTCAGAATATCTTCCTGAGAAAAGGGTGGGTTTCCCACTCCCCTGCCTGGATTTTGCAAGTTTCTTAGGGACAGCTATTTTTCTATCTGAAATCCAAGCAGTTTAAACCAGAAATTGCTGTTTGCTGACTGAGGCATCAGTATATTTCCCTGCTAATGGAGCAAGTGCTGGAGCTGCCCTCAAACATGGCGCCCACCAGCTTAAACCAAAGACCCCTAGTTGGATACCTTCTCACCAGGTACTTACCTGATGTGGGAAATTTCCAAAGAGTGCCCTCTTTCTACCATCTATCCTAGTCCATTGTGAGCCTGCAAAGCATCAGGCCAAGCAGTCTATTGGCTATGGGACAGGGATGTGATTGGTCCTCTGTTCCTTGGATCTACCTGTTCTGCCTCACCCCCACCCCTCCCCCCACCCCCACCCCCTCCCCCCAACCCCCCTCCCTGCTGCCTGCATCCTTTTGCCAGATCCAAGCAGCCGAGCCCACCCCTTTCCCGTTGGTTCCCTTCCTCTGTGGCACGGCCCACAGCTCAAGCCCTCCTTTGCTTCTCCACATAGCCCATTTCTCCCTGCAGCCAGGCACCGGATGCTCGGTTCAGATTCACACAGGTACAGGAGAGGGCTGGGTGTCTCCTAATGCACCGTCTTCTCATACATACACAACTCCCTTTGTTGAAGCTGCAGTGTTTTCCTTTGGTGGTGTCATATTGTCCTGATTCTTTGTTATTTGTGTGGCATTGTGTAGGTCTCTGTACATTAAAGCAGGAAGCCCCATTTTTATTAGTTCCGGCATTTAAAGTCTTCTATTAATAAGGTACGAACAATAATAGGAGCTCCTCTGGGATTGACTTGAATTGGAACGAGAGTTCTCAACCTGTGGGTCTCTCTCTCACTCTCTTTCTCACACACACACACACACACACACACACACACACAAACACACACACATATGTATACCGATCATAAGAAATACATATTTGGTTTACAATTCATAACAATAGCAAGCTTATGGTTATGAAGTAGCGTGGAAAATAATTTTATGGTTGGGAGTCACCACAACATTAAGAATTGTGTTAAAGAGTCACAGCATTAGGAAGGTTGAGAACCACTGGATTGGAGCCAGGGCCTGTGCCTGATGCTAACTTTTCTGTACAGACTAAAGTTAGTGACAAGCGTGCAACCCATCTGGCCCCTGGGTAGACAGGAATATGAATGTGTGTGTGTGTGTGTGTGAGAGAGAGAGAGAGAGAGAGAGAGAGAGAGAGAGAGAGAGAGAGAGAGAGAGAGAGAGACTGAGCTATAAAGCTGACACACTTAAGGAAAATGTGGCAGGTTTTGTTGTTGTTTATCTATGTAGTTTATGTTTCTAAAGGTCTTCATTCATTTGTAAATGTCCCAGTTTCTCTCTGAACTCTTTTCTTTGGATAAAGCAATGGCTTGGCTCTTCTTAAATCCACAGACACCTCCACCATCCGTACTCTGTAGCTCCCATCAAGTGTACGTATGCATGTTAGTTTGTGTCATGTGCAGGTTTATGTGTAAGCACGTGGAGGCCAGAGGTCATGCTTCAATGTCACTTCTCAGGAGCCGTCAATCTTAGTCCTTCTAGACAAGATGGACCTGGAGTTTGCCAATTGGGCTGAATGTCCAGTGAGCCTCAGGCAGGGAGTGGTTCTCAACCTCCGAATGCCTTTGAATACAGTTTCTCATGTTGCAGTGACCCCCCAACCATAAAATTATTTCATTGCTACTTCAACTGTAATTTCACTGCTGTTGTGAATCCTAATGTGAATATCTGTGTTTCCTGATGGTCTTAGGAAGTCTGTGAAGGTACTGTTCGACCCCTGAAGGGGTCATGACCCACAGGTTAAGAACCAGTGACATAAGGGATCCTCCTGTCTCTACAGCATGCTTGCGGTGGTACCCAACTTTTATGTCGGCACTGGCAGCCTAACTCAGGTCATCATGCCTACATTGCAAGCACGTTATCCAGGCCTTGCACGGTGATCTTTGTAAATCAAATTTCAGTAATAACATTTCTACTGGGAGGCCAGGGGAGCTGAGGAGGTGAGTCACACCAAAGGCCAACGTGAAGCAGTTGTGTTTTTTAATCTTGGTGTTCCGGTATGGGAGGTAGAGAATTCCCAGCAGACACTCGTGCTCAGCTAGTCTGCTATACTTGGCTGAAAAAGAGCAAAGAGATCCCACAAGCAAGGTAGAAGAAGACTGACAATCCAGGTTGTTCTCTTACCTCTGCATGTGCTCCAAGGCACCCAAAGTGCACATGTTCTCAGGGGTGGATGTACACAAACACACACACCACACACATGCACACATACACACACATGCACACATATACACTCATGCACACATACACACACATGCACATGCACAAATACACACACACATATACATATACATACACACATATGAACATATACACACATATGCACATATGAACATATACACACATATGCACATATACACACATGCACATATACACACATATACACACATGTACATGCACATAAATACACATACACACATATACACACAAAATACACACATACACACATATGAACATATACACACATATGCACATATACACACATGCACATATACAAACATGTACGTGCACATAAATACACATACACACACATATCCACACAAAATACACACATACACACATGTACATGCAAATATACACACATATGCAGACATATATACACACGTGCACACACACGCACACACACATACACACATATGCACACATACACACACATACACATATATACATACATGCACACACACATATGCACACACACATATATATACATACACATACATACACACATATGCATACATACACACACATACACACATATGCACACATACACACACATACACATATACACATACATGCACACACACATATGCACACACACATATATATACATACACATACATACACACATATGCATACATACACACACACACACACACACCAAGACCATGAATTTGAGAGAGAATAGGAGGGAGGAAGGAAATTCTATATGGTCTTTGCTACTTCTGCCATTGCCTATGTTTTTCTTTCCTCTTGGTGTATTTCTCTTTCCTGGACAAGGATACCCTGATTTTAAAGACCCTGTTTTAATCATCTAAATTATAAGGTCATCTTCAAGTCAGTATCTTACCTTGCCTGCTTGCAGTGGGTGGCATTTTTAAGTAGCCTGTGAGAGCACTTTAGACAACCTTTTTTGTTTGTTTGTTTTGGCAATTCTGCAACTTTGACATTCAGCAGGTTAGTTCCCATCCACCTTGACCGTCTGTAGATTTTTGGGTGCGGTAACAGGCAGGTAAGTTACCAATAGGTAGAGCATTTTTGGTGAATCCTCATCCGCATTACATTTTCTGGACAAACGTACTCGGATGCGATACAAACATTCCTTATTCCCTTGGCCCAGGAGGCTTTATTAAGCCTGGTGGCAGTGTGCACATCTGGAGTCCCCATTTCCTTCATTGCAAATTTCTAGATTTCATTGAGTGCCCAAGGGGCACACTTCAGGGATGGCAGAACGCCCTTTCTTCTCACTACCCTTCTTTGTGGGAGACATTCTGCTGGGCCCAGGTAGGAAAGAACGGTTGTGGGCGACACTCTTGAATGCTCTGAATAGCATGCAGACTGAGTTCAGCTATTGTCCTTTGTGGAATGTTGGGGGTTTTACTGGCTGGTAACATGCTTAGAGTTAAACCCTGAGTTCTAGCTTATCCTTTATGACTGATGTCTTAGCTCAAAGGTTCAAGCACTGACCATGCTTCTTTGAAGATGCCCCACGAGCGCATGTTTCTGGTGTCAGATGGGCACAGGGCTCAGAAACACAAGGAAGGGATCTTCTTTCATGCACAGTCTCTGCTCCCTCTTTGGGATCTGGCCATGTTTGACCAGGCTACTTCACTGCAGAAAGACTAGCTTCTATCCGACTATGCTTTCTATTGGCTATAAATTGAAAAATAGAGGAATTAATTCCACATTGTCATTGACTACTTTTGGTTAATCCCAGAATTTGTAGGGTCTTTCAGTTTCTTTGTTTTGTTTTGTTTGCTGTTCTTGAAATTTGTTTTTGTTGTTGTTAGTGGTAGTGGTGGTGGAGGTGGAGGTGGAGGTGGTGGTGGTGATGGTGATGGTGATGGTGGTGGTGATGATGGTGGTGGTAATGGTGGTGGTGATGGTGATGATGGTGGTGGTGATGATGATGGTGATGGTGGTAGTGATGATGGTGGTGGTGATGATGGTGGTGGTGATGATGGTAGTGATGGTGATGATGGTGGTGGTGGTGATGATGGTGGTGGTAATGATGGTAGTGGTGATGATGGTGGTGGTGGTGATGATGGTGATGGTGGTGGTGGTAGTGGTGATGATGGTGGTGATGGTAATGATGGTGGTGGTGGTGATGGTGATGGTGGTGGTGGTGGTGGTGTGTGTGTGTTAAAGGATAGGATCTGTGTTTTGTCCATAATACTTAGACATTACTTGCACTTTTGAATGTTTCCTCCTACACATGAGCAAAATCTTTTTTGGGGAGTGGAGGATACATTCATTTAAAGCTTTTATCACAGAAATTTGAATTGTGGTATTTTGTTTACTTCAAAATTAGTTTCTAATTTTAATTATGATTTCTTCAGCTTGTGTTTGGACATTGGACTTTTTTCTATTAACTGTTAGGTATTGAAGTCCATGGCTGTTTCTGGGTTTCTAACTCGATCGCACTTTGTTAACAGACCCTCTGGAGACTGTCAAGTATTTGAAATGTCTTGACTTTTATGGCTAAGCATATGGCTGGTGGTGGTGAATGGTTTGTTTGGAGTTGGGAAGAGGTTCCTTTTGAAGTTCTCAGGAAATGGTGTAATATTGTGTCAGCGGGGGAGCATGCCCAGTCCTTTGAGCCTCCCAACCCAGTTGGGGTTGCCTGTCTCCTGTCTACACCAGTTCTTTCCATCTCTGCAGTCTGCATGTGGTGGTGGTGGTGATGCTAGGCACACTTTACAATTGCTGACAAGTGACCTTACAACTGCTTTGAACTCTCCACCCTGAAGAGGTGTACCGTGACCTAGGACACTATTCTGACCATACCAGTTCTGCTTCAGTTAGTGATTAAATGTGGTGTACTTTCACCTGCATAGTTTTTAAACTTCCTGAGCCCTAAATCTTTCACCATATTTCCTACTAACAGGGTATCTCTGAGTTTTTGTTTTTCTATAATCATTGTACAAACACAACAAGCTTTCACTCAGCAAGGTGTTGTTACAGATGTGTAGAATTTCTCTTGTTTCCCACAGGCCCTTTCAGTTCTGTTTCTCTTGTCCTTGCTGTTTTTTCACTTTATTTTTCCCTTTGTCACCATAGAATTGATACTGTTACTTTTTTAAATTTCTAAGTGAAACATTTTTTAAACTAATATGGTTTTTAGGGCACTTTTTAGAGCTATATAAAAAAAAGGAACAATGTATAATGAGTTATTTACCTTCTCACCCCACCCCTATACCCTCATCCCTCATTTCCCCTTTATCAATATTTTGTGTTTGTGGTATGTTAATTACTGTGAGCTAGTGCTGACACATTTCCTAACTGTACTTGACAATAGTGTTTCCTCTGTATTGTTCAAAGGCACAATATAGATCTTATCCAATAAATTTTGACAGAGGCATGTGACACCCCCCAACATATACTGTTACAGTCTCTGTACAAATAACCCTACTAGTGATTTTTTTTAAAAAATGTTTTCTGTTTTGTTTTCAATCGTGTTGGTGGGCAAGGTCTGACTGTGGCATGTTCACATAAGTGTAGGTCCCCACAGAGGCCAAAAGGGGGTTCTTGAAGCTGTCGTGAGCCACCAGGGGGTCCCAGGAACCTAACTCAAGTCCTCTGTGAGAGCAGAGGTGTGCTTTAAACCCGGGCCAGCTCGCCAGCTTTTGTGTCTGTATTTTTATAACGGTTTCTCTAGAGATTACACCATGTGTCCTTAATTGATGAAGTCTTAATTTATTTGATCTTGGTCAGGCCGAGGACTTCTAGTTAAACTTCTACGTATTTCAGCCCCAGGAGAAGTGTTAGTTCTGAGTATATCAAAATTCCAAATGGAAACTCCTTTTTTTATTCTCCTTAGGTACAGGACATGATCAGACACAGAGACGAAAGGGAGGAGGACATGATCAGACACACAGACGAAAGGGAGGACATCTGAAGACGGACCTCCCCGCAGCACTGCTTACTGTCAACAGTGTCACACTGTACTCCACCTGCTCCCACTTGAAAAATGAGTTCTCAGTAGGCGTCGGTGGTAACTCTGCCTAAATATGGTCTTAATTTTTAGGTCAGAATATATAGAGTGCCTTTGTAAATTTCACAGAACAATTATAGAAATCTCTGGATAATCACACAAAATATACACGTTACGGCTACTCACGCGTTGATATTTCAACACTTACTCCCACAAGCCTGAACTGGAATAAGGTCTCCAAAGGGATGAGTGAGTGCTCGTAACCACGCTCAACTCTCAAAGAACTCGAGAACCTCACACGGCCCTAAGCTGCTCACGAAACTCCAGTTGGAAATGTGTGAGAAACATTTTTTTTTATCCTTTTAAACAAATGATTTGTGTCAGGTATGATCCATATGGTGGCGAGAAAATATTAGTCCCGTTTTCTTTCTAACAGAAATGCATGTTACAGAATGCATGTTACATTCTGTCATTAGTGAAGGAGATTTAATCTTCTGATTCTTGGCTGTCGGTAAAACCCAGACAGGCTCTACTACCCTGGACACATCTGTGCAGGTGAAGCAAAAATGTCACTTCCTCCTCACCTTTATCCCCTAAAGAAACCTGTATCATGTGTAATGTGTAACCAGTCAGACTGGTATCTCACAGCGGAAAGCTTTAGCCCAGTCTATCTGGAACTAGAGGATCTGGTTGGGAATCATTCTTGAGACGATGGTTTGATTCTTTTGTATGCTGAACATTCTTCTGTGTGAACAATGAGGCTGACTTGATTCTTTGTATGGTTAGCTAACAATGTGGTATGATTACGTGGCTGTATGGCCTGAGACTTCAATCTCGGACTCTACTGCATTGACTCTGACACCCGTTTCTCCTAGTTATTATTCCCAAGAGTCCTATATGATTCCAAGGTCATGTACACTTTTCTTTAAGCTGTTCATAAAACATGCATGTGTTCAAACTCAATAAACGTGTTCTCTACTCAGATAAAGATATGGCGTGCTTGAAAGATGAGCTGAAAGTTGATGAGCCGGCGAGGACCTATGGAATAGACTAGTCGTGTAAACTAATCGGGAGGTCCAACGAGATAACCATTCCTATTATTAGTGGTAGAAATAGAGAGGCTATGCCAGCGCAGTACCGAGTCTGTGCTTGGTTGGTGGTGTGCACTGTCTATTTCAGCATTTAAAAGCCTGAGCGTGACAATCTGAAGTTCAAGGCCAGCCTGGGTTATGTAACAAAACTCTCTTAAATGTGAAAAGAAAACAAAAAAGGGCTGGTAAGATGGCTGAGTGCGTAAAAGTGCTTCAAAAACCAGACGACCTGAGTCCAATCCCTAAATCCCACAGTTAAATGAAGGAACTGTCTCTGGAACGAAGTTGTCTTCTGACCTCCATGTTATCACTGTGATCCACATGTCTCAATGTAACCTCCCCGACACCTGTATCACGCATATACCATGCACAGATCATAAAAGTAATAGCAATAATAAATAAAAATCTACTTTAAACCATTGGACTTAACTTTGTGATGTGTGACCCTAATATTAGACTGGTGGTTCTCAACCTTCCTAATGCAGTGACCCCTTTAGTACGGTTCCTCATGTCGTAAACCATAAAATTATTTCCATTGCTACTTTGTAACTGTAATTTTGCTACTGTTGCTAATTGTAAGTATCTGTGCTTTCTGGTGGTCTTAGGTGACCCCCTTGAAAGGATTGCCCAACCCCAAAGAAATCAGGACCCACAGATTGAGATCCACCATCTTAGACAGTTTTAACAAGTCTCTAGAGACAGAACACTTCAGACCCAACCACTCCAGCAGCTGCAGCCACTCCCTTAGGCTGTCTCTGATGCCTTTCATAACTGTCATTTGTGACCTTCCATAGTGAGGCAGTAGACCAGACTGGCTATGGTTCCCTCTGCACACACTTCTCTGAGAATTGAGAGTGAGCACCGCCCTCCACATACCGTGACTCAGGCTCTCTACCCAGAGGCATCAAGCACAGCAGATCAATCAGCATGAGTTCCAAAGTGACAGAAAGCAGTCCCTCAGGGGCCACAAGTAAATACCCAGCATGGGAATCTCAGTGCAGCTAGCTGTGGAGCGGAGCTGGGAGACTCGGACTTGCCCCTCCCCAATTTCATTGCAGTAAAAGGTGAAAAGGACAGAGTAGCCACGCAGAATAAAAACAAGAGCTGAGAGTCTCTGTGGAAAGCAAACAGAAGTAGAAACACATGAGTTATTTTTTATTTTGTTTTTTTGAAACAGTGTTTCTCTATGTAGCTCTAGCTATCCTGGAACTAGCTCTGTAGACCAGGCTGGCCTGGAACTTGATGCATAGCTGAAAATACCCTTGGGCTTCAGCTTTTCCTGGCTCTGCCTCCTAAGTAGAGCATTGTTGTAATTATTTTAGAAGTGTTCTTATCAACAGGATTGCAGATTGGACCTGAGTGTCGGGCATCCTCTCACTCCAGTGACTCCAATTCCCTCACACTAGCAGAAACCAAACCTATTAAGTCTCCCTGTCATCTCCTTCCCTCCCCTCCTCAGGTTCTTCGCCCTGCTTCCCTCCCCTTCTATTTCTTTATTTGAGGTGGAGTCTCGAGTAGCCCAGGCTAACCTCAAATTAGCTTTGTAACCAAGGATGATCTTGACCTACTGATCTTTACTTTCCAGGTGCTGGAATTACGGGTGTGTATAACCACACCCAGTTCTGTACATCAGACCCAGGGCTTCATGTTACCCGGCAAGCATTGTGCCAGCTGAGCTATATGCCCGGTCCTCTCCTCCGTTATTTAAAGGATTGATTTCCCTATTCCTTAGCACAATGGGTGATGCATGAGCCTCATAAAGAGGAAGTTTGACTTCATTGGTGATTAGGGAAGTGTAAGTTAGAGTCACACTGAGACAACACCTCACACTTAGCAGAATGGCTGTGGTTGAAAGGAGAGACAACAAGCATTGGAAAAGGTGTAAAGAAATCAAATCTCTCATATCCGGCTGGTGGGAATGCAAAACGGTACAGCTACCTCGGAAAATAACAGTGGCTCAGAAAGTTAAATCCTGTGTTATCATACCGCCCAGCAATCCGTACCAAAGGAACTGAAAATGCAAAAACTTGTTTGCAAATATTCATAAAGGAATTCCTGATAACCAAAAAAAAAAAAAACTGAAAACAGCCTAAAGGTTTATCAGCTGGGGAATGGATTTTTAAATACGGTAGACGTACACTGGAATACTATTTACCCCTGAAAAGGAAGAAAGAATCCCCGCCACGTGTTTTGATCTAGAGAGCATATTGCTAAATAAAATCAGCCAGAATGAAACGTTGTATGATTTTTCTTATATTGTTTATAAATTTCCAAATTTGTAGGAACAGAAAGCACAGTGTAGCTGTTGGGAGCTGGAGGAGAAAGGAAGAATTAAAACCATTTAAAGAGCCTAACTTCCTGTTTTGGAAGACAGAAGATTACAGAGACTTGTCGCACCAGAACGTCCTTCACGCTCTCAGACAGTACAGTGAGAACTAGTGAGGCTGACAGTGTGTGCTATTGCTACAGTTGTGTAGTGGGAAATACTAAAAAGGGGGACCAACCCACACTACACCGGGCACCGGTGGGCTCTTCTCATCTCCGCAGATTTTCTGGTCTGAAGCTCCCAAAATCTCTCCACCTGACTCTCTCTGTTCCCATGGCGGGTCGCTGCCACACCAGCCCCATGCATCCAAATTCCGTGTCTGGCTGGGGTGCCCTGCCACCGTACCTTCCTCTGGAACTCACCACACAAACTTAGCTTAAAATCAACAGCTAACTTAATCACTGGGCACAACTAGTAACATCCTAATTAGTAAGCCATACTAAAGGCCTCTGGTGGCAGATCCTGGTAGATCTGCCATATAATGGGTGTGTGTGTGCTGTGTGTGTGTGTGTGTGTGTGTGTGTGTGTGTGTGTGTGTGTGTGTGTGTGATGGTTGGTTGCATCTTCTACCCCAAAATCTCCTTCTTTAACCCCACCCCCCAAGTCCCTTACCCTAATTCCTCTCTTCCCATGTCTGACCTGGAAGTCCCACCTACTCCTCGCCCAGTGATTGGTCCCCTGGAATCTTTATTCATTAGAGGAAGGTCATTGCCACACAGTTGTTAAATTCAACATGGAAAGGTGCTGTCTCCATACATGATGGTGTTATTCAGCAGTAAAGGGGATAGAATATAGACATATGGCTGAGACACAAATAGGCCCAAGTAAAGGGTATAGATTATATGATTTTGCTTACTTAGATGTCTAGAACAGTAAAGCTCATGGCACAGACATGGATAAGCGCATATCGGACTGGGGTGAGGAACGAGGACCACTCAGGCATGAGTCAGGCGTGAGCTCATATATTTGAACACTTGGTCCCCAGTTGCCGGAACTGTTTGGGAAGGATTAGGAGGTGTGGTCTTGTTGGAGGAGGTGTGTCACTGGTGGTGGGCTTTAAAGTTTCAAAAGCCCACGACATTACCAATCTCGTTCCCACTGCCTCATTCTAGGAGGTCAGATGTTAGCTTTCAGCTGCTACTCCAGTACCAGGTCTGTCCGTGTTCCTCTTGTTGTACTGACTGCCGTGCTATGCATAGAATCCGACCCTGTGAATCCATGAGCCCTAATTAAATGCTTTCTTTTATAATTGTCTTGGTTGTGGTGTTTTGTCTTGTCAACATAATGAATTGAAAACTAATTAAGACAGTTACTAATGAAAGCCTGCGACCGACCAAAGAAACAGAATTAAAACAATATTTATTAAATGCCTTTTTAGCTTAAGATGCTACCTAAAATTGTAGAGAAATGGGAACTTTCTTACCCTGTTCCAAGAAGCAGTCTTTTCACAAGATCTCTGAAATGCTCACAAATCAGAACATTTTAAAGTAAACATGGCCGTTAGCCACAGATTTAAACTTTAAGAATTTTTTTTAGCCAAAGAAGTAATGAGCATTTAAAATCCTTCTGCAGCATTATTATAAAATAAATTTTCAACGACCTGAATTTTTAGCCAGGAAGACTATTTCAAATTCATAGAGCAGAATACAGTGCATCCATTAAAATTATGTTGCAAATCAGCAGTTATCACTCTGATACTGCACATGTTCATGTGGGTGTGTGCACAAGCACATGAATGTAGGGTCCAGAGGTTGACACTGAATGCTTTCCTTAATCTCTTGTCTTATTTTTTGAGACAAGGTCTCTCATTTAAACTGGAGCTCACTGGTTGGCCAGACTGCCTGTCCAATGAGCTCCAGGATTCACCTGCCTCTGTCCCCCAGCACTCAGTTACAGATACTCACTGCCACACTTGGCTTCTTATGTGGGTGCTGGGGATCCCAAACTCGAGTCCTTTTGTGTGCACGCAAGGCAGTTTAGCAACTGAGCCATCTCCCGGCTCCATCTAGGCCATCTCTAAGTGAAAATACCTGGAGTCAGAGACAAAGTGTGATGCCAGTGCAATGCAAAGAAAGGAGCAAGGAAAGCAGGGCACGTGTGTGCTTGATTCGTGCTGGAACTGTCTCTAACATGGAGGCATCTATCAGTAGGCCTCGAAGGAATTCTACTACTACAAAATGGCCTGTGTTCACCACTGAGTAGGAGGTGAAAGGAAATGGAGGTGAGAATTCTCTTATCCTAGCTACACATTTAGTCTTGTTGTCAGACTAAAATTATGAATGTTGAAACAAAGTAATTTAGAGCAACATTTAGAAAGGTGCAAACTTCATGTAACTGGTGCTTTGGCCACATGCTTTCTGCTTTCTCTTCAAGCATGACTTACACAGCAATCATGTTTTTCCAAGACCGAGGAGAACGCATTCACCCGTAACCTCCCAAACAAGAAAATTAATTTCTCATCCAGTACCACTCTGGTTTGTTTGGTGAGGCAGTGTGTGCACAGAACAAAACACAAAAAGCAATGTCAGGCTTTTCTTCTATTTATCTTCAGGGGTGTGTGTGTATTCATGCATGTGTGTGTGTAAGTGTGTGTGTGTGCGCATGTGTGTGCATGTGTGTGATGTATATGTATTGTGTGTGTGTGATATATGTGTGGTGTGTGCAATGTATGTATGGTGTGTGTGGGGTGTGTGTGTGATATGTATATTGTATGTGTGAGTACACGTGTGTACACGTGTGTGCATGTGTGTAACATATGTTATGTGTGTGCATGTGTGTGATGTATATGTATTGTGTGTGTATGATATATGTGTGGTGTGTGCAATGTATGTATGGTGTGTGTGGGGTGTGTGTGGGTGATATGTATATTGTATGTGTGAGTACACATGTGTGTACACGTGTGTGCATGTGTGTAACATATGTTATGTGTGTGCATGTGTGTGATGCATGTGTGTTGTGTGTATGAGTGAGTGTGTGTGTATATGTGATATATGTGTGTTGTGGGGGGAATGTGCATGCATGTAATGTATGTGTGGTGTGTGTGATATATGTGTGTTGTTCGTGAGGTGTGTGAGTGTGCATGTGTGTGCCCATGAGTGTGATGGTCATGTATTTGTGTTTTGCATGTGTGGGTGTGCATGTGTATGATGTATGTGTAGTGTGTGTGTGTGTGTGTGTGTGTGTGTGCGCGACATGAAGATGGTGATCATGAGCGGGAAGAAGAGCTCTTAGTGAAGGCAGAAGGGAAGGGACAGTGGGCTCAGATGACACAGAAGCAGAAAGGGCACCCGCAATGGGCAAGAGGGAATCTCTAAGAGGCCTAGGGCATTAGTATAACAGGACTGAGAAGAACTAAGTAAACACCACAGTGAAATCCATTTATTGGTTAACTTAAAAAAAAAATCCTCAAGGGAAACAAAAGCCTAGAATCCACCTCTCACCTGGGACTGAGAGTTGCTTTTCTTGTCTGCACGTCTGTCCAGGAAGGAATGGCTGGAAGGCATGACCAGCCCTCCTGATGAGACCTTTAAGACTCGGGCTGAGAGCTGGTCTCTAACAAGATGTGTCGGGCTAAAGAGGAACCAGTGATGAGAACTAAAAACAAAACAACAACAGAAAAAATGGGAGAAGCAGGGTTGAGTGTAGTTTGGGAAGCC
This sequence comes from Rattus norvegicus, assembly GCF_021556685.1. Classification (NCBI taxonomy): domain Eukaryota; kingdom Metazoa; phylum Chordata; class Mammalia; order Rodentia; family Muridae; genus Rattus; species Rattus norvegicus. The sequence goes on from NC_141544.1 coordinate 75,699,933, forward strand.
AGAGCAGAGACTGAAGAAGGACGGATGGCTCAGTCTGCCATGTCACTGCTGCTGAGTGACAGTAAATGTAGACAGTTGACAACTGCCGGCTTTGGTCAGATAGAGGCCGTTTGACTTACGGAGTGATGAGAATGAACGCAAGAACAGATTCAGCAAGATGTATAACAGTTAGTAATCAAGGCAAGCAAGTTGCCTAGAGCATGAGTAAGGCTAGGGCTGGAGGGGTGACAGCCATTCAAGGCTAGGCTCACAATCAAAAATATAGGAAAAGGTTAACCTTCTAGGTGCTGAAAAGACATGATGTTTTCTCATAGGGCCTATTAGATCCAAAATATATGGCTGTCTAGAGCATCTTCAGTTGTGTGTCTAAATAGACCAAGCTTCAGAGCATGCCTCCTTAATATTGGGCATCAGGGTTACTGTGAAGGATTTCATTCGCTGGAAGGAAAACTGGGCTCTGTGGTTATTTTATTAGAACTTGGTCAGTCCATGAAAAGTACTATTATCAGAGCCATAAACGAGAGTTAAATGCACCACAATCCTATGGATCGATGTCTCTATGCAGATGAGAGAGGGTAGGCACAAGATAAGGCAAGGCCTGTGATTGGGCAGTGAAAAAGTAAGGCAGAGTTTTGGAGAAAGGAGAGAGAGAAGAAGGGGAAAAAGAAGATGGAGGAAAAGAATAACCCACTCCTGTGTGGCTTTAATTAGCCACGGGTAGCTATAAATATATAAGGGATGGGTTATTATAGGATAATTTGTCTTATCTAGATGGGCAGTTTATATCATTATCAATTGGCTCTGAGTTTATTGTATGGACGTTTTGTGGATGAGGATCTACTGATATAAATCTGATTGTTAAATTACAAGCTTCAAGAGTTTTGATTTTACCAGGATACTGGGGATTGTGACAATAACCACAGTGGGCGGATGCTGGCAATGTGAGCAAAGTCCGAGGCAGAGAGTCACAAGAGGGTGGCACTGCTGGAGCCAGAGAGTAGCTGGTGCCACTGTGGGGCTAGCCATGGGGGAGGAGAGACTGACGGGACAGAGAGTAGCAGGAGGTAGGGTAGCATAGTACCTGGAGCCCTGCATCATAGTTTTAATATTTATCACAACACAGACCCTCCTAAAGCAAAGATCTTTACTTTAAAGATGGAGATGTCCCTCTTGTGGAAAATGTCTAGGTAAGCAGGTCTATTAACATTGGATTTGGGTTTTTTTTTTCATTAATTTTTTTTTAGTCATATTACATCCCGACCACAGCCCTACCCCCCCCATCTCCTTCTAGTCCCAGCCTCAAATTGCTAAATAGGAAAAAAAAATGCCCGTTGAAACTCAAAACCTCTTAGTTTATTCATTTCAAAAAAATTTTCACCAAAACTCAAGACTAACTGAAGAGAGTGATCACCCCCCCAGGGCCTTTTAGACACTCATACTTCAAACACAGGGTGGAAAGTTGATTGTGCTAGGGGTTGGCCAGGCAGAGAGGGCAGCAGGCCTTATAAGGAACACAGAAGATGGATTTGGCTTGAGAATGGGAGTCTAGATGAAATCACGGAGCACAAACTGGCTGCAAACCAGTGTGTGGGCAGAACACCTCTGGTGCCCATGGGAGCCAGTTTCTCTGGCAGTGCGCTTTACCAGACCCTACCTGCAGGGTTTTTGGCCAGATGTACTATAAAAAAAGCTCGGGACCTCTGCGGGCTGAATTACACAAGAGGATGCCCTGGTTCCCCTCTCAGGAGACTGTTATACAGGAACTCCATATTTCTCCCCATTCTTCTTTAACCACTGGGGTTTCTGATATAAATTGTGGTAATAGAAAAACAATCTTGGGTGGGGTTTTTTGTTTGGTTTGGTTTGGTTTGGTTTGGTTTGGTTTGGTTTTAGTTTTGCTTTTTGCTTTTTGTTTGTTGGGTGTTGGTTGTTCTGTTCTGTGTTGTTTTGTTTGCAATGGGAATTCACAGATTAGTTCTTTTAGTCATAAAAGTCATTAGTTCTTTTAGGATACGGTTAAGGAGAAAGAAAAACCTTGCAAAACAGAAATTAGTTACTAGAAAAATTAATCTGTCCTGCTTTCACATTAAGAGTTTCACAAATTCCACAGCTAATCAATTGCAGTTATCTGAAAACTAATTCTGTACTTCCTGCTCTCCTGTTACTCAGTTTTGTGTTTCCTCTGTCTATTCTGAAAAGATTTTCAAACCTGTGAAAGCTTTTAAAACTTATACACATGCACGTCACGCATGCACACACACATATGCATACATATATCTGCATACGTACATATACATCCATATCATTATGTGTGTGCCCTCAGAGACCACAAGAGGGCATTAGATTCCCTGGGGGCGGAGTTATAGGTCCCTGTGACCCAGCGAAGTGGATGATGGGAACTGAAGTCAGGTCCTCTGGCAGAGCTGCAAGTGTTCTTGAGGTACCGCTCCAGCCTCGAATCTTTTATGTTTCTCTCCATGCAGCCCCAGGATAACATAAAATACCCGGAACATGGATGGAAGTGAGCCTCTGCTTCCTTACTTTTTCATTGCTTACAGATTTCCAAGGAAGCACGTTTCGATGACCTGTGTTTCTCTTAGGAAAGTCGTCATCTAGGTGCTGTAATAAAATGGACTGCAAAAAGAGTAGAAGTCACCCAAACCTGACCACCCAAATGGATTCCCACTAATATTTGCTGAAAGTTCTTCCTAGAGCTGAAATTCAAATATATTTTTAAAAATAAAGTTGTATCAACGCAGACGGACTACTTCATAAGGAGAGAGCCTTTCTGATACATTGTAATTTTCTGATACATTGTAATTTGCTGTAACTCAAGCAGAATGCTTTGTAAGAGGAGCTGTTCTGTTATGCTGTAATTTGCCGTTTTTTCATCTTTAGCTTCTAGGATTTGGTCCTGAGGCAACATGAACTTTTGTAAGCATTCGTTGAGTAAACTTATTTTTGAGGAACTGTTTTATGTGACTTCCTTTTTAACCACTGTATAAAATTTTATTGTATGAATTATTCTAGTCACCTAAGCGCACTCTGGAACACCGAACAGGAAGAAGAGGCCCGGAGAGGGACATGCGCATCCCATGCTGTCCCCTTTCAAGCACTGTCTCCCATTGTCAGTCTTGCTCAGGAACTGGACTCAGCTATGGACATCTGTTCCCCAAGGACATCTGTTCCTCACCTAAAGATATAGGTCACTGAGGCAGCCAGTGCAGAGCTCAGATAAGCTATCATCTTCAAGGCTGTACCACCTATACTGCTTGTGCGTCTATGGTCATGGATCTCAGGGTACTTGCTAATGAGCGCACTGCGTGCTAACTGTGTCCCTTGAGTAAGAAGAGCCTATGGTGAGAAGGTGTTAATCTATGAGGACCTCCCAATCTATCCATGGAAGTGCTCAGACCCTTTTAATATCGCCGCCCTTACATGTCCCTCAATGTCAGACTAAACTCACCATGTGTTGTTATTTTCCCATTAAAAGCAATATTCGTCTCGCTGTGTATACATGACTCAGTGGTCCTGAAGGAAGAGACGGAGAGAAAAGAGGGACCTAGTTAGTCATCAAAGCATTATCTGATCCTGTCTCTTCGTTTGCATTTCTCTATCATGTTTCCAACTTTCTTCTCCTTTATTAGTTGCTGAGCCACTCACCGAATGGATATTACGGTCCCCTCAAGTACAGCCCGTGGTTACAGAAACTGAACCTGCCCAGGCCTGTGCAAGTAGAGAAGGGAGCATGAGCAGGGTTATTTACTAAGCAAAGGTTTAATGTTAATGATCCGATCAAGTGAAGGCACATCAGCTAAACATAAATGTAAACACGCACGCGCGCGCACACACACTCTCACACACACACACACACACACACACACACGCGCGCACACACGCACACACACACACACAACCAAACCAAACCTGTTTGCACTCAAGGAGAAAAGCTGAACACTCCATCAGAGATGTACATTCCAAAGCAGCAGAGATCTGCCCACAGTGCTTCCTGCTCAGCCGGGCAGAGGCAGGTTCAGGCAGCGTCCAGCTCCACCCATGTGAGATGCCTCGTCCCAATCACAGACCACCCTTCCCTGGGACTAGAGCATCGGAGGATACTGTGGGGTAGAAAAGCACCTTGGGCTGGTGCATGCTGTGGAGTGAGTCTGTGCAGCGTCAGGAAGAGACGGCAGAAGAGACCAGGCAGCCAGTGTGAGTATAGAAACTTCTCAGAGCAACCCACCGGTTCCCTCTACTCTCCTGGGAGCAAGGACGTGGGTTTTAATGAAAAAGGGCTGTACACTGTAACGGTAGAGTCTGTCCGTTTTGTAGTTTGAGATCTTATAACTTCTGGAAAGTCTTATTTGTCCCTTTGCCTGTCAAGGTTTCCTGCTCTTGTCAGAAATCATTTGGTCTGACAAGCCTTTAAAAGGATCTGTGGGGCAGTTTCTTACAGGTCTTCCCTGCGAACGGTTCTGCTTAATCAGTATGTGGGCTAGAATAAGTCAACAAATTAGTTTTATCTAAGAAAAGGCCACTTTTGCAGGACCAATCTTTACTGTTCACTAATCAGTTGATCCCCCCAGGATCTGCAGGTTATAAATAAATGTATTCTTGTCCTAATATTTTTATACAAATTGTTTCAAGTAACACCAGTATTATCGGATATTTATACTTTTATGATTATGGTTTATAAACTTAAATTTTTATTTCTCAGTAGCTTTAGGCATCGTTAAGAACATTTATGATTTTTTTAATTAATTTTAAGTCTTTATAAAAGTCGAGGCGATACTTATAGACCATTTCTTGCTGAGTTAAGCTGATAAGCACAGCAGGAAAGAAGGCGATGCATTTCATGCCTGGGCATTATTTCTTGTGTATAGCTAGCATGGATAGTGTGCTTTTTCTAGTTCCTTGAGGAAGAAGTTCTCCCTTTGATTAATCTTCCCAATAAGCGTAAAAATGCTTTTTTTGTGTGTGCGTGCTTACAGCATACTGCTTTGTTTTCTGCAGTACTAGGCTTTAAAAAAAAAAAATCAACTCTCCTATCTTTTTTTTTTTTTTATCTACCCAAAGAGACTCCTAAACATGTAGATCACAAGAGAAGTTGTTAGGCAATGAAATGTCAATTTTTTTCACTCTTGCGTACATCCCGAACCACCTCGTGAATCAGCTCCAGAATCTCCTGGACCCTCCTCTGCAATCTGGGCCCCCATGGCTCTGCAGGCTGCCCGCAAGCCTGATGAGTCACCGCCGCCTATCTCGGACAGAGACCACATGGATGGGGAAGGTCCTTGTTTGTCTTTCTCTTTCCCTCCACCTCCCCCGCTTCCTCCCTCCCATTCTCTCAATCCAAACTTCTCTAGCATCCGCTCGAGGCGTGGTTTGTATATTCTTTCATGCAAGAAACTCGAGCAAGGAAAAGGGGTACTGGGCTTGAAAAGGCAATCCCATGGGTGGCAGGCGAGTGTCTTTTCTCTTCTGCATTGAACACTGGTTTGTCTAGTGAGCAGTTGTTCTCCATCTTACTCAGCAGGTCAGGAGACATCAACACCCTAGATATGAACAACTTCGTAAGAAAACAAACTTAGTGAAGGTACAAGGAAAGAAAAGAAAAAGAAAATACACTTTTTTTTTTTTTTGCTTCTTTTTTTCGGAGCTGGGGACCGAACCCAAGGGCCTTGCGCTTCCTAGGCAAGCGCTCTACCACTGAGCTAAATCCCCAACCCCAAGAAAATACACTTTTAACTTCTTAAATTCGGCACTTCTAAAATTAAAGAACCTCCCAGGGTGTTGAGCGATTGGAGTAAGTCATGGAGGTGCTGGGTCACTGGGGAGTTCTTCTCTAGGGTGGGGCTCACAAGGGACACTTGTTTACAAGGAGACACTTAAGGTGAGGCACACAGCCACTGTTAGTGCCACAGCTCGCGCTCTCTCTCTCTCTCTCTCTCTCTCTCTCTCTCTCTCTCTCTGCTCTCTGCTGCTTGACACTTAAATGTAAGTCACCTTATCCTGCCAACTTCCCTTCTAATACTGTCAGGTAAAGAAATTTCACACACATGAGGAAAATGGCATGTTTGAGAATAAGAGGTTTGTGACAGTCACAAACCAGCCCTTAGTACTTGGTGCTAAATGGAAGGCAAGACAACAGGACATAGCACATCTCTGGGAATCATCTATCTGGAGAGAAAGACCCAAGCCCCATGCTCCCTCCTTCCCTCCTTCCCTCCATCTCTCTCCCCCTCCTCTCCTTCATCTGTCTCTCCCTCTCTTTTCCTGTTTTGTTTTATGTTTTGAAACAGCGTCTCTCAAAACGTAGCCCAGACTGACCTCAAATGTAGAGCTCTCCTCTCTTGGCCACAGAGAGATGGAATTACAGACATGTGTCACCACACCCAGCCTCTGAGTCTCCAAGTTTGAGTCAGGAGGTTTGTCCTTTTAGGCCCTACTTCCTTGTGGGCTCTGTCTCCTTCTGATGGTTCCTCTATTCTCCCTCTGAAGAGCAGTGTGAGGAGAGCTCTAATAAACTCACGATCAGGCATTGCCATTGATGGCTCACGAGCCGCATCTCGAGTCTCGTGGATGTTTTTGTATTTTAACCAGAAGCAAAGGAATGATTTTGTAACCATGGTGTTTCCTAAATTAGAGGGGAGACAAGGAAAGACTGAGCAGGAGGTGGTGGTGGTGGAAGGCTTTCTCCTGGGGGCTTTGTATACAAGGCTCCCTTAAAGCTAAGATAAAACTCAGATCAATGCCAAGCCTCTTAACTTTAACATAAATGGAAACAATGTCTTATCTTGAAAAGAAGAAATATTAGGGTAGGCAAGATGGCTCAGGTAAACACTTGCCTAGAATTTAAGCTTAGTTCTTAGGGCCCATGGTAGAAGGAGAGAAACACCTCCCACAAGCTGTCCTCTGACCTCCACAGATAGGCAATAACACACACACACACACACACACACACACACACACACACACACACCCCTCACATATGCAGTACCCATGCAATAGTACATTTTTTTAAAAATTAGAGATATTATTAGTGACAAACTATAAAGCTGGCTTATGAGTCAGGAAAGTTGGACTTGAAATCTGTTTAAAGCACTGATATTGTGGAATAAGTCACAACCCCTCTCTGGCCCTTGGCTTCCTCATCTGTACAGCGAGGAGATGACTGCAGAGCTCCTGAGTTTACAGCCAAACTTAAGAATCCACCCCACCACAAATGAGCTCAAAGTCTGGAACAAAAACACCTTGACCTTTCCCTAATTAGATATCTTATTAGTGATATAAAAACAACCAAGAGTATAATCATTGACTTCAAGTTGTGACAACCTGAGTTTTATAGTTTGTTTTTTAATAGTATTCTTCATCAAAATTGGCCCTTTTTTTTTTCTTTTTTCTTTTTTCTTTTTTTCGGAGCTGGGGACCGAACTCAGCCTAGCGCTCTACCACTGAGCTAAATCCCCAACCCTGGCCTTTTTTTTTTTTTTTAATGCACACAATCTGTTCTGTTGTGGGTTTGTAGTGATGCCACACAAGCATGAGTGAAGAAAAGAAGTAGGCTAGGATGCTTCGGCAGACGCCAGTAGGAAAGAAAAGTTAAGTATACACAGCCAGTAAGTAGGACATCACACTCCTGCTGGCTAAGAACAGAAAGGGGTAGAGATAAGGAAGCAAAATCCCTGACAGGTCAGTTGGGGAAAGGGTTCAGTGAGCAGAAATAAGAGGCAAATTCGCAAAGGGATGACTAAGAGAAACCAGGAAATACCAGGAAGAGCCTGGTGCTGTGTTGAATAGAGCTAAAAAGTTTCCCAGTCTCTCTCTGGTTGACTAGAAGATAGAATGACTAGATCTGGCTAATATCACACACACACACACACACACACACACACACACACACACACACACACACACACACACCCAGGGGGCGGGGAAGGAGAGAGAGAGAGAGAGAGAGAGAGAGAGAGAGATCATCACTCTGTCTACAAGAACCAAAACGCCAAATGGTTCTTAACTTCAACTGCAATAGAATAGTATGGGAGGCCATTTTGGTTTGAAAAGAACCATCGACAACAGAGAATGCTGACCAAGAAGAGGGATGGGGCAGTGTGACACAGGAAGACGAAGCTTGTGTGTAACAAGATAATCCCTAGGATTCCCCTTCAAATTAAGCCAGTGGTTTTGAGCCTTCCTAGTGCTGTGACCCTTCAATACAGTTCCTTGTGTTGTGGTAACCCCCAACCATAAATTGCCTTTCATTGTAACTTTACAACTGTAATTTTGGGGCTGTTATGAATCGTAAATGTAAATACTTTTGAAGACAGAGGTTTGCCAAAGAGATCTCAACCGCCCCAGGTTGAGAACCACTGAATTAAGGCCTCAGGGAGCCCTGAAAAGTTACCAAAATCAGAACTGCCTTTGGGACAGTGGATCTTAACATCAAATAAATAGTTGGCCCTTAAAAGGCTATCTATGTTTGTGAACCTCTAAGCATTGATAGACTAACCTGAAATAATTAAGTAGATCGCTTAGCTTACTTTTGTACTACAAACTAAGTCCTAAGATACACATCAGAATAGTACCTAAACTTTAAGAAAAGTTATAAAAAAAAAGAAAACACTCAAAATCACATATTCTGATGGCTAATTTTTTTTCAAATTAAGAAATATCTGTGTTCTTTGACTTGGGCTTTAATGCGTATTTTCAGAGTAAGTGGAATGTCTGGGCTCTGAAGGATAATTGAGAACCTCTGCTTTAGGAAGTTTACTCCAAATGAACTGGGTAGAGTTGGAACAGAAGTTAGTGAGTTCATTTGAATCAGACATTAACACTGTCAGTGAGAATTGGAAAAAAGAAGTCAAAGGGCTTGAGAGCCCTCAGAAAACAGTGCTTTTGCTACTATTGAAAATACAGATCTATCCAATTGGAGTATTACTTAAGGTTTTCCTTGAAAAAGAAGGTTCTCCAAGAAATAAAACTCTTAGGATACACAAGGGTGCATGTATACATGCACTGTGTGTGTGTGTGTGTGTGTGACTCCAATGAGAGAAGGAGCTCAACCTTAATGAATTGGATTACTAGGTTGTGTTATTTTGGCTACCAGTACATCTGACATCTACACAGTAGGTCAGCAGTCTTAAACTCCGAGAGGAGTTAACCTTGCAGATTAGAGTCTCAGACTAATGAGAAAGAACTTCTGTCTCTTCAGAGAACATCTATGTTTGCACTTTCAGCCTTCGGATATCTATAAAAGGCTCTTCATAAGACGGAGGCTAAGTTACTTTACTCAAAATCTACAGGTGCAGTAGTTCACACCTTTAACCCCAGCTTTTGGAAAGCTGAGGCACGAGAATCAATCACAAGTTCAAGGCTAGTCTGTGATACACAGTGAAACCACTCCTTTAAAAATAGACTATATCTTTATATCTGAATTTTTTAAAGAATTATTTATTTATTATGTAAGTACACTGTAGCTGTCTTCAGACACACCAGAAGAGGGCATCAGATCCCACTACAGGTGGTTGTGAGCAACCATGTGGTTGCTGGGATTTGAACTCAGGACATCTGAAAGAGCAGTCGGGTGCTCTTAACCGCTGAGCCATCTCTCCAGCCCTATATCTGAATTTTAATGTTTATGCTATATCTGAACACTAGGCTCCATGCTCTACCCCAAATAAAATTAAAATTAGCCACCACAGGAACGGAGAGCACTTGTCTCTTTCCCAGAGGACCCGTGTCAGGTTAAATTCTCAGCAGACATGTGGTAGCTCACAACCATCCTTCTTGTTGCAGGATATTGATCTGTCACCCTCTTCAGAGGGCACCAGGCAGTCATTCGGTGCACATACACACTGCATACAAAACACTCACCCACACAAAAGAAAACAAATCTTTTCTAAAAGTGTATAATTAACCCTTAAAAGAAGTTTATCCGATACTTCTTTATCAAGCATGCAAAGAAAACAATTTGTATCCTGCGTGTAGCAAGCAGCCGTTCATCCCTCTGCTCTTCTTTCTCTTCTTGGAAAGGTAAGAAACTCAGAGTGTCTTTCTAAAAAACTAACCATCGTGGGGCTGGAGAGATGGCTCAGTGGTTAAGAGCACTGGTTGATCTTCCAGAAGACTTCCGTTCTATTCCCAACACCAGCATGGCAGTTCATATCTGTCTTTAATTCTAATGCCTGGGGATTCTAGACTCTGGATTCTATGAGCATCAAGGGCACACACAGTATATAGGCCCACATGCAGACAAACACTCATGCACATAAAAGAAAATAAAAGGTTTCTTAAAAAAACTAAAAAAAAAACTTAAAAAACTGTCAACATCGAACTTCATTAAACCTTTTTGTTTTAATTCAAAACATGTACTAGTCTACCCTTTCCCCCTAGGATTGTTTTAGGAAGTAGGGTTTCACATAGCACATGATGGCCAGGAACTCAACATGGAGTTGAGGATGAGCTTGACCTTTGACCCTGCTGCCTCCTCCCAGCGCTGAGGCAATTGGCATGCCTTGTATCTGGCTTTATGCGGTACATAGAATGATACCCAGGGTGCTGCATGAGGGAATCAAGAGCTCTACCCACTGAGCAGCACCCCCAGCCTCCAGGCATTTAGATGTCTTCACACCCAAACCCTGTCGGCCTTTCTCTCAGTACCAGGAGTGCATCTTTCCCCAGATAATCTTCTGGTTGTATACAGTAAGCAAGTTCACTTACAGGAACAATTTCTAGACATTCTCTGGCTGCACTTCATAAACTCTTCGGTGACTGCCTTCTGAGCCTAGGGATCTGTCTACGTCTTCCTTTTCTGTTAGTCCTAGAACACTGGTTTCACACAAGATACAGAGCTAGTGAGGGGTGCTCGGTCGGATCCCCCACTCTTGTTCTAGCCAAAGGCACAATATTTTGACCTGTTCTTATAATATTAAATGGTGTTGTTTTGTTTTATTGAAATCATGCCTTAGTTGCCTTCAGCATTTCCTGTCTTGTGAGCTCTAGTCTATCTGCTTCAAGAAGCTTCAAGAAACTGAAGCAAAAGCCAAGAAAATTAATATTGCCTAGAGAACCGACATGTCATGAGACCTTCGCATGTTCTCACTTACTGTTTACAGAACCCTTGATGTGCCTTATAGTCCCCATTGACAGATGGGGTCAACAAGAATATTAGGGTCACAGAATCACATGATCAAACTAGGATTCGTACCAAAATCTATCCAATACCCATATTCTCCCTGCTTCTCCTTACTCCCGAACCTCTTCTCTTGCTGTAATATGCCAGAAGCCCTACACAGGAGATACAAGAGTAAAACGTTTCACAGTGTGGAGGAGGGATCCAAGAGGGACACTGAGAGAACTGGGGAGTGAAAGGTTTATTAGAAAAGTTATTTATGCCATGGATAGACAGGGGCAGCAGCATGCTGGAGGTTCTGAGGAATCTTCAGGCCCCGGGGACCAGAGACAGACAGCATGGCAGGGTCTCTGAAAAAGGAATCAAGAACCGAATGGCAGAAGGGTGGTCTATTTTTATACCTATCTCAGGATGGAGGAGCTCTCAAGGTACAAGCCTGAAGCCATGCCCTCTGGAAGGAGGTAGAGAAGGTGGTGGGGAACAGGATGTGTAGTCACCAATGCCTGCCTTTGATATAAACTCACTTCCCAGGTGAGAGAGGTGCTGCTTGGAAGTCTGTCAGTTAGGGGCTCACAGGCTGTCCTTGGACGGTCCCTATGAACAAGTATCAGCCTGAGCCTCAGCTGGATTCTAACGTTATGTCCTTACAAAGAGGAAAGAATGCAGAGAGAAAGCAAGCATCCCCAGGCCACAGGAAACCTCAGAGGTTATGTCTCCATCACCACAGTCTGAATCAGAGGGCTTAGCAGTGGCTGGTCCACGGAGGCAAGAGTTAACTGGGCAGGAGTGCTGATGGAATGTACATACACCCTCCCTGTGGACAGACGTGCAACTTGGTACCTGATACCAGCCACACCCCAGCACAGCTAGGAGGCTTTTTCCCTTTCCCTAGTGAGAGTTTTACTTCTTAAAGCCAATTATGGAAACAAGAAGAAGCACAAAAGGGTACCTGTGAGTGTGAGGCCTCCAGTATCCTCACAGAGTAGCTGCCCATCCGGGAAGAGGAAGTGGATATGAGGTTGATTCTCCTTGACCTAGGAGCTTGTAAAGGCAGTCATCATTAGTGCCTCTGTTCGGTGTTTATGGGTCTCTAGGGTATTAAATGTAACCTTAACCCAAGACCTTCTCCTTTCCAAATATTCCCGTCAACAATCTCTTGTTTGTAAACAGTCTTAGATTTTGAGGATCATAGTCCCTAGTCCCATGAAACAAGTTGTAGCCTAGCCATTTTATAAGCAAGGAAATAGACGGATAATAAGGTCGGTCACTGCTCAGAGTAACTCTTGATAGGGAGACTTGACTTTGAATCTGGCATCCTGGTGCCAAGTCTAGCGAGCTCACCATCAGACCTCAACTACTGCACTATACCATGAGTGGACAACAGGACGGCTGCATCTGGCTTCTCTTGACATTTATGGCTGAGGGAGAGGTGCCACAAACATCAACTTAATCTAAACAAGAGAGAGGAAGGCATTGTGGCACCCTTGAGAAGCTGAGGTGGGAGAAGCACAAGTTTGAGGTCAGTTAGTCTGTGCAAGACCCTACCTTTACAAAACAAAGCACAGATATTGGAGGAAATGCTGTCAAACACTGATCTCCCATTGGCTTCACAGCACATCCTTCACTTCCAGGTAGAAGAAGAAGGGGGAGCTGTACGTTTGGAAAACATCCATACCTTCTCCTGGATAATAGTGGGAAAATATTAGTGTGCTGATGCCCTGTGTAAAGGCTAAGGAACTGGGGAAGGGTGCGGAGTGAAGTCTGGTGCTCCAACCCTCTCAAAGAATGGCCCCTCTGTCTAGAGAAAATGTATGTGTTCCCTCTATTCCCAGGTTGGCAAGGAAGCTAGGCTGGCAATGTCTTTTTCTAGTTAAAGTGTTAGCATTGTGTCAGGATTGCTAAACTCTGACACTAAATTACCAGAAGTCAGGCTGACATGGATTTAACTCTGGGTCCTGGGGTTTCTGTCGGTATGGCCTTGAGCAAATGGGTCTCTCCAGCTTCTTTTCCTCACTGTCAAGGTGGAAGGAATCAGATTCTCAGGCAAGATCCTCAAGAAGTGTGTATCCCATGAAACTTCAACTGTAGAGATTCCCAAACAAGACCTACATGACAACACCAACATGGACAGGGAAAGCCCCATCCCTAGATGAAGACTAGCCAATGGCTGCTGAGAAAGAGAACTGGTTTGTCTACATGGTCCAGCCCCTAGAGAGGTCATCCAATCCCAAGTGATCAGCCCTGAATACATGTTCATAAGAGTAAACTAAATAGGCTCAGAAGGTGTGTGTGTGTGTGTGTATCTGTGTGAGTGTGTGTGTGTATCTGTGTGAGTGTGTGTGTGAATGTGCGTGAATGTGTGTGAGTGTGAGTGTGTCTGTTTGTGTGTCTGTGTGTGTACATGTATGTACGTATGTGTGTGTATATGTGAGTGTGAATGTGTGTGAGTGTGTGTGAATGTGTATGAGTGTGAGTGAGTGTGTATGAGTGTGTGTGTGCATATGTGTTTGTGTGTGTGAGTGTATATATGAGTGTGTGTATGTGAGTGTGAGTGTGTGTGAGTGTATGTGTGTGTGTCTGTGTGAGTGTGTGTGAGTGTGTGTGAGTGTGTGTCTGTGTGTCTGTGTGTCTGTGTGTGTACATGTATGTGTGTGTGTATGTGAGTGTGAGTGTGTGTATGAGTGTGTGTGAATGTGTGTGAGTGTGTGTGTGAGTGTGTGTGTCTGTGAGTGTGTATGTGAGCATGTGTGTGAGTGTATGTGTGTGTGAGTGTGTGAATGTGTGTGAGTGTGTGTGAGTGTGTGTGCGAGAGTGTGTGTGAGTGTGTGTGAGTGTGTGTGAGTGTGTGTGAGTGTGTGTGAGTGTGTGTCTCTGTGTCTGTGTGTCTATGTGTACATGTACGTACGTATGTGTGTGTTTGAGTGTGTGTGTGAGAGTGTGTATGTGTCTGTCTGTGTGTCTGTGTGTGTACATGTATGTATGTGTGTGAGTGTGTGTGAGTGTGTGTGAGTGTGTGTGTGTGTGTGTGAGACCATAATAATTATAGAGGAAGAGGTCATAATTTGAGAGGCATCAAGTAGGCACAAGAAAGAAGGCTTAGAGGGGAAAAGGTGAGTGATTCACAGTACTCATGCATGAAATTCTCAAAAACATAAAACATTTAAAATCTTGAAAGGAGTGCAACCCAGCCAACATGGATGGTAACCCACTGACTCTCACTTCAGACTTCTGACTCCAAACCGTCAGCTATTGTCTTTGCAAGATGGAGGAAATGTGTTACTATAGCAATAAAAAACAAGCCCAGAGTTTTGGCAAAAATACCCATTTATGAGGTCTGTTGAGAAGATGAACAAAGATGTCTGACCCAGAATGGAGAGAGCACTGAGGGGGCCCATAGGTGGCAGCTACCATTCTTTGGGATCACTTTTGGAAAATGAGTGTGGCTTTCTTTAAGACAACACAAAGATATTTTAGTTTTAATTACTTTCATGGGAATGGAGTGGTGCACACACGAGCACACAAGTGCCCTTGGAGACCAGAAGAGAGATCATTGGATGCCCTAGAGTCACGGGCAATTGTGGGCTGCCCAACTCAGGTGCTGAGAACTGGACGCGGGTCCTCTGAAAGCACAGCAGTTAATCTCAACTGCTGGCCCACTTCCCCAGCACCAAGACAAGCATGGCTTTCTAAGTAACGATTTGAAGAAAGTTGGGAAGGGGCAGCAAGTTCAGAACGCCTTGCCTATCGATGCAATCCTTTCTCAAGGTACCCACCCACAGGCCACCGTCTAGCTTTCTCCCATGTTTTTCTTGCTCAAATCAGCCTCCTGCCTACCTCCTCCCTTCTCTCCTCCACGCTGATCTGCATTTCCTATCCCAATCCTGATTCTAGCATTCTCCTCATCTCTACCTGAACTTAACAGAGAAAACCCACTTCTAAAACCCGGTGACGTCTGGGAAAGTAGTTGGAGTCGGTACTGAACCAACATCCCTTGCTGGATCCCTGGATCCTTCAGCTTCCTTCTG
Organism: Rattus norvegicus; assembly: GCF_021556685.1. Lineage (NCBI taxonomy): Eukaryota > Metazoa > Chordata > Mammalia > Rodentia > Muridae > Rattus > Rattus norvegicus. Next base: position 75,715,089 of record NC_141544.1, read on the forward strand.
GACCAACAGAGACCCCCTTGTTGAACATCTACCTGGGCCCTTTCTTTTTCTCCACAGTGCTCAGAATCCCCCTTTCTCAGCACTGACCCTAGTTAATTTGCCTTTAAAATACTTGGTGTTATGGTCCCACGTTAGATTCCCTGAAAGGGGGAAGCAAAACCGATCTCCTCTCTGTTCTTTGAGCCTAACTAACAGAAACTGCTACGCGCCAAACCAGTGCAGAATCGTACAGTGACAGTCAGGAATGAAGTTAAACTTGGCCTCTCCAGGTATTTGCTCTTTACAGACTGTGCTTTTATTATCTGAATGTCTATCTTTCAAAGTCTGTTCATTTGTGTGTCTAGATGAGAGAGCAGCCCAACCTGTCTGTGCCTACCAATAATGAATTTTACGATGTAACTGATCCGGCTGTGCCAGTCACACTATCCCTGTCAATGATGCCTTCTAGGCACTATAAGATTCTACCCATCAGATACGGAAGACTTACCCCAGATAAACGAATGCCATTTCTAAGCAGAAACTCCACAAGGTGGGTGGGGGGGGACCAGAAGGAAATGTAGCGAGGACTGAGATACTTCTGTTCCTCTTGACAAACATGGATGGAATGCGTGTGCCAAAATGAGTCAAAAACACTCATACGTTTTAACTTTTGAAACTCCCACAGCCTTCAAGGAGAAAAGAAATGGGAAAATATTTAGGGATGTTTAAATTACTTAGGTTATTGGACTACTTAGGCTATTATAACTAAAATACGTAGGGTATTAATATATGCCTTATAGTGTGTCTTGTAACAATAGAGCTAACATTTGTCAGGGCCTGAGACATATAAAAGACCTAGGTTGAAGGGATCTCAGAAAGTAGTTAAGACCACAAACTATTCTAAAGGACCCGAGTTCACTTCCCAGGACCCAAACCAGATCACTCACAGCAGCCTGTAACTCCAGCTCCAGGGGATCTGAAGCCTCAGTCCTACACAGGCATCCACAGTTACAGCATGCACTAACACAGACACACATGGTTTTAGAAAGAAAGAAAGGAAAGACGGAAGGAAGGAAGGAAGGAAGGAAGGAAGGAAGGAAGGAAGGAAGGAAGGAAAGAAGGGAGGGAGGGAGGAAGGGAGGGAGGGAGGGAGGGAGGGAGGGAGGGAGGGAGGGAGGGAGGGGAAAACAAAACAACAAAAGCAAGACATGCCCCACAAACCACGAGTTCAGCTAAACTGGCTAACTTTGTGTCTTGTCTTCACTTTGCGCTTCTGAATCTACCCCCTCTCACTTCCCCTTTCCTTGTAAAGTCTACCACTGATCCCACGGTCCTCCTCCACATCCTACCTCTACTCTCCTTATTCGAAAACTGACTCTATATACCAGGCTAAGCTGGAGCCCTTCTCACTCAGGCCCCAACTTGTGTATTTAGACATCCACTTATACATTTCTTTTTTTTTTTTCTTTTCTTTTTTTCGGAGCTGGGGACCGAACCCAGGGCCTTGCGATTGCTAGGCAAGCGCTCTACCACTGAGCTAAATCCCCAACCCCTACACTTATACATTTCTAATGACTTGAGACCTTAGCCTCTCTCCTAGCACAGAATCCTAGACTATAACCATCTTCCCCATTCATCCTTACATACCTCAACATGCAAATTGTTTGTGTATTGTGCATTTAATACCTTTTGACTTAGGTTTTAATTGGTTAGCTAATAAACAATCAAGTGTTGGGGGATGTGAGCAGTTTCTCTCAACATCTCAAGTGCTAAAGCAAAAAACGATTGACCCAAACATCCAACTTTGGGCCCCTTCTGGAGAACCTACAGGAGGCAAAGAGTTTAGTTGCATCTGGCACAAACTGCATAAATAGTTTCTAGCAGGCAGTGTACGCTTCAAGGAAGAGTGTGGGCCCTAGAGTCACACAGAGCAAAGAAGCTCCCAAATCTGCCATTTCTGTCTGTGTCTCCTCAAAGGCACTACGTTAGTTAGCTAGTTAGCTAGCTAGCTAGCTAGCTAGTTAGTTAGTTAGTTAGTTAGTTAGGCTTTGATTCTCTGATGAATAAAAGAGCCTCCTCCTCTCCCAGCGTTTTGTTCTAGTTGGGTTCTGATAATCTATTATGTACACAAAGTCCCTAGAAGAGTGCACAGGGGAGCTACACATCCCTCTTTTCTCCACATTTGTCTCCTGCAAGAGGGAACTTCCCTTTGTACAACCTGTGTTCTTTAGAATAATAAAATTTTTAACATTAACCCATGGGCCAAAATGTCCTCAGCCAACTCTCTTAGTTTCCCTATGGTTGCAGTTGGCCTTGCCCAAGGACAGCAGTGGCAATACCTGAAGCTGTCAATGTGTGTCAGCCTGGTCGTCACTGTGACAGGTCTGCTTTTTGTGCTCCTGGTGACCTTGAAGAACCTCAGGTCCCCTCTCAGAAGGATGATTCTGGTGTCTTTTGTACCCTAAGGGACTCCTGAGGGAAACAGATCAGACTCTAAAAGCCCTTCTTTTATTCTTTAGAAAACTCCTGTGATGGCTGATCTCAGGCATCAAATGTCCACCATTACTAAAGGCTCTCATGACCTTGATTTGGACACAAAAGGGGGAAACAAGGGATGTCATGATTTGCTGATAGAATAGAGACTGAAGCAGTGTTTGCTACCTGCTCTCTTCCAATGCAACATTCTTAACTGTTTCTTCAGCCAGTGGGAAATCCTGAAAATGGCCAAAGACGATTCCACCGTTCGTTGCTTCCAGGGCCTGTTGATTTTTGGACACGTGATTGTTGGTGTAAGTTATGAATATTTTTTAAAAAATTGTTTTCTTCTTGTAAGCATGGCTTTTAGATAAATTAAAAGTACAAGTTTAAGAAAATATAAATGTCATTCCCCTTTATAGTGACTTCATTTTAAGAAACGTGGTAGCAAATATCCTAGCTAGAATCTTAAAATAGTTGTGTGTAATCACCTACTATGACAGAAGACCATGGTCAACATTAAATTAGATTATTTTCTTTCCAGTTTTTAAGACATAATGACTATTAACAGTCATGTGTTCACCATGGTCAGCGTCTAAACACACCTGCTACTCATTCATTTATGCTTCTGTCCAGTTTCGCCTTGGTTTGACTTGAGGACTGTGTTATTGAAGGTGCTGGGACAGATATCCTTCTGTAAGGCTAAGCCACGCTGTGCGAGCAAGAGGAGTCAGGGGATCAGGGAGTCAAGAGAGCTGGTCCTTGGCTCAGGGCTGCCTATGTCTCTGTGTGGCTATGGACAAGTCACCATTATTCAGAACCTTGGCTCTTCGTCCATAGAATATGAGCCCTGGGAAGACAGTCACAGTGATTCCAGAACCACTATGACAATGGCCAGGACACTTCAAGTGTTATAACCCAGGAACGTTTGCAATGGGATAGGATAGGAGAATAACTTTCATGCAAGAATGAACAGTCTGAGTGGGTCATGTCCCAGGGGCTTTATGGATGGTCTGGGGCTACCTAAATCTTTTCCCAAATAGCAAACAGACAGAGTTATATGTGGAAGAAAGGCAGAGGGTATATGGAAGAAGGAAGCAAGATAGAAATAGCTACTGAGTCTCCTGGCAACTGGGGAATCATTGCATAATGCCTCTGTTAGATGTAAGAGACTCACTGCTTGCACCTACCCTAACCCCATTCCCCATCCCCCATCCCCCATCCCCACCCCCATGCTGTGTTCTTGACCACCAGCCTGACAGGCTCATTCTCCGCTTGTTTCCAGATGTGTGGGATCGCCCTGACAGCAGAGTGTATCTTCTTTGTATCTGACCAACACAGCCTTTATCCACTTCTTGAAGCCACCAACAACGATGATATCTTTGGGGCAGCTTGGATAGGCATGTTTGTGGGCATCTGCCTCTTCTGCTTGTCTGTTCTAGCCATAGTAGGAATTATGAAGTCCAACAGGAAAATCCTCTTGGCGGTAAGGCCTTACAATGCTCTGTGGACTGGAGATGTAGCTCAGTTGACAGAGTGCCTGCCTAGCACACACGAAATCTTGGGTTCAGTCCCTAGCACCATATTTCCTGTGCACGGTGGAGCAGGTCTGCAAACCTGTTCTGTAGGTAGGGGCAAAATGATCCTCAATTCCTAGTAACCCTAGGCTATATAACAAGTTCAAGACCAGCCTGCACTGCAAGAGACCCTTTCTCAGAATAACAACTAACAGCTTCACTGCAGTTGTTTTCCTGGGTCAATTTTGATGAATTGCTTCTTCTCCATTGAGCAAAGAGCTTTGGCTTTCATGGGCCAGTGGGTTCCAGATGAGTGGACAAAAGGGGGGATAGGGGAGATGCCCTGTGGCAAGATCACCCATACAGGAGGTAAAGATGCTCGTCATGGTTGAAAGTTCAGGTTCTGGTAAACGAACTGCAAGTGGGAATGCCTATGGGTGGTCTAGCTGGCTATGTGCAGATGTGTGCTTCTCCAGCCATGGTCTGCATGTGCCCAGCAGTCACAGCCAGGACTGACATGAACATGAGAAAGAAACCATGGGAATGTCTTTGTTAGATTTTACCCCCCCCCTTAAAAATAGCTAGTTAGCTTTACGTGTCGATGTGTTAAGATACAAAACGGAAAGTGAATTTTTCAAAACAGACAACAGCCTTTTTTGAAGGCTTTGGGGTTCAAAGCCAACAGCTTTTGTGACATGGCTGCATGACCCACGCTGACATTTACCCTGCAGTACAGGATCCCCAGAAGACCCCAAACAGCACCATTGTGAGTGACCCATTCACACCACTCTGTGGTCTCAAGGCACTGACTAGGTCAAGCTCTGCCTTTGCTAATGGAAATGAAAGGGAAGGGAATCTTACTTGGGCCTAGCCCTCTACCGTCTACTCTGTGCCCCAGGATAGCAGTCCATGTCTTTGTCATTACATGCACATACACACCCATCCCCATACCTCTCCCTACCCCTACAGTATACTCCCCTACCCTGAGTCCCACTTCTGTGGAAGAAGCTCAGCCACTTAAGGAGCCTGTTGGTCTGCTTCTCAGGTAACCATTGCCCTAGTACCCAGGAATGCAGAATGTTTGCCTTCTGTTTCCTTTTGGGGGAGTTAGTTTCAGGGCAAATGCACTCTAAGAGAGTAGGAAAAGGAACACAGGGAAGAGGATGAGAACTGAGAGATCTTCCTGAAGACAACCTCAGACTGCACCCTGGCCTCCTCTCTGGCCTAATCCTTAGGGGTCCTGAGGTTCTGTAAGAGCTCTTGACAGGAAGCAAGGCAGTAGCCAATATGGGGAGGGTTACTGGAGTCTCTGAAAACTCTCTTTCCTGATTTTTTCCCATAGATGTGGTTGGGGTTTTGGGGGGAATGGGAGGGTTGTTGTTTTATTTTGTTTGGGGGGTCAGACAGTGAAAGCAGCCAAGGGTCCTGACCCTTGAACCCACCAACACGCCAAAGAGGGAGGACAAGTTGCCCTTACCTACTCTACAGTCCTTCTTCCCAAAACGGACATGAGGAGAGATAGTGCATGTATAAAAGCGTGCAAGGCAGGGGCTCTCACTGAAAGGCTTCTACTATCCAGCTCTGTTCCAGCCAGACACTGGGGACAAGGCTGCTCTGAGCTGTTCACACACAGTGACTTGCAGCCCGTGCACACACAGCAGAAGCAGCGCATCGAGAGCTCTGCTTCCCTCACCTGAGCTGGTATCACTAGAACATGGGTGTGTGTTCTGTGTGAACAGTGAGTCTCTGTGCCGGAAGACTGCCTGCTCCTTAAAGGTGACACTGGGTAGGAAAGACACAAGGCATTAAATATGGTCACCATCCTTTCCTGACTTCTGTGGTTCTACCTCTTCAGCAATTCATGAAGAAAATGACTCCCACTTTGGAGAGATTTGCAGTGTTCGGTGTCGTATATGATGCACTAAGGCCGTCTCGCCAGCCACCAGGCATGTGGGTGTAACCAAAAGAAAACTCTGAAAAGCCCACACATTCCTTCTTTGTTTATATTATCTCCCCCGTATTAAAATAGAATTCAGGGTGCTGAGTTCCGGATGAGAAAACTCCAAACTGAATGGCCGTTCCTTCCAGAGATAAGCAGAGAACTGACCCATGTACCGCCTTGTTCCCAGTACCTAGCACAACCCCAGTCCAAGCAGCTGACCAAAAGGGGCTTGTGCTACCTGACTGCTTGGGTAGCACTTTTAGATGAACGTGCTTAAAACTCACAGCAACCACTTGGTGAGATGTCTATTATAATCCTCTCTTCTCATCTGTTTCCTTCCTAGTACTTCATCATGATGTTTATAGTGTATGGTTTTGAAGTGGCGTCTTGCATCACAGCAGCCACACAACGAGACTTTGTGAGTATAGTCCCAAATGCAGAGGAAGAATGACACTCTAGCGACCGACATGCTTCCACCCCTCGCTGTGCACTGGTCGTGCTAATGTGTACATTATTAATACTCAATGCTGTATCAGGAAGCATTGCTTGTCTTGTCTAAATCACAAGAGAAAGGCATTAAAAGAAAGAAATGTATCTAGGGATAAATGGCTGACAGGTCACACCAAGAATGCGGAGTCCAGGCCGCCTGCTTCCCAATTCCCCCGAGCTGTGATCCTAGCACTGGTCGCCAATCATCCGCACCAGGGCCTTTCTGCATGTTCTGCCTCTTGGAAGACACAATTCAGGATCTTTCTGGTTCTGTTTCTCACTGTTTCCCTAGTCCTTAAGACACCTCTCTACCCCAGTCAAGCAGCGATTTCTTCTTATATGGAAACCCAAAGCAACCCCAACCAAATGAGCGTAGTGCCCCTGGGTTTAGCTTCCCTCCAAGAGGATGCTCAATTAGAGCAACAGGCTCTACAAAAGGACTTGGCCTTTCTAGGGAGCAGGTGTGCTGATTCTCTTGTGCTGTTCCCGCCCCTGCAGTTCACGACCAACCTCTTCCTGAAGCAGATGCTGATGAGGTATCAAAACAACAGCCCCCCAACCAATGACGACAAATGGAAGAACAGCTATGTCACCAAGACCTGGGATAGGCTCATGCTGCAGGTAGGAGTGTGGTCCTGGGGTGATCGTCTACACATCCTAATGTGGGTAGGAACGAGGTCAGTGCCTCCAGCAGGTTTCTTCAGGAAGAGACTTGTTCCACGTCAGGTCAGCAATACCTCTTGTTTACTGGTCTGCCTGAGGATGGAGAAATGTAAAGGCAGGACTCAGGGAGGCCTCGAGATCCATGTTTTATGTAAAGCTTGAATGCTGATTGCCCTGCCCTGTAGAGTGTACATTAAAGAACTTTGGGTTAATAATATGTTCTGCCCTTAGGACTTAGCTCTCACTTACAGTAACAAAAAAATGGCACCCTACCTTCCCCACAGAGAACTCAAATGGTGGCATACATGACTCACCTTTTATGTCTCCTTTGATGAATTCTGCTAATTATCGGGAGATGTGATTTGATTTAACCACTTAGTTTTAAGTGGCCATCATACCACATATCCACGTCTATCCCAAATGACGTCAGAACACCCAGTCTCCCAGAGTACTGCCCATGTTGTATTTGTGTATAACAGCTAATGTGAGTCAACTCTCCACTGCCCCAACACATACACACATGCAAATTCAATTCTCTCTCTCTCTCTCTCTCTCTCTCTCTCTCTCTCTCTCTCTCTCTCTCTCTCTCTCACACACACACACACACACACACACACACACAAACTGTCACTCATGCACTCACATAGATACACACTCACTGACAAATGCACACTCACACTCACTGACATACACACTCACATTCTCTCTCTCTCTCTTTCTCTCATACACACACACACACACACACACACACACACCAGACTTTCAGTCTACCTCACCCCTTTCAACTCTCTCTTTACACTCCTACTTCACTAGACACCCGACACTCTAGTGTCCCCTGCCTGCCCTCTCCCCTTCATGTGCCATGGGACCTAGAAATTGGCTAGGTTTCCTCTCAGCCCTGCATGGCTCCTCTACTATCTCTTCCCCTGATTCCCTCCTTGTTCAAAACCTTGAAGTCCATGCCTCCAGCCTAGGATCTTCTTACTGTAGTTATTTATCTACCACACTGCACACAGTCATTCCCCTGCCTCCCTCCACTAGGGATTTCAGTATCACCAACTGTGTCCTTGTCATTCATAGTCCAATCATCGTGTACTAAATGAAGCTTCATAAACCCGGGGACTCAGACAACCCCATGGGGATTCTTTACCTTGCTGCATCCCACAGATCTCCTACCTCACCTCAGCCACCTTTCTCCATGGCAACAGCCAGCATGTCATCACCAGTAGCTGTACCACCCACTTTCTGATGACCTTCTAGAATTTCTTCCATTGGCTTTAACATCCTCATGCCATCATGTTGTCCCACTGGGGCCTCTAATCAATTATCCATGTTTTCATTTCCCAACACCCTTCATGCTTCCTCTTTTTTTTTCTTTTCTTTTTTTTGGGGGGCTGGGGATTGAACCCAGGACCTTGCGCTTCCTAGGCAAGTGCTCTACCACTGAGCCAAATCCCCAACCCCCATGCTTCCTCTTATAACCTTCGCTCTCTGCTGGCTCCTTCGCTCTGAGGTCAATCTACGTTCATCTTTCCTTCCTAGCCCTATGGAAGTTAACACAATATTTGCCCATTCCTCCCCTAAGGGCTAACTATTACTGGGAAATCCGCTCCCCCCCCCCACTCATGCTAATTTAAATTCCTGACTAGAAAGCTCACATGGGCACTCTGTTTCCTGGCGCATTTTCCAAGAAATCTGCATCATCACTATTGAATAGATTTCCAGTTTTCACCTCTGCAAAATTCCTCCCCACCCTCAGCTTCAGCCATGGCTGCACCTCATGCCTTAAGAATATAGAAACAATCAGTTGGGATCCATTTCTTCTCTCTCCCAGAAAGTCTTCCCATCCATGTTTATCTGCAGCCAAGACAGACAGACTGCCCCGCACCCAAGTCGCTGGCTTCCATGCCAAGTTCTTCCCCTTTTCTTTGGCTTACTCTGCTCTGACTCATCAGCCTACAAGAACATCCTCGAGAACTCCTGCCCGATGCTCACCCATTATGCAGTTCTAGTTCATGACGAGTCTCAGAAGAGAAACCTGTGCCTGCTGCTTGTGTTTTCACACTTTTCAATTGCTATTGGCCAACTACAGTTGGCTTCTGACCACAACACTTCCATGATACCAGTCCCTTCAATCCTGCCAACACGATGGTCATGTTTCTGTCTTACTAACTCATGGCCCTTACGATGCATTGACTAAAACAAAGAATGAGGGGCTAGGAGATGGACACAGTCTGAGGGGCTGGAGACATGGACACAGTCTGAGGGGCTGGAGAGATGGACACAGTCTGAGGGGCTAGGAGATGGACACAGTCTGAGAGGATGGAGAGATGGACACAGCCTGAGGGGCTGGAGAGATGGACACAGTCTGAGGGGCTGGAGAGATGGACACAGTCTGAGGGGATGGAGAGATGGACACAGTCTGAGGGGATGGAGAGATGGACACAGTCTGAGGGGCTGGAGAGATGGACACAGCCTGAGGGGCTAGGAGATGGACACAGCCTGAGGGGCTGGAGAGATGGACACAGCCTGAGGGGCTAGGAGATGGACACAGCCTGAGGGGCTGGAGAGATGGACACAGTCTGAGGGGATGGAGAGATGGACACAGTCTGAGGGGCTGGAGAGATGGACACAGTCTGAGGGGCTGGAGAGATGGACACAGTCTGAGGGGCTGGAGAGATGGACACAGTCTGAGGGGCTGGAGAGATGGACACAGTCTGAGGGGCTGGAGAGATGGACACAGCCTGAGGGGCTGGAGAGATGGACACAGCCTGAGGGGCTGGAGAGATGGACACAGTCTGAGGGGCTGGAGACATGGACACAGTCTGAGGGGCTGGAGAGATGGACACAGTCTGAGAGGATGGAGAGATGGACACAGCCTGAGGGGATGGAGAGATGGACACAGCCTGAGGGGATGGAGAGATGGACACAGTCTGAGGGGCTGGAGAGATGGACACAGTCTGAGGGGCTGGAGAGATGGACACAGTCTGAGAGGATGGAGAGATGGACACAGCCTGAGGGGATGGAGAGATGGACACAGTCTGAGAGGATGGAGAGATGGACACAGTCTGAGGGGATGGAGAGATGGACATAGTCTGAGGGGCTGGAGAGATCGCTCACTCAATCACATACCTGCTGCACAACCATAAGGACCACAGTTCAATCCCTAGCACCTATATACAAGGAGGGATATGGGATGTATGTCTGTCTGTAAGCATGGTGTTGAGGAGGCTGAGACAGGGTTTCCTGAGACCCACTGGTGAGCTCTAGGTTCAGTGAGAAGCTTTGCCTCAGAAAATAATGTGGAGAGATTGAGAACGACACGTGACATCAAGCTCTGGCTACACACACACACACACACACACACACACACACACACACACTGCACAGGATAAATCTTTTTCCTGGTTAGTTTTTCCTATATCTAAATGGCAAACGGTACATCCTTTCAAGATGATCTGTGCCCTCAGAATTCCTTGGTTGTGTTTATTCTAAAAGTTGGAAGAGGCCTGCAATTTTTATTCCTCCCTGAAACATTTTGGCAGGACTTATGATAAAAGGAAAAACATGAAATGGATTTTACGGTCTTTCTCTTCAGCTGAGTCCAGAGGATCAGGACATCAGCTGTGTATCTGTTGACCCCCTTTTCTTACATAGAGGGACAGCTATGTACCACCAGGTCTGAAATGTTTTCCAGTTTACGTTCCTCCTTTATAAAAAGAATACATAATTACTCTAGGAAACTATTATGAATATAGAAAAAACATGAATAATTGCTAGTAATTTCATGACTATTAAAACTTTCCGTTTTGTGATTTTTAAATAATTGTACTTCTCTCATGATTAATGTATCTTGCTATAAATATTAATAATAATTAATGCCTACTAAGAGTTTACTATGAGCTAGGTGCTGAATCAAGTATGTCATCTATAGTTACACCCTTGATCCTCACAGAAACTCTATAAAGTAGGTACTCTGTTCACTTCACATTTACAGTCAAAAGAAAGAAGGCTTAGAGCGTGGTTCTCAACCTTCCTAATTCTGTGACTCTTTCTGTAATACACTTCCTCATGTTGTAGTGACCCCCAGTCATAAATTTTTTTTTTGGTCACCACTTCAAAACTGTATGAATCACAATGTAAATATCTGATATACAGGATAGCTGATATGTGGTCCTGAAATGGCCGTGACACACAGGATGAGAACCACTGCCTTACAGATTTAGAGTAATGTGCCCATTCACGGCCAGTAGAAGAGCAAACATTAAAACATTATCAGAAACTTAGAAAAACGTTGAGCTCCAGTTTGGAAATATTTTCGTCCTGTAAGATACAGTATGCTTTTGAATACTTTCTCCACAGAGTCTTGGTTGTAACCCCGGTGGCTTTGGTGTGGACCATAACGATAATTTTGTGTCTCTTCTCCTCTGGCAGGACCACTGCTGTGGGGTAAACGGTCCGTCAGACTGGCAGAAATACACCTCTGCCTTCCGAGTGGAGAATAGCGATGCTGACTACCCCTGGCCTCGGCAGTGCTGTGTCATGGACAAGCTTCAAGAGCCCCTCAACCTGGACGCTTGCAAACTCGGAGTGCCTGGTTATTACCACAGTCAGGTGAGCTGTCTCCCCTCCGAAGACTAGCAGAAAGCGCTCCCACGCCTTATGGAGAATTTAATAGTCAGCTGTGAGCCATGGCCATCAGGAGTTCTGCGTGTTTCCCCCGAGGCTCGTGTCATCGGTTTCCTTCTCTGTCAGTACACTGGGAGTGCTCATTGGGAGTTGTTGCAAATTTATTTTTAGTAAAAACTACTATGACGGGAAGATTTCCGTAGCACTAACCAATTTTGCGTAGGTGAAGAACGTTTGTGTAAAGTTTACTATGGGTTTTCAAAGAAATATTTGCATAAGACGAAGGCTTGCAAAATATAAATTGGAAGGGATGATATAGGAAAGAATATTATTTAGTTTCCAAAGCACTGGCAACTACTGAGGTCAGAGGTGATGAAGTATCTGATTGGTGATTTGGGCTGATGTTGATTTACATACATTTGGGTTTTTGCGGAAGTGCTTCTGGCTGATGAAGGTGACCCCGATGGTGATCGTGAAACATTTATTGAGGTCTTCCTGAGTGCCAGATGTTGTGCCATGTGCCACACACAGACTATATTGTCTGGGATGCTCAAAAGTCAATGCTGGCTGTGATCTGCAGTTTGTACATGAGGAACAAAGCGAGAGATGCTAACTGGGACCTTGCCCAAGCCCACACAATTAGTAAATGGCTGCTAGCTTTCAACCCCAAGTCACACATCTTCAGAGCAGATGCCGCACCAATCAAGCAGCCCCGCAAAGTCTTGGCAAGCACTCTCACACCCCTGTAGGCAGCCTGCTGGCATAGCATACTGAAATGTTCTGTCCTGCTTTGGGTGTGGCCATTGTGAGGAAGCCTAGCCGCATGTCAGCCTGTCAAATCATTGAGAAACATCGGGCTTTTCCCTGCAGAAGTCAATGCTGCAAACCACACATTTAGCGTGAGAGACACCATTGTTACACCTGGCAGGGTACCTGGACGACAGTTAGATAATTCACAAAGGATAAGGCAGTGATTAGGACAGTTTCATTGCAGTGTTCAGAGCAACCGTCAGTGAGCTGCACAGCAGCCTTGTTACGGCGTTGCTTCAGTCAGTTACATTCAAAATAAAAATTAAATGGGTTGTTCATAATCAGTATAAGATGTAACTATCACTCGAACTGCTCACAAATTGTTTTCAGCATTTCCAGGTTAGGAATTGCTCGTGAAAACCCGTCTTTCCTGAATTACAGTCATGTACAAACAGTCAGGTGCAAACATGACTTCTCTCTAAAAGGGACAAAGAAAAGATGCCACCTTCCAATTATGGCATAACCTTCTTGTCCTTGACCATAGCACTCGCCAGGGAAATCAACTAAAACCACTTACTCAGGTTTAGAAAGTAAGGGCCCAGTGGTTGAGAACACTGACTGCTCTTCCAGAGGTCCTGAGTTCAATTCCCAGCAACCACATGGTGGCTCACAACCATCTGTAATGAGATCTGAGGCCCTCTACTGGCCCGTAGGCATACATGCAGGCAGAACGGTATCTACATAATAAATAAAGCTTTAAAAAGAGAAAGAAAGAAAGAGAGAGAGAGAGGGAGGGAGGGAGGGAGGGAGGGAGGGAGGGAGGAAGGAAGGAAGGAAGGAAGGAAGGAAGGAAGGAAGGAAGGAAGGAAGGAAGGAAGGAAGGAAGACTAAAGTTAAGCCCCTTTCCCTCTTTTCTGTCTTTGGACCTCCACGCCCATCCTGACACCTTCCTTTGGCCTCCTGCCTCCAGGGTCTCCGCCATCAGCCAACTAAACAAAAGCATAAGCCATCACCACTTAGACCCACTCTTCAACCAACTTCTTCCTCAGTCCCTCATTCCCTTTGTCCCACCTCCTCAACCATACTCACTGTGAACATAAGCCGACCTATCCACCTTTCTGACTCCCTATCTCAGTCCCCCAGATTCCCACACATCCCCACTCTCTAACATAACGGTGAGGTGCTGGTAATTCCACTCCAACAATCCGTTGCTATAGATCACAAAATCTGCCCGATACTTACTATACTTTGGCTGTTGTCTTTGTACTTACCTTGTCCAAACGCTTGCATGAGCTCCCTTAAGGACCGCATTACTCGGGTCTAGATCTTCAGTACTTGGCATAATTCTTGGCGCAAAGTAGACACGAAATAAACGTTGGGTGGGTGAATAGGTGAATGAAGAAGTGAACGGCTTCTCTTTTCATAGCCATATTGAAGTTTTTCAACAACCACCACACACCAGTGTTGCTATAGCTGTAAAAACTAACAAAAGTAGGAAAGTCAGCCTAAGTATAGCAATGAGGAAAATCGAGCAGAATTTTACATAGCTGATCAAATGCACAGAGAGAGAGACAGAGAGAGAGAGAGAGAGAGAGAGAGAGAGAGAGAGAGACTTAAGCTTCAGCCTTAAAAATGCTACATGCAAATACTGATGACAGAACCTCAAAAATATTAATATTATGAGTGCCACAAAGACAAGAGGCCTTTCTCTCTTGCCCCAGCTAAGTGCCCACCTCAGTACCCAGCACTCAGCACAAAATGACTCTTACACATTGTGTTAGATTAGTGATTTCCTCCCAAGATTTTCAAGAGAATGAATGTATCCTGTGTATTCCAAGTGGGGGTTATAATCATTACCTAATAATTTTCATTAAGTCTGCTTATTTTGTTTGTTTGTTTATTCATTCACTCATTTAATTAAGATAGGATATCATTCTGTAGTTCAGGATGGCTCTCAACTCTTTTTTTTTTTTTTTTATTAACTTGAGTATTTCTTATATACATTTCGAGTGTTATTCCCTTTCCCGGTTTCCGGGCAAACATCCCCCTCCCCCCTCCCCTTCCTTATGGGTGTTCCCCTCCCAACCCTCCCCTCATTGCCGCCCTCCCCCCATAGACTAGTTCACTGGGGGTTCAGTCTTAGCAGGACCCAGGGCTTCCCCTTCCACTGGTGCTCTTACTAGGATATTCATTGCTACCTATGGGGTCAGAGTCCAGGGTCAGTCCATGTATAGTCTTTAGGTAGTGGCTTAGTCCCTGGAAGCTCTGATTGCTTGGCATTGTTGTACTTTTGGGGTCTCGAGCCCCTTCAAGCTCTTCCAGTTCTTTCTCTGATTCCTTCAATAGGGGACCTATTCTCAGTTCAGTGGTTTGCTGCTGGCATTCGCCTCTGTATTTGCTGTATTCTGGCTGTGTCTCTCAGGAGAGATCTACATCCGGCTCCTGTCGGTCTGCACTTCTTTGCTTCATCCATCTTGTCTAATTGGGTGGCTGTATATGTATGGGCCACATGTGGGGCAGGCTCTGAATGGGTGTTCCTTCAGTCTCTGTTTTAATCTTTGCCTCTCCCTTCCCTGCCAAGGGTATTCTTTTTCCTCATTTAAAGAAGGAGTGAAGCATTCACATTTTGATCATCCGTCTTGAGTTTCGTTTGTTCTAGGGATCTAGGGTAATTCAAGCATTTGGGCTAATAGCCACTTATCAATGAGTGCATACCAGTATGTCTTTCTGTGATTGGGTTAGCTCACTCAGGATGATATTTTCCAGTTCCAACCATTTGCCTACGAATTTCATAAACTCGTTGTTTTTGATAGCTGAGTAATATTCCATTGTGTAGATGTACCACATTTTCTGTATCCATTCCTCTGTTGAAGGGCATCTGGGTTCTTTCCAGTTTCTGGCTATTATAAATAAGGCTGCGATGAACATAGTGGAGCACGTGTCTCTTTTATATGTTGAGGCATCTTTTGGGTATATGCCCAAGAGAGGTATAGCTGGATCCTCAGGCAGTTCAATGTCCAATTTTCTGAGGAACCTCCAGACTGATTTCCAGAATGGTTTTACCAGTCTGCAATCCCACCAACAATGGAGGAGTGTTCCTCTTTCTCCACATCCTCGCCAGCATCTGCTGTCACCTGAGTTTTTGATCTTAGCCATTCTCACTGGTGTGAGGTGAAATCTCAGGGTTGTTTTGATTTGCATTTCCCTTATGACTAAAGATGTTGAACATTTCTTTAGGTGTTTCTCAGCCATTCGGCATTCCTCAGCTGTGAATTCTTTGTTTAGCTCTGAACCCCATTTTTAATAGGGTTACTTGTTTCCCTGCGGTCTAACTTCTTGAGTTCTTTGTATATTTTGGATATAAGGCCTCTATCTGTTGTAGGATTGGTAAAGATCTTTTCCCAATCTGTTGGTTGCCGTTTTGTCCTAACCACAGTGTCCTTTGCCTTACAGAAGCTTTGCAGTTTTATGAGATCCCATTTGTCGATTCTTGATCTTAGAGCATAAGCCATTGGTGTTTTGTTCAGGAAATTTTTTCCAGTGCCCATGTGTTCCAGAAGCTTCCCTAGTTTTTCTTCTATTAGTTTGAGTGTGTCTGGTTTGATGTGGAGGTCCTTGATCCACTTGGACTTAAGCTTTGTACAGTGTGATAAGCATGGATCGATCTGCATTCTTCTACATGTTGCCCTCCAGTTGAACCAGCACCATTTGCTGAAAATGCTATCTTTATTCCATTGGATGGTTTTGGCTCCTTTGTCAAAAATCAAGTGACCATAGGTGTGTGGGTTCATTTCTGGGTCTTCAATTCTATTCCATTGGTCTATCTGTCTGTCTCTGTACCAATACCATGCAGTTTTTATCACTATTGCTCTGTAATACTGCTTGAGTTCAGGGATAGTGATTCCCCCTGAAGTCCTTTTATTGTTGAGGATAGCTTTAGCTATCCTGGGTTTTTTGTTATTCCAGATGAATTTGCAAATTGTTCTGTCTAACTCTTTGAAGAATTGGATTGGTATTTTGATGGGGATTGCATTGAATCTGTAGATTGCTTTTGGTAAAATGGCCATTTTTACTATATTAATCCTGCCAATCCATGAGCATGGGAGATCTTTCCATCTTCTGAGGTCTTCTTCAATTTCTTTCCTCAGTGTCTTGAAGTTCTTATTGTACAGATCTTTTACTTGCTTGGTTAAAGTCACACCAAGGTACTTTATATTATTTGGGTCTATTATGAAGGGTGTCGTTTCCCTAATTTCTTTCTCGGCTTGTTTCTCTTTTGTATAGAGGAAGGCAACTGATTTATTTGAGTTAATTTTATACCCAGCCACTTTGCTGAAGTTGTTTATCAGCTTTAGTAGTTCTCTGGTGGAACTTTTGGGATCACTTAAATATACTATCATGTCATCTGCAAATAGTGATATTTTGACCTCTTCTTTTCCGATCTGTATCCCCTTGATCTCCTTTTGTTGTCTGATTGCTCTGGCTAGAACTTCAAGAACTATATTGAATAAGTAGGGAGAGAATGGGCAGCCTTGTCTAGTCCCTGATTTTAGTGGGATTGCTTCAAGTTTCTCTCCATTTAGTTTAATGTTAGCAACTGGTTTGCTGTATATGGCTTTTACTATGTTTAGGTATGGGCCTTGAATTCCTATTCTTTCCAGGACTTTTATCATGAAGGGGTGTTGAATTTTGTCAAATGCTTTCTCAGCATCTAATGAAATGATCATGTGGTTCTGTTCTTTCAGTTTGTTTATATAATGGATCACGTTGATGGTTTTCCGTATATTAAACCATCCCTGCATGCCTGGGATGAAGCCTACTTGATCATGGTGGATGATTGTTTTGATGTGCTCTTGAATTCGGTTTGCCAGAATTTTATTGAGTATTTTTGCATCGATATTCATAAGGGAAATTGGTCTGAAGTTCTCTTTCTTTGTTGTGTCTTTGTGTGGTTTAGGTATAAGAGTAATTGTGGCTTCGTAGAAGGAATTCGGTAGGGCTCCATCTGTTTCAATTTTGTGGAATAGTTTGGATAATATTGGTATGAGGTCTTCTATGAAGGTTTGATAGAATTCTGCACTAAACCCGTCTGGACCTGGGCTCTTTTTGGTTGGGAGACCTTTAATGACTGCTTCTATTTCCTTAGGAGTTATGGGGTTGTTTAACTGGTTTATCTGTTCCTGATTTAACTTCGATACCTGGTATCTGTCTAGGAAATTGTCCATTTCCTGAAGATTTTCAAATTTTGTTGAATATAGGTTTTTATAGTAAGATCTGATGATTTTTTGAATTTCCTCTGAATCTGTAGTTATGTCTCCCTTTTCATTTCTGATTTTGTTAATTTGGACGCACTCTCTGTGTCCTCTCGTTAGTCTGGCTAAGGGTTTATCTATCTTGTTGATTTTCTCAAAGAACCAACTTTTGGTTCTGTTGATTCTTTCTATGGTCCTTTTTGTTTCTACTTGGTTGATTTCAGCTCTGAGTTTGATTATTTCCTGCCTTCTACTCCTCCTGGGTGTATTTGCTTCTTTTTGTTCTAGAGCTTTTAGGTGTGCTGTCAAGCTGCTGACATATGCTCTTTCCTGTTTCTTTCTGCAGGCACTCAGTGCTATGAGTTTTCCTCTTAGCACAGCTTTCATTGTGTCCCATAAGTTTGAGTATGTTGTATCTTCATTTTCATTAAATTCTAAAAAGTTTTTAATTTCTTTCTTTATTTCTTCCTTGACCAGGTTATCATTGAGTAGAGCATTGTTCAATTTCCACGTATATGTGGGCATTCTTCCCTTATTGTTATTGAAGACCAGTTTTAGGCCGTGGTGGTCCGATAGCATGCATGGGATTATTTCTATCTTTCTGTACCTGTTGAGGCCCGTTTTTTGACCAATTATATGGTCAATTTTGGAGAAAGTACCATGAGGAGCTGAGAAGAAGGTATATCCTTTTGCTTTAGGATAGAATGTTCTATAAATATCCGTTAAGTCCATTTGGCTCATGACTTCTCTTAGTCTGTCGACATCACTGTTTAATTTCTGTTTCCATGATCTGTCCATTGATGAGAGTGGGGTGTTGAAATCTCCCACTATTATTGTGTGAGGTGCAATGTGTGTTTTGAGCTTTAGTAAGGTTTCTTTTACGTATGTAGGTGCCCTTGTATTTGGGGCATAGATATTTAGGATTGAGAATTCATCTTGGTGGATTTTTCCTTTGATGAATATGAAGTGTCCTTCCTTATCTTTTTTGATGACTTTTAGTTGGAAATTGATTTTATTTGATATTAGAATGGCTACTCCAGCTTGCTTCTTCTGACCATTTGCTTGGAAAGTTGTTTTCCAGCCTTTCACTCTGAGGTAGTGTCTGTCTTTGTCTCTGAGGTGTGTTTCCTGTAGGCAGCAGAATGCAGGGTCCTCGTTGCGTATCCAGTTTGTTAATCTATGTCTTTTTATTGGGGAGTTGAGGCCATTGATATTGAGAGATATTAAGGAATAGTGATTATTGTTTCCCTTTATATTCATATTTGGATGTGAGGTTATGTTTGTGTGCTTTCATTCTCTTTGTTTTGTTGCCAAGACGATTAGTTTCTTGCTTCTTCTAGGGTATAGCTTGCCTCCTTATGTTGGGCTTTACCATTTATTATCCTTTGTAGTGCTGGATTTGTAGAAAGATATTGTGTAAATTTGGTTTTGTCATGGAATATCTTGGTTTCTCCATCAATGTTAATTGAGAGTTTTGCTGGATACAGTAGCCTGGGCTGGCATTTGTGTTCTCTTAGGGTCTGTATGACATCAGTCCAGGATCTTCTGGCCTTCATAGTTTCTGGCGAGAAGTCTGGTGTGATTCTGATAGGTCTCCCTTTATATGTTACTTGACCTTTTTCCCTTACTGCTTTTAATATTCTTTCTTTATTTTGTGCGTTTGGTGTTTTGACAATTATGTGATGGGAGGTGTTTCTTTTCTGGTCCAATCTATTTGGAGTTCTGTAGGCTTCTTGTATGTCTATGGGTATCTCTTTTTTTAGGTTAGGGAAGTTTTCTTCTATGATTTTGTTGAAGATATTTACTGGTCCTTTGAGCTGGGAGTCTTCACTCTCTTCTATACCTATTATCCTTAGGTTTGATCTTCTCATTGCGTCCTGGATTTCCTGTATGTTTTGGACCAGTAGCTTTTTCCGCTTTACATTATCTTTGACAGTTGAGTCAATGATTTCTATGGAATCTTCTGCTCCTGAGATTCTCTCTTCCATCTCTTGTATTCTGTTGGTGAAGCTTGTATCTACAGCTCCTTGTCTCTTCTTTTGGTTTTCTATATCCAGGGTTGTTTCCATGTGTTCTTTCTTGATTGCTTCTATTTCCATTTTTAATTCCTTCAACTGTTTGATTGTGTTTTCCTGGAATTCTTTCAGGGATTTTTGTGTCTCCTCTCTATGGGCTTCTACTTGTTTATTTATGTTTTCCTGGAATTCTTTCAGGGATTTTTGCGATTCCTCTCTGTAGGCTTCTACTTGTTCTCTAAGGGAGTTCTTCATGTCTTTCTTGAAGTCCTCCAGCATCATGATCAAATATGATTTTGAAACTAGATCTTGCTTTTCTGGTGTGTTTGGATATTCCGTGTTTGCTTTGGTGGGAGAATTGGGCTCCGATGATGCCATGTAGTCTTGGTTTCTGTTGCTTGTGTTCCTGCGCTTGCCTCTCGCCATCAGATTATCTCTAGTGTTACTTTGTTCTGCTATTTCTGACAGTGGCTAGACTGTCCTATAAGCCTGTGTGTCAGGAGTGCTGTAGACCTGTTTTCCTCTCTTTCAGTCAGTTATGGGGACAGAGTGTTCTGCTTTCGGGCGTGTAGTTTTTCCTCTCTACAGGTCTTCAGCTGTTCCTGTGGGCCTGTGTCTTGAGTTCACCAGGCAGCTTTCTTGCAGCAGAAAATTTGGTCTTACCTGTGGTCCTGAGGCTCAAGTTCGCTCATGGGGTGCTGCCCAGGGGCTCTCTGCAGCGGCAGCAACCAGGAAGACCTGTGCCGCCCCTTCCGGGAGCTTCAGTGCACCAGGGTTCCAGATGGTCTTTGGCTTTTTCCTCTGGCGTCCGAGATGTGTGTGCAGGGAGCAGTCTCTTCTGGTTTCCCAGGCTTGTCTGCCTCTCTGAAGGTTTAGCTCTCCCTCCCACGGGATTTGGGTGCAGAGAACTGTTTATCCGGTCTGTTTCCTTCAGGGTCCGGCGGTGTCTCAGGCGCAGAGGTCCTGCCGCTCCTGGGCCCTCCCCCACGGGAGCCCAGAGGCCTTATACAGTTTCCTCTTGGGCCAGGGATGTGGGCAGGGGTGAGCAGTGTTGGTGGTCTCTTCCGCTCTGCAGCCTCAGGAGTGCCCACCTGACCAGGCGGTTGGGTCTCTCTCTCACCGGGTCTGGGAGCAGAGAGCTGCTGCGGGCCGGGATCCGCGGGTGTGGGACTTCCGGTAAACACAGAACGTGCCCGGTCCTAGAGAAATTCTGCTTCCGTGTGTCCCAAGCTCACCGGGCAGCTTTCTTGCAGCAGAAATTTTGGTCTTACCTGTGGTCCCGAGGCTCAGGTTCGCTCGTGGGGTGCTGCCCAGGGGCTCTCTGCAGCGGCAGCAACCAGGAAGACCTGTGGCTCTCAACTCTTTGCAGAGCCTGAATGGCCTTAAACTCATTGTCTTAGTTAGGGTTTTACTGCTGTGAACAGACACCATGACCAAGGCAAATCTCATAAGGACAGCATTTAACCGGGGCTGGCTTACAGGTTCAGAGGTTCAGTCGATTATCATCAAGGCAGGAGTATGGCAGCATCCAGGCAGGCCTGGTGCAGGCAGAGCTGAGAGTTCCACATCTTCATCTGAAGGCTGCTGGTGGAAGACTGACTTCCAAGCAGCTAGAGTGAGGGTCTTATAGCCCACACCCACAGTGACACGCCTACTCCAAGGCCGAGCATATACAAACCATCACCAGCTTAGCTTAGACCAGCTTTGAACTCTTGCTTGAGCATCCTGAATGCTGGTACCACAAGCTATCATTCGGTAAACTATTACTAGGTACTGACTATACACCAGGCGCTCATTCTAGTTTCTGGAATTCAACAATTAACAAGAGAGAAATAGCTGCCCTTGTGGAGGTCGCTTTCTATCATAAGTGACAAATAGTAAACACACCGCACACGAGAGCACAGTCAAATGCCAGGGGGTGGTAAGCACCGGGAACAGAGATAAAGCAGAGTCTGAAAGTGGGGTGTGATTAAAGGGAGAGTTTTCTCTGTGGCTGTCCACAGAGACTTTGTTGAGAGGACATCAGCACGGTTAGGAATTATGCACCACGATGAGGAACTATAAAGTGTTAGGGAGAACTTCTAAGCAAAGAAAACAGCCCGTGCGAAGACCAGAGCCTCCTCGGCATTTTGGAGGAAAGGCAGAGACTAGGCTTAGGAGTCCAGCATGATTGCAAGATGTCAGATGTGCTAGGCCCTGTGCCCTGATTAGCTGAATCCTTACCACAGGAGGAGGTCCATGCATGCTCTTCCTATAGATGAGCTTAACCCTTAAATAAAGCCCTGGAGGGGCCAAAGTGGTACGAGTGTTTGTATTTGTGATACACTTTTAAATAGACCCTAAAGGACTTGCTTAGGTGTTGAAAACTGAATAAAGAAATTAAGGAAAATTCCAGGAGTTTTCATGTGGGCATCCTGCAGAGTAAAGGTTTTGCAGGCAAGGGGGGGTGGAAGAGAGTGTGTGTGCGATTTACAAAAGGGAGGATCCTGGGGGACAGAAAGAGCATCGAGTGCATACCTGTAGCCACTGGGTGGAGCCTAAACCTCATGGTCAACCCAGGAAAGTGGTTGAATTTGTTGGCCAATCTAGCACACTTGCCTCTGGACCTTTGGGTGCAGGGAATCAGCATGGACTCTACATTTCCTGGGCATTCCCTGTGATCTCCCAAAGTTTCAGCAGAATAACACAGAGAGCAACGTTGCACGGCTGTCAGCTGGACTCTGGAGGCCTTGATTTGTTGGGAATGGGCTCTCCCAATCAGTTCGCATCTCTGTTCGGGATTCTCCCTATTAACGGAGCTCACTCTGTCCTCCCAGGGCTGTTATGAGCTAATCTCTGGACCAATGGATCGGCACGCCTGGGGAGTTGCCTGGTTTGGATTTGCTATTCTCTGCTGGACCGTGAGTATCCTCAGCACATTTAATTTCAGAAAGGGACACTAAGGAGAGAACTTGAGACGGTCCATGGCTATTTCAACCACCCTAGAAAGTCCGGAAAACCAAGTTTGCAGCTAAGATAGTCAAGAAATGTCTAGCACCAGAGCAAGGACAATAGGTTCCTTTGAGGTGTGGAATGCCAACTTCCCTACTGGGGAAAGGATACACCCAAGTAAGTAAACCCTTCTTCTAGATGCCCACCTAGGCATCTAGGTTGCATTACCTGGGCTTCTTAGTGAACTCCATCAGTGTTCCTCAGCTAAGTAATTCACTGCAGCTAGAGTTCTAGGCCTTCCCTGTCACCTCTCTAGAGGGCTCCTTAGTTTGCCTAGCTCCTCGGAAACTCTCATCACTCCCTGCTGCCTCTATGTGGCACACTGGGCTAGATAAGAGCTCTGGCTCCCAGTGCTGGCTGCCCACTCAAGCCTGCTACACAAGGCAGCCCATTCAGTCTTCCAGAGATCTGATTTTTGCTTCAAACCCCGAACTTATTATCGGCAGTAGATAGTAGTCACGTGTTTTCCTTGAGCTGTCAGACTAATTTTGTAGATTTCAAAGAAAATATCTATCCAAATAGCCACACACCTGAACAGCCCTAACCATTGCTTCTTTTCTAGATTTCTTTTGTTTTGTTTTGTTTTCAAATAAAAATGATGTTTCCAGAAAGAAAAAAAAACAATAGGTCAGTGCATAATCGATCACACACATGCTTTCTTTCTGGAGAACTGTATTTCAATGTGCCACGGGATTTTTTTTTTAAGTCATAGAGAATATTTAAAAAAGATGTGGGGCTGGGGATTTAGCTCAGTGGTAGAGCGCTTACCTAGGAAGCACAAGGCCCTGGGTTCGGTTCCCAGCTCCGAAAAAAAGAACCAAAAAAAAAAAAAAAAAAAAAAAAGAAGTGTAATCAAAGGTCAGAGTACAATCCGACCAGTAGTTTTTGTTGTTTCATGGAAGACAATACCAGATCCAACTTACCTGCTTCTTCTTTTCCCTCAAAAAGTGCATAGCAGAGTAGAATACAGTGGGCATCAGTGCAGTTTAGTCGGCCTGCCTCCATCCTCACTGAGACTCGACCTTACGTTGCTTTTGCATCACCAGAGCCCATGTTAAACAAAAGAAAACAAAAAAAAATTGAAATATTCTTGACCTCATTTACCCCTGAAGGGTGTGTGTGCAATATGCTTTGAAAAGTGCTGAGTGAGAGGATATAAATGAGGGAGGCGAGAGAAACCGTCAGAGGCAGACGACCAGCTGCTCTCTGTTTCCCTGTACCTAGCATGACACATAGTAAAGGCTCGGTCATGTAGTAAATGAATTTACCAGACAACAGGAAAGTGTCTTATCTGAGCAGGAACTACCGGACATTCAAAGGCGTTCGAGTATCATGGAGTTGCCAACCAACACTGTATACGAGTAGCGAATTCTAAATCATAGAAACTGTAAATGTCTCCTGAGGTTCAGCAGAGAGGGAGTCTGCTGTCGATGAGACACCATGACAGATCGTCTTTATATGAAACCCCTCGGGAACAGTAGGCATATCTTCCCATGCTTGAGAAGAACTCCTAGGCATACCAGAGCCATGTTCTCAGAGGGCTTTCCTGTAAAGCTTGATAAGGAACACTGTAAAGTCCATTGGGTCCGATGACTTTGGGTTATCACTTATCTTCCCTGTACTTCCGGCCCTTCAGAGAGCTCTGAAGACAGATGTGCTTGACACATAATCTTTAGTAAACATTAGGCTCACATTACTATTTCATTCTGACTTACAGCCCTAGATATGAGGTAGAGAGAAAAGATATGAAGTTATTTTACAGAGAGAGAGAGGCTGGGGCTTGGGGGAGCAAGATGGCGTGGCTATCCCTGGAAGAAGATGGCAGACCTGAAACAGCTCGGACTTTCCAGCTTGTAGGGGTCTGTGATATTCTTCAGAGGCACTCACTCAAAGGTGGCGAGCACTTGAGGATGTTAGGGAAATCCCTCGGGAGGTAAGGCTTTAAGCTGAGGAAAAAAAGGGACCTAACGTCTAGAGATGTAGCTCAGCTGGTAGAGTGCCCGTCTAGCTGCCCAAAAGCCCGCATTAGATCCCAGCACAAAGGAAAGCCAGCATGGTTTACTGTAGTCCTAGAACTTGGAGGTTGAAATCAGAAGGTCATCCTTGGCTATGTAGGAAGCTCAGGGCCAGCCTGGGCTCTGGAAGAACCCATCTCAAAAAGAAACGAATAAATAAAAACGTTAAGAAGACAGAGCATCCAAGATAGAGCTAGGACCAGAAGCACATTGGAGAGTGCTTAGCCGGGATAATGGGAGAAGAGCACTAGTCAGAGAGACTAGGTGGGAAGTGGGGTGGGCGTGTGGGGAATGGAGAGCTCGCCGTGGGGCAGAAGATTATAGGATGGGTAGCAGCATCTGGCCCTTAAGATCGCCGTCGCCTAGATTCCTACTAGACACCCAGTGTCGCCGAAGCCGGAACGGAAGGAATGCAATCGTTTCATATGACAGTAGATGTGTCTTTTAAAAATCTTAATTCTTCTTTTTCCTTTCTTTCCCACTTTAAACTCTAGTTCTGGGTTCTCCTGGGCACCATGTTCTACTGGAGCAGAATTGAGTACTAAGCACACAGTGTCTCTCGGCCATACCTCCCTCCCGGGTGACTTTGAATTTGGTGCTGGAACCTGCTGTTTCGTGACATGCCCTCTGGTGACACATGCTTGTCTCTCTCAAGTGCCAGGCCAGGTGGAACGGCTCTCAAGATGCTGCAATCCTTAGCAGAAATATTTCTCACCCCTGCCTGAGATTCCGCCACATATTTATATACGATAAGACAGAGAGTGTACTATATGTGTGCTATATGTACTTATATTACTATATATAACTATATATAGTGTGGTACTTACATGTTCTATATAAGACAGAAAACTTGGAGAGGGGAGGTGACTCTCAGCCCTGTTTATGTTTAATGTGGAGGCACAGTGATGTTCAAAGGAACCTGCTTCGCCATTGTAAGCTCTGTCTGTATTGAGTTAGCAAAGTCATGAAACACAGAGCCCGTCTATCTCAACGTTTTCTTTAACCTGGCAAGGCTTTTGCTTGTCACTGTGTAGGTTGGGGGGAGGGGAGTTGCACTGTGCAGGAGGGGGAAATGGCAGAGCTGTGCCTTCTGCCTCTGGTTCTGCTGTGACTTCTGTCTGCCCCAGTACTGTTCCTGACACCTTTGGATACTGTTACGCTCCAGGACGACCCTTGGTTTTCATTTAACGGAGTGTTCAGACGTCCTCTCATGTCCTGTGGGGTGATGTGCATTTAGCAACCCCCGTCTCTGTTCACGGAGAGCTTGTAAACCTTGGCAGCATTCCCCATGCCCATTTTACATCAGCTCAGTCTTTGCCCTCAAGGTTTCAACCTGAAACAGTTCTCAAACCCTGGTATCAGTGATTTATGGGGACTTGTGTTTGCTGTCACAATAGTTTGCTTGCACTAACGATCCCGAAGGAAGTCCTGACAAGTCACCATTTGTTTGCTTATCCATAAATAAAGAAGCCCATAAAATACGCTCCCTTTTTTTGCTTTCAATCGGTCATGCATAAAAAAATACGGGGTTTCCAACAGAAGAGCCCCAACTGTGGGGGTTAAAATGGCAGAAGTGGGAGACAGACACCAGTGGATTCCTGGTGGCTGGCGGACTACCCACATGGACAGGGAATGGCTAGAATGCTGCTTCCTTTTGCTTTTCCTTCCTGTGTTGACCTTTGAAGCGATGGCTCCTCTGAACTTGGAGGCAGCATATCTGATGGCAGTAGTCATCTGTGCTCCTCACGCAGAAAACACACCCATCACCTAGGAACACTCAACCCAGGTACTGGAGGTCTTGCCTCACCCGGACTCTGGTTAGGCAGAACACAGGGGCAGAGGAAGGGTCAGAGAGGAGGACTGGACTCCCAGTGTGGCAGAAGTATGGCCTCTGATCCTCAAAATCTTGCCTCGAACCCTCCACCTCCTTCTGTCCCCTCTGAAGAAGACATCTTGGGTTACAGGATAAATAACACCTGCCCTTAGCAAAGAGGATCTGTGTGGTTCTTTAAAGAGCAAAGGAGATAGTTGGAATGAGTTTTTCTGTCTAATGCGATATAGACATATATATACAAATACATATACATATATAATATATAATAATTGTAATATATATATATATA
This sequence comes from Rattus norvegicus, assembly GCF_021556685.1. Classification (NCBI taxonomy): domain Eukaryota; kingdom Metazoa; phylum Chordata; class Mammalia; order Rodentia; family Muridae; genus Rattus; species Rattus norvegicus. The sequence continues at coordinate 75,741,929 of NC_141544.1, forward strand.
TATATATATATATATATATATATATTAGAGTGCTGGGAGTTGAACCCAGAGCTTCATGTATGCTAGGCAAGCCCTCTGTCCACTAAGTTGTATTGGTACCTCCTGGTACCTTTTGCTTCCCACCATTAACTAGGTTTTCCAATAGGCTCCACTGGCTGAGTGATTCCTGCCCGATCCAACCCTACCCCTGCCTTCCCGCCAGAGCTTTAATGCTCTCTGCTACAAAACCCTCGTTCTGAGACTGAATCTCAGCCTCGAAAGCACGGCATACAGAGTTCCAGTACCATTTCCAACAGAAATAAGTTCTGCCCCTCCCCAAACAAAGGAAGGATGGTAAACACAGACCCCACAGTGCCAAGGGCGATACTTAACAGGGACAATCAGTAGTGTCACCCTGCAGAGGCCTGCCGTTCACAGGCCTGAGCTGTGACCACTGGGACAACTCCCTTTAGGTCATCCAGCAATTTCTTCACTGATGCTGCACACTTTCATGCTGTTCATTTCTGGAGCCCCAGGCTTCTTTCTGCTCCCCAATGTCCTGGAATTAAAAATGGGGTGGCCAGCCTGAGCTCCTGGGCTCTAGCTCCTCAGGGTCCAGTTGAAGCCCACCAAAAACAGGGAAAGGAGAGCCGAGGGCTTGGGCTCTGGGGAGGGTGTTCTACTTAAGAGCCACTCAGACATACAGTCTGTGAGACATTCCTTCTTTCAACCATTACAACTAAAGCTCAGGCTAACTCAGGGGAAGTTTTATTGACAACAACACAGAAATCTCAACCTGCCTCTGGTCAGTCTTACCCTTTCCTGGACTAATCCTAACCATAACCATAACCATAATTGTAAGCCTAACCCTAGCCCCTAATCCCTTAACCCTAACCCTAACCCTAACCCTAGGTCCTAGGTCCTAGAAGCCTGATTACATGTAACAAAGCCCACTGCTCCAATTTGTCAACCCTGGAACCAGAATAAAGGGCCTGCTTCTGTTTGAAAGCACAGCAGACACTCTCCAGCTACTCATAAGTAGTATGCAAACTTGAAAAACTAATGTCCTCCCTCTAACTCCACCCCTACCCGTCTGATTGACAGTGCTGGGGGTAGGGGCTGGAGATTAGAAACCAACTACTAACATGGCCTCTTACTAGAGAGTTAAGGATTGCTCTCCATCTGGTCTCTTTCCTACTTCACCTCATACAGCTTCTTATCAACCCCTGTGAGACAGGCTAGGGAACAGGCAGTAGCAACTAGATAAGCGGCCGAGTCTGGTTTCATGCACGCATATCTGAAGACTCAAGTGGTCGTGCTTATATTCAACAAGGTCTTCAAGGCAACACTTTTAACACACAGGAGATGCTCTCACACAGCCTTCCTCCAGCCCACAGTCCCCATGCCTGGCACAATCACTCACACACACACACACACACACACACACACACACACACACACACACACACCAGAGAGAGAGAGAGAGAGAGAGAGAGAGAGAGAGAGAGACTTTGTTTAAAAAGAGAAAGAAATTGATACAGACTAAGTATCCAGTTGTAGTCTAGCCTTCATTGACTTTTCTAAGCTCCCAAACTACACACACTTAGACATATGCATACTCAAGGCTCAATATTTATTTGAATATTGTCCATAGACCATTTGCCTATTCCAGTGTGCTATCTGAAAGCAGGACCTCTGAACCACTCCCATGAGAGCACTTTAGGGACCTAAGTTTCTCAGCGGACATCAGTGTTCCCTATACTACAACCAATGAAAGTCTGACAGTTTACGGGAAGTTTACTATTGAGTCAATAGCCTTAATAGTTTCCATCTATAGCACATATCAATGGCTCTTGGCAGGGACCGGGCTTCTGTAGGAACTGGGAAAAGTGGAAATTTTGCATCTAGAAGCCAATGTTTTCCATCTCCTTCAGGAGTCCATTCATAGAAAATGTGGGCGCTTCCAAGAAGTATGCCCAACTGAGGTACAGTTGTGTGTGTAGTGGCTGAGGGCCAAATATCCAGGGGTGGAGCACAGATAACACTGAAAGTCATGTAGGATAGAGAAGTCATTTTTACGATCCCGAAGATCCTACATCTCTGTAGGAGTCAGAAGAGGGACAGAGACTTAGAGAAATTACCCCCCAAAAGAATGAAGACTCAGTGAAGACATTAAGGAATAGTCTTCAAATCAGAAGAGTTTGGACTTGACTCTGCCGTTGCCCTACTGTGAGATTTCTAGCAATGCCCCATCTGTTCTGCATCTTCACCCCTCACCTAGTCCTCGGATCTCAAGAGACTGTATAAAAACATTACAACCCGTAAGCACCGTAAAATGGAATGATAGCCCAAGTGATTAAGAACTCAATTAAAATCTGTGCAACAGCCGCTCGTGACCATGGGGAGTTGCGTTGTCCAAAGAGCCAGCCCTCAGACAGTATGGTAGACGTTATCTACCTTCACCATTCAAAATGTGCTATGCTACAGCACTAATGGTGACCGCATAGGCAGGAGTTGGGAGCTGGGCTCCTTTGAAACCAGTCAGGGATGGGTAGATCATAGAAATTAGTAAGCCGGTGCCCCAGGGCTCCAGCCGGTCACTGGGCCTTGCACCATCTGAGCTAGTCAAATGGCACAGAGGTAGCATGAAGGTCCCAACGAGATTATCTTGCACCTCAGGAAATTTTGTAACAAGTCATTAAGGTGACTTGTACATTTTCCTGGTTGAAAGAATTAAGTGGAGAAAGCCAAAGGCCTGTCTTGGTGGTTCCCAACATATCGTTGATGTATACGCCTATGACCCACAACGAAGACGAAGTTTTCATATTGCATTAATAATATTCTGCTTCCATTAAGGCACTGATTCTCAACTCCCCTACCACACAGTTCTTTTCTGTTACCCTCCCCAACCTCCTTCAGAGACCCTCTGCCTCCAACCTTCAGATCTTCAACATCAAAGGAAACGGGGTGAAATACCAAAGGCTCTTGGGCAAAGAAGGGAAGTAGGGAGGCTTTCTCACCCTCATATGCCGTTATATAATCTCCCAAGAACAGAACTCCCTTTATACGGTTTGGCAAGGAAATAGGAAATCCCTAAGTATGGTTTTCTTAAATAAAGAAAAAAAATACAATTTTTACTTCCCATGCTGCGTTATCGATAAACTAGACTAGCCCTGAGTAAACCTGCTGAGCCTATAAAAATGTCCTTTCAAATTCTCCTTCCTCGTTTGCTATTGTTCATTCCAAATCTTCCTGCTCTCTTTCTCTTTGGGCAGGATTAGACACTATTTACACTTACCAACACAGTTCAGTGGCGCTGGAGTCACGTGATGATGGAGGACTGAGAGGCCACAGGGCACAGCCACACAACACTTAAAAACATCACCCAAGCAAACAAAATACCCTCTTGTGACTCAGTAACAGAATGGCTTCTACCACCTCCCTCCCCTTTCCCCTACACCTTTGCCCTGTCCCTTCAATGGCCAGGACATCATGCCTGAGCACTAACCAGCCAGGCACACTCTGAAAGGCCTGTGGTTCCCACTTCTGACTCTGCAAAGGAGACACAGAGAGGCCAGGGACTAGGCCAAGACGTGACTTGCTGCAGCTGACAGTACAAGGTAGTCATAGACACCAACAGGAGAGAGTGACAGAACCATGGGGATGGGGCCCTAGGTTTAATTTATTACTATGTGTATGGAGGGGGGGTGTACATGCATGTGTGTACAGGAGCCTAGAGGCCAGAGGCATGGGACCCCCTGAAGCTGGCAGTTATAAGCTTCCCCCCTCAAGGGACTGCTGGGAACCAAATTCAAGTCCTCTGCAATAAACGTTCTTTTATTTTAATTTAAGGTTTATTTTATTATTTTATGTATGTGAGTACCTGTTGCTCTCCTCAGACATCAGAAGAGGGCATCGGATCCCATTACAGATGGTCGTGAGCCACCATGTGGTTGCTGGGAATTGAACTCAGGACCTCTGGAAGAGCAGCCGGTGCTCTTAACTGCTGAGCCACCCCTCCAGCCGCAGTACACGTTCTTAACTGCTGAGCACCTCTCCAGTCCACTGTTCTGTTTTTAAGATATTTAAAATTGTAGGTACTGAAATGACTATACCGCTGGCCTTAATCTGCAGCAAAAACAAGACCAAGCACGGGAAGCTTTTTCACATTTTACTACAGAGATACTCTATAGACATATTCTCAGACATTGTGTGGCTTATAAACTGCTCATCCATATCCTACATGTACAAAATCGTTTTATAAAAATGCTTTAAAAACTAATAGACAGTGTGTTCTCTGGTGGGTTATTACTGGCAAGTGCCTCTGAAGAGGCTGGTACATTCAGGGTCGGGCGGCCATAGACGGGAAGGTGTTTCTGACAAGGAGGCATCCACCACAGGGGATTGGTGGCAGCAGCCAGCACAGGGACCGCTGCCAGTTCACTCCATACTCTGTCCTTAGCCGGCTCTTCACTGTCACATCTGTGGCATCTGGTGCGTGACTTTGTGGCTTTCTTCGCATGTGGAATCCACCACCTCGAAGATGGCCACGTACACTGAGTAACAGAAACATCTCTTAGTACCTTTCTGTCTTAGACCTAGCAATTCTGGTTCTCTAAGACGCTTGGGAATTTTGCTCCCCACTTTTTAATCTCATGATACACTGCTGAAGTGAATCCTTCAAGGACACAGTTCACAAGTTGCTTTTACTACGTCCTCCTGTCTAGAGTCCTTCAAGTGTGTGCATTACAACATTTCACAGCCGTGATCAAAACAACCAAGAAAGCTGTCTTGCTACTACGGTTCTACATTCTACATAACCAAGAGCTCTGCTGAGAGAACGGAAAATTTTCAGCCAAATCATTAGCTGGAACAAGTTCTTAACGTGTGCTACTAGGGAAGCCTCTAGGCCAACACTATTACAATCGAATCATCAGTTCCAGGCGTCATCAGAAGATCCAGGTCACGCGGCGGTCCAGAAATCCACTGTGATGTTGGCGTATAAAGGGTTGTGTTCCACAGAGAGCAATCTGTAAGAGCAGCTCGATAAGCCATCTGTTTTCCAGACCCGTGACATCTGCTGCAACAGCTTCATTCTAGAGATAAAAGGAGCGCATGAGAATATAGCATGCATCCCACTGCTTTCTGTCCTGCCTCAGAGCCTTTGGTAAGTAGTTTTATAATTTACGATACCTGTTGGGTTTCTTATTGCCAAAAAAATAAAGTGTGTTCCTCACAGAATAGGCAATAATGATATCTGTCTATTTGCGTGGATCAAATCCCACATCAAATAATGATGACCTGGACCAACAGTAGAAGATCAATGCCTCCGATGCACTCCAGTCCATGATGGAGGGATTACAGGGACCACTGATAGCAAAGGGGTGTGTGCTGCCCACTCTGAACAGGCCCTTGGCTGACCATCAGGGGGTCTCTGACCGTTCCACTATTGTGAGAAGAAAGTTGTCTATAGACAGGAGGGTACATAGTTTTCATAAGAGTCTCAAAAACTGTGTGTCTTGCTGTCCGTCTGTCTGTGTGTGTCTGTCTGTGTGTGTTATGTGTGTGCATGCAATAAGTGTGTGTGTGTCTGTGTATGTGTATAGGTGTGTGTATGTGAGTATATATGTGTATGTGTGTGTGCAGGAAGATAAGGGTCTCCTAACTCTGTAAAAGAGCCTAGGGAGGGACATGGCCAGGGTCAGTTTCATTGAAGCTTAAAAGACAGGCAGTTCACCAAGTTAAGAAGGAAGGGATGCTCTAAGCAAAGACTGTGTGGTCATGGGGCACAGACAGACAAAAGAACCGAGTGTATTTGAAGAAGGATAAGCCACCTCTGTGGCTGGAGATGAGCAACAGGGGTAGGAGCTCAGCCGTGACTGTGACAACGTGGGTGGATACCAGAAGCGCAGCGTTGGGCTGTCTAATGTCAAAGGAGAAGAGAGACAGTATGACTGTGCTCACACACAGCTGGAAATGTGCAAAACTGATTCCTATTTTGTTTAGGAATATGGACATAGGGAAAACGAGAAAACCACGAGACGCCCTAAGGAATTAACATTATGATATGAAAAGCAGTTACTGTAAAGTTCAGGAAAGTGTCGCCTAGGGCAGGGCGAATATTAAGAGCAGGGTATAAGTCTAGGGAGGCCACACAGGCATACCTACAGGGCCTGTCTGGGTATCCAGGTGCTTTATACTTTTCGTATCATTTATAAGTATTTTTTTGTAAGTATTAAATAATTAACAAACAAAAACTCAGGACTGTTGATAAAGACTGGAATGGCATGGAAAAGTCTGTTCTTTTAGACCTGTGGCCTCTAACAAAAGAGCTAAAAGATTTTTAAACACTGTCTCAACATGTAGAAATTAATAAAAGGCCCAAAAAATCTTGAACATTGCTTTTCAAAGGAAAAAAACTCAGAACAAAAGCCATAAATTCTTCCCTCTGAGCCACACACACACAGTGTGTTCATCTGCTGCGGGTCCTCAGTGAAAGGGCCAAAGCTGGTCAAGAGAGGAAAGGGCAAGACCAGGACATAGCTCTCGAAAAAACACAGAGCAGGAAGCTTCCGGATGGCCATCATCACATCCTCAGGACTCAGAAGCCAGCCTGAAGAGCTCTGGCCAGCCAAGGTCAAGACCACCCTCTTATCAGGAAGAACATGAACTACTAACCCAAAGATGTTCAGGGATACCACCAGCATTTGGCTCTCAGCCTTCAGGCTGCCTTTCTTGTAGGAACTACTCCCCCAAGAGAGTCAAGAAATGAAGACGGGATGATAGAATCAGGACATCACAGCTCTGCAACTCTGATTTAGGCAACGAGAAAGCGGTGTGAACAATCGCCAGGTAAAGATGATATGAGAAATCTCAGAATGAATATGTCGGTTGACAGTACCCAAAGCCACAGAACAATCCTGACACACTAATCCTGCTCTCCCAGCTCGTATATGATGATGATGACGACGATGATGTAGAGGTCACAGGAACACATCGAGTCCATAGGGAACAATTAGCAAAAATCAATAAAGGAGTTGATTCTGAATCTACCAGATGCATGTCCTAATGTCCAACAAACAAATCGCAAGGAAAAAGAAACAATGGCGGGGCCTGGTGGTACCCACTGCACTCCCAGCACTCAGAAGGTGAGTAGGGTCGGGGGTCACTTGAGGCTAAAATGGACTACGTAGGCAGTAAAACTCTGTCTCACCTAAAGAAAAGACTAGAAGGAGAGCTTCCAGGCCAAAGGAGATCGTCCTCATAATACTGTGGACATGGTTTACTCACCATGCTGAGCAAGCCAATGCTTGCCTTACAAGTCCTTACCAGACAATCAGGGGAATCTAAAAGGACTGGACGCGTGGTAGCATAATGAAGTATTTTGTTAATTTTCTTTTCCGGCGTGATAACAGTAGTCTGGTGCCTTTTTTCATATTTTAAGGATGCATGTGAAATACGTACACACAGATGCTATGACAAAGAACCCGGTGGGCAGAAGACAAAGTGGGACAAAGCAGAGAAGCCCAGAGTTTACGAACCCAGAAACAAGGGGCATAGGTACTACTCTGCTCTGAAAGCTCCTTGTAAAAAGCTTTCAACAGGGTGATCAGTCCAGCCATGGTCCAGCCATGGTGTGTTAGCTACACAGAGGATTGCTACCCAGGCTGGCGCTGCTGTGGCGACGCAGGACTTACCGGCTCCCGTTCACCTCGTTGCCTTTGTCTCTGGTGTGGAAGATCATGGTGTACTTGCCCACGTCAGGCTTGGGCCGGGATATTTTCATTTTATGCAGCTCAACCCTGGAAAAATAATGAAGTTCGCTTTTGAACTCTGTCCCATTGATCTACCATGGAGCACTTTAAGAGAATCACCTGCAATTTAAAAAATAAAATCACATTCACAGACACACACACACACACACACACACACACACACACACACACACAGAGGCTGGCGCAGTGTGGTGCTACTCATGCACACAATGACTATCTCTGAGACATGGTCACTGTCCTCTGTCACCAAAGTACCACCCACTTAGCAGTCACATCCTCTCAGGAAGGAATAAACAAGCAGTGCTCATTACAACCCTATGGGGTTTCTAAAAAAAAAAAAAAAAAAAACTGGTGCAAACTGCAGCATCCTTGTCTGGAAAAAGGTCAAAAAACTAAAAGAAGCTTCTAGTGGAAACATGTGCCTGTAATTCCAGAAGGTTGGGTGGGAATGCTAACCAGGGACAGGAGCACCCGTCCCTGTCCTGATAAATTGAGGCTAGCCTGAGCTACACAGTGAGTTCCAAGGGGGCCTGAAGTGCTTAATATAGATTGGGTGCAGGTGGTCACGGAAGGAGAGGTTTTACGGGGAAAGAATAAGACAGAGCCACGTGTAGATGCAGGCCATTTAAGCTCCACTGTCTTACATGGAACTTAGAAATAGCCTTTAACACTTACTTAACGGAGAAACACCAATTTGAAGTTAATCACTCTTACGAGGGAAAGAACCTGATAAAATATTAATTTTAACACATTCTAAGCAGCAAGGCAGTCGAGTCTGTCCGGCTCTATAATTAAAAACGCTGTCTCACCACAAGGAGAGGAATGACTGTGTAAAGTCATAATCTCAGCCACAAACGAAGGTTCGATCTAAGTTCTGTAGCTGGCAACGTCATTGTGTCAGCTCGACCTACCGGATCTCGGCCTTGTTTACAAATGAGATTGGTGACACAGGATGTATTCCAAAGGCTCAAACAACAGATTGCATATGGAGCATGCTCTACAAAATGTAATAAATACTGAAGAACAAACATGGGTAGTGTTCAATATTAGTCAGCAGGTCTCGATCAATATTCTATTTCCTGGCTTATCCACTGCATTACTGGAACTCTGTTCTGAGGACCAGGATGTCCTCATGGAGGTAGGAGAGAAAGTCAGAAAAGCAAGTCAGGGACGTGGAGAGGAAGAGCCCCCACACCCTGGGATCTAGCTGACTTTCCTGCAGACAGAAAGGAAATCTCAGCACTGCTGGTAAGACCAAACTTGCCTGCAGAGATAACACAGGGTTTTCCTATAGACACTTTAAACTAGGATGCTAAAAACAACAGTGTCCACCTAGGGCCAGAAGGCTTACACCTTCGAGCTTTCTACCTTGACACTCCTCTCGTCCCTAAATCTAAATAACCCGCCTCCCAAAACCATGTCCATTTCATTCACAAAAGAAAAATTTCGGAGAGAAATAAATAAGCCAGCTCACAGATTTTTAAGCTCTGTTTAATCTTTGAACCTTGTTTTGGACTGGAAAGATGGCTCAGTGGTTAAGAGCACTGACTGCCCCTTCCAGAGGACCAGAGCTCAATTCCCAGCAACCACAGGGTGGCTCACAACTGTCTCCGGTCTCAGGTGGAATCAGACTCCCTCTTCAGGCTTCCACAGGTCCCGCATGTACACAATGCACAGGTTATATCTGTGCAGACAAAACATTCACACTCGAAAAAGGAAGATAAGAAAAATTGTAAAGCCTTGCTGTCATCTACACCCTTTAAGCAATCTATCTCAGAAACAGGGTCAAGTCTGTGTCCTACACGTGTGTGCACATGTGAGCCACTGAAGACAATGAAGTATGACTTCCCCTAGAGAAGCCCACACCAACATGTGGGTATGTCTTATTCTTTCCCCAAAAAAGACCTCTATAGCTCTGGACTCCTGCACCCAATGTGTACTAAAAATGCCTCCAGATAAATTCCAAGTCTGCTTCCTGCTGGCTTGTGCTGAAGTTCTTCTCTGTCACAAGCAGAGATCTCTGAAGAGAACTCTTGAGGCTGCTGGAGAAGGCGGTAAACCCTTCCACTGCTGATGCTCACCAAATAAAAACAAAAACACCAAGGTTTCACTCTCCCTGAAAGCTAAGGGATGGGGGGGAGTGATGGCATGTAACCATAGCAACTGTCTACTGCTCAGCCCAGCTAGGTAGTACAATGAACTTGGGGGAAAAGGGAGTGCTGGCTTCCTCCAGCCCTTCCCAACCCTGAATCTGTGTGATCTGCAGCTTGTGTGACCAGGACAGTGACTGCTGAGGGGCTTGGTGACATGGAGACTTTAGGCAGGAAAGCCTCCCTCTCTCAGAAACAATGTAAAGGCTCTCTGCCCAAAGGGGACAAGAAAGAAAAAGAAGAAAAAGGTCCCCTGACTGCCCAGGAGGCCCTTGTAATCAAACTCTAACTTACAGGCTTTTGAATAGTTTGGAATTTCTGGGTAATGGGAACATCTTTAACTATCGAGACAATCACACACACACACTCTCTCTCTCTCTCTCTCTCTCTCTCTCTCACACACACACACACACACACACACACACACACACACACACACACACACACACAATGTCTTGAAAAGGCATGTAAAAGAGGAGGCTAGGCATCATGAGAAGTTCCTCTTGGCCCTCCAGAGCAAAGAGAAGGGATCCAGGAGTTATACCAGCAGCCCAGAGTGAGACCTTTAAGTCAGGAACCTGCCACAGTGTATAGGAAAAGGACACCCTTGCCTTCTTTGGGGCATGTGGCTCCTTAGAGAAATTAGCACCCTGCTCCACAAGCTGGGAACAGTCAGGGCCCCTGGGGTCTGAGGAAAAGCATAAGACTTATCATAGGCCATTCTCAGGGCGGAAATCTCACAGACCACCTTAAGAATGAGACTTCCCAATCACTGGTGCCCCACCCCCAAACACTTATGATCACCAAACTCAGCAACAGACATCCTCATTGTTTTCTAGGCTTCCGTTGACAAAGAACAATTTAGGTCATTCCGCCCTCTTTTCCTACCCTAGCAACCTTTAAGCCCAACTCTGCAGCCTTAGGACCTGCTGGCCTGGCATTTCCAGGCACTAAACATAGTGCGAGTTTCCGGGTCACCACTGAGAGCAGGGCCCAGGGAAGGTCCCTCCTCCGCTGTTCACCTGAGTCTGTTCACCTGAGTCTGAGGTCATCGTCTTCTCCTCCCCATCCCCAGTAGTTGTTAGAGAATCCATTCACCTTGAAAAACTGTTCTCTGCTGAGGGCAGTAACGCCCCCAAAATATTTACTGTAACGCAACCTGGAGCAAAAGAGAAGACAGAGAAGTGACATTTAGCACAGAGCCCCTCTGTTCCCCAGACACTCTAGCTAGCTCTGGTGTCGGGGGCCAGCATACCAGGAACACTTGGGAGATGGTTCATTTCTGCCCATTTCATCTACCTACTCTTGCCACACGCCCACCTCCCTATACTCCTGACCTTTGATCTGCTGTTGGATGACCAAACTAAATAAGGTGACCCCACATACCTGTTATGGATAACACTGGTATTCAGAGGTCTGTAAATATACCCGAGAGTGCAGTATGGCCTGAAATGTGACCGATGCCATCCCTCATATAAAGGCTGCCAAGGACACCAAGTGAGGAAGGATTCTGGGTTGCACCCATGTTCATCATCAATGAGTCTCATGATAAATACACTCTCCCCACCCCTTTCTTTGGTAGGGAAGAGGTGTAAATCAGGAGACAGTTCCAGTCCATGCTTTCTTTGTGCTCACTCTGCAAACCACCACCTTAGCGTTTGCTCTCTACTAGGACTCAACATGCCACCCACTACGCTGACCTCCTGGCTTGGGCAACCAGATGGAATGCGGCTGTCTTTCATGAAAGTCGAGTATGAAGGAAAACATTTGGTTTTGAGAGCAAGACAATCAATTTTTTCTTAGGCTAAATTTGAGGTGTCCCTAGGGCCCATGCCAACAGGCAAAGGACGCAGGGTCCAAGTTCACAAGACACCTTGTGCTGATATAGTTCAGCAGCTGTGAGTACTTGAAGACCATGGAGTAGGAGACATTACTGGACAACTGCAGAATGAGGAAGAAGAGTTGAACATCCGTGGAACCGCTGTTGAGATTAAGAAGAAGAGGAAGCCAAAAGCCCAGGAAAATAGAGTGGGAAGTATGGCAGAGGGTAGCTCCCAGGCTGAAAGGGCTCTTATCCTACTGACATGTTGTTAACAAGCTTGGCTAAGGCTAACCCTTAATACAACCCTGGCGCCCTCCCAAACTGCAGGTGGAGGGAGGGAGCTACCAAACAGAACCGTGTGACCACGTCGAAGATTTCTAACTTTTAATCAACTTCAGTTCTAAATGTCTGGGGCCAACTAAACACCAATGTTTCCCAGACAAGAAGAAAAACCAAAAAGAAAGACTCAGTCACACTGTAGATATTTCCTACCTAACACATGGCATCCCCAAAGCTACTCTGAGGTAGAGTGGTTTCTATAGCTCCTCATACAAACCAGTGACCTTATGTATGCCATAATAGAACTAGATATGTCAGCAGCTTAGACCGTGTAAATATCTGTGGGAAACAATCTTAAAGGGGGAAGTTTTATTTTTGCTCATAGCTTCTTTCAATCCATGGCCAGCTCGCTCCATTGCTGATGGGCCTGTGGCCAGTGAGAATTTCATGGTGGAAAAGATATGGTCCATGGGGATGGCTACTCACTTCATGACAGTTAAGATACAAAGATGAGGAAGAGGAGTAGGGCGATGTGTAGTCCCTGGGAACACACTTCTAGTGACCCACTTCCTCCAAGTAAACCCCAAATCTGAAAATGCCCACCACTTCCCATTAATACCACAGGATTATAAACCAATCATTAACCACTGATTTGGTCAGAGCCGTCACGATCTAGCTGTCTCTGGAGATGCCCTCCCAGGCACCTCTGAGGTATACCTGACATCGGTGACACCTCTCAGTCTAATCAAGTTGACAACCAAGACTGATCATCACAATCAATCGCATTCATGAACTTAGAATTCTGGGAAATGGCATTTCTCAGCTTAAAACCAACCAAAAGAAATAAGATACTTAGAACGTGGCTATCACTATCATTCACTAGCAGTGACTTATGTATGAGGACTCTAGTTAACAATGAAGGGGTGCTCAACTATCAAAACAACAACAACAACAAAAAAAACCCAGCTACAACAGGGCCCTGTGGATAGCAATAGTGCCCCACATAACCTTCTAGGCACCAAAGAGCAGTCTTCATGAGAGACCTGGCATGTGTGCTCTGGAGGGGACTGCTGGAACTTACGATGCTCCGGGCAGCTGGCTGAGAGCACGGGACTACCAGGGGCCTTCCCTCCTAGAGGTTTGAACTAAACAACCCCACAGCAAGAGGAGCAAAGCCTGGAAGGACCTGGATCTGCAGGGAGGATCCGGCGTGAAACCCTGGGGAGAAAGAGTGTAGGCTACAGAGCACTGGGCCCAGTGCCTTGCCTCCAGGGAAAGCCAGAGCTGCTCTTCCCATCATTATCCAGCAAATGCCTCTGTGTTTATTGGCTTTTGCTTTTGGTCCCTTTTCTGGGAAAGGATACCTTTTAAGTGGCCCTAAGTGAGTTTACATATATAATAACTTAAAGGGCTGTGAGGTCCTCAGAATGAGGAAAATGTAGTCATACAGTTATGGCTCAGAGGGAGTTCTTGGAGGAAGGAGGTGGGCACAGAGGAGTTACTGGCAATAAAAATCTACCATGAATCTGAAACACTTGGGCAAGCTCCTTTAGCTTTCTGCCACTGAGTGTGCAGCAAGTGAAAATATTTCCGTTTTGTTTGGTTTTTGTTTGGTTTTTGTTTTTACAGTTTGGGCTGTTTAAATTTTTTTTTAATATGTTAAACCACAGATTCATACAGAATTAGCTCCAGCAGGCTCAGTCTCCTTCCCATTCCTCACAAGATGCTCAGCTCCGGGTGGAGCAGGCTGGTGAGCCAGATCTCCTTCTCTTTGGCTTCCTTTAACTCCAGACCATTTTTCCTTCATCCATTTCAGAAAGCTGTCTTTGGTCTTAGAGGACTTGGTTCGCTCAACCCACATATTGGCTCTCTGGGCAAGAATCCTGCCCTTAACTTGCTTGTTTGCAATGATACCCACGGCATGCTGGGTAATGCTGTAGACTCTTCCAGTTTGACTGTGGTGACACTTACGGGGTACTTCTTTATGAACAGTGCCCAGTCCCTTGATGTCAACAAAACCACCCTTCTTGTAGATTCACATGCATGTGGCAAAAAGAACAAGTCCATAGTTCCTACAAGGCCTAGAGAACAGATACCCACTGTCCCTCCTCTTCCTCTTTGTGCTGGTAGGCAAAAACTTTTCTTATACCTACATCCATGGGGCTGGTGAGGCGGTGAAGAAGCTTGGGCTCACTAATGCTCTATAACACAGTGATACAGAGCCACCATCAGAAGACACTGAGGCCCTAAAACTGAAAGTGCCTGCCACCAGCAAAATTTTGCCTAGGATAGCGAAAGTAAGGAGGTAGAAGGCCTATCTCTCCCCAGCCACAAAAGGGGGCAGGAGGCCTACGCATGATCCATACAATAAGACTGGACCAAAGTAAGATCTGCGTCTGAAGAGACTGGTCAGAAGTACAGGGCAGGTGTAACTCAGTGGTGGAGAACCTGCGTGCTGCAAGGGCCTCAGCTTTGCCTCCCATCAGCATGTGTGCATGAATACACATACACAGACTCTGGGCCACGATTTTCCTCAGCGCTCACACTTAAATCAAAAGGTAAGCACATTTGACTGTGCAGGGAGACAAGGGCTTGCTGACGGTGTCTGGGAATAGCGGCAATGTCTGGCCACATGTAAGGAGACCTTAAACAGCAAGACAGGCACGGGCCACCTCTTAAAGTGCACAGTGTCTGACGGAATCCATGATGGTGACACTAGAGTGTAAGGTCAAAACTAGTTCCCAATGGGCACTTATCTCTTCACGCTGACGGCCAGGTTAACGTGATGATACAATGTAGACTCTGTCCTTAAATCCCCCTGTGTAATTAGAAAAAGGAACAGGAGGCTTAAAAGTTAGGAGGTTAAGAGTCAGTCACAACTGGGCACAGTACGTAGACTGTTGCTATTTCCTCATAGAGGGAGGGAGCGGCAAGATTAACTAGATCCTCACCTCTGGTTCCTGTTACTCCTCCCTGTCCTGTGAATGAAATGCCCTAAGTGCACATGGCTCTGAGGTCTGGGGAGGTGCTAAATTATATAGGCTGGGGAGGATTAACACAAAGCACTGCCATGAGTGTGGGTGCACGGAAGCTGCCCTCCATGCAGACTGCGGACCTTCCAGAAAGGCTGTTTTAAGGTCACGCATGCGCTCCTGCCAGCAGCTTCTCTCACGCATGCTCTGTAAGTACGCCCCACTGCTCCTCAGAGAAAACTCTGGTGGAATCAAACTTCGGTTTGTCCTGGAGACTTCATAAGGAAGGAGGTAAGGGTTATCCCCAACCCCCAACCTGGCCCCCCGGAGAGGGTTTCTCATGGGAGTCATCACAAAAGCATTCTCTTAAGTAACCCAAAGAAAGAGAACTATATGGAAAGAGCAATGTGGGAGCGAAGACCAAGGAAGGTTATCAAGAGACTCAGTTTCCCTTCCTCACTCTTCAGGGCTCTGGTGGAGTCTCCCACCCCATTTTCCAGGTTGGTTTTAGTTTCACACAGACTTCCTCCCCCTCCTCCTAACAGTTGCTTACAGTTGTGCTTGCAGATTCCAGCATCTCCATTGGAGCTTCCTGTTTCCTTACAGCAACACTTTCCCTGCCTCTTCAGACTGGCCTCTTGGCCCCTAGCCTCGTGGCATAGCAACACAGGGATGGCAGGGCTTGGAGGAGAAGACAAGAAGTGTGCACAATTGGCTTAATTTACATAGCGCTTACCTCCATAGCTATTTCCGGTCGGTTGCATTTCACTGGTATTAAATACAATTAAAGATCACGTGCCTCTTTGGGGGGATAGAAATGGAGAGAAAGGAAGGGACCCTGGCATTTCCCTTGGTAGCTCTGAAAGATAGGAACTTGTCCTGGATATCCTGGCTCCCAATCGGACTACTAAGGTGGACATGTAGGTCCCACCACAGACACTGCGAGCGGACCCAGCACAGTTGCGCGTCTCTTTCCTGCCCTTTCTCTTTGTGTTTCTTGCCAACGTTCCAAAGGGAAGACCCTTTTTGCCCTTACTTCATGTTTTAATTGCTGTTCTGCCCATTAAGGGAAAATGGACCATCTTTCCCCATTTCTTGCCACCCTAACTCACTCCAGACACCAATAGCCTCGATTACGTATGTATGCTGCACAGCCAGGGTCGCCCTACCTGTAGCCAGTGCTGTTCCGGCCCACGACCAGGTGCTTGGGCTGATCCCCGCAGGTGTAGAGGTTGAAGTCATTCTCAGGCACCAGGTCCACGTCGTGGAATATGAAGCAGTCCCAGTTCTCCTCCTTGAGAGCTTCCAGATAGCCCACGTTGAGGAGCTTGGCCCGGTTAAACTTTTTACTTCCGGTCTATGGAGAATGCACATGAAAATGAAGAGGCCCAGAGAAAAGGCTCCCTCGTGCGCTCCCCTTTCACCCCCCATTTAGGAGTGTTAGATTGCCTCTGTTTGTAGGCAAGACAACATAGGATCTAACAGAGTAAATGCAAGGATAACACACAGACCATTGGGTTTGGGCTTTGTGTTTCACACGTATTTATATTCTATAATTTAAAAGCATCCCGTCAGGTCTGGCAAGTTGTCTGATGGTGGATAATTTGCTTAGATTAAAAGACTAAAAAGCTCAGTAAGTTGGTTGCATGAGAGTAAAGTTTCTTTGTTTTTGTTTTTTGAGACATTTTGCCAAGCTGGCCTCGAACTCACCACAATTCTCCTGCCTCAGATTCCCACATGCTGAGATAATAGCGCAAGCCATCATGCCCAGTCAGATGTAAGAATGCTTTTATTTTTCAGTGTGTGAGCATAAGTGGCCTCTGAGGGCAGAAGGGAACAGTAGGGTTCTGAGAGCTGGAGTTTCAGGCAGTAATGAGCTGCAGGAAGTGAGTGTAAGAATCTGAGCGTGGGCCTCTCCCTGCCAGAGCACGATGTGATCTTAACTGCTGAATCATCTCTCCACACACCCCACACATACCTAATACTACTGAGCAGGGCACTTAAAAGTTAACAAGATGGGTTTTAAAAAATGAGAAAGTGGGGCTGGAGAGATGGCTCAGCGGTTAAGAGCACTGACTGCTCTTCCAGAGGTCCTGAGTTCAAATCCCAGCAACCACATGGTGGCTCACAACCATCTGTAATGGGATCTGATGTGTCTGAAGACAGCTACAGTGTACTTCTATATAATAAAGAAATCTTTTAAAAAAAAATGAGAAAGTGGCTGAGATCATTTTTATGTGGTATTTTTAGCACCAAAAAAAAAATGCAGTATAGTTTTAAAATACAAATAAAAATAAAGCAATATGATTGTGCATTTCAATTTATCTATTAAGAGGCTGGAGCTCATGTGAAGTGTTCTTCCAAGCTCGGCTTTTAAAGGGCCCTTATGAATTCCACTGGAAATGCCAAAGCCCCCTAGAATGTTCTTGTCACAACAGTTAGTGCTACTGCTTTTCTGTCAGCTCCTGGCTGATCTCCAGCTAACCCTCCACATTGACACTGAACCTCCAAGAGACTAAGCTAAGAGCTTGTCAGGAAGGACCAAGAAATTGTGGCCTATCAACAGAGAAGGTTGTTGCTAATACTGCTAAAGTACTTAAAACATTCTCGGAAACGGCTTACCAAAATCCTGTGACAACACTAATGACAGAGGCTATTCCTTACTGTTCAGAAGCTCTGAAGACAACATGGCCTGCAGATCATCAATACTTTATGTGCGATACGACACAAGGGCCTCTCAGAACGACTTTGCTCAAAGCTAATTGAACGGTGTAAACATAAAGTCTGGTTTGACAGCTTACCATAACAAAGTTATAAGCGACTCTTAGAAGTTAACAGCAGAACTTTCCTGAAGAGAGTAACAAAGCAGGTATGTTTCTGTTCATACGAAAACCAAACCCGAGCACATATGCCTGTGATCTCAAGTACTCTGGAGGATTAAGTGTTTCCAAGTAGCCTGGCCAAGAAGGAAGGGGAAAGTAGGGAGAGGCAGGAAGATAAAAGAAAACAGAGCAGGTGAAAAAAGGGGGACTTGGGAGACTGCCACACGTGTCTAACAATCTGGGTTCAATACCAATTTGAGGGAAGTAGAACTCACATTAAAAAGGCCAGATGATTCAATAACCAGGCAAGACTCCCAGTGCAGGGACTGCACACCAACCCAGCCACAAAAACTTTCAACCTATAATTTGCCCTGCCCACAAAGGGTGCTGGGGTAAAGGTGGTGCAGAAGTTGTGGGAATGGCCAACCAATCATTGGTTCAACTAAAGTGGGGGGGGGTGTCAGATGAAGTAAAAATACCTGTAACCCCAAATTCCTGTGGTAAGAGGGAAGGTAGGAACAGGAGGATTGTCTGGAAGCTTTTAGGTAAGCTAACCTGGAGTATGCAGCATGAGAAACAGTAAGAGAGACCCCTGACTACACACACACACACACACACACACACACACACACACACACACACACAATCTTTTGAAAAGGAAAACAAACCAAAAATAGTACCATATTCGTAAGTAAGAAGTCAGACTCAATAAATCACAGTTTTAACCAATTAAACAAGATTAATTCTAGAACAAAAGAAGTGGCTGGAGATACAGTTCAGTGGGTAGAGCTTGCCAGCACCCACAGAGCCCTGAGTTCAACCTCCAGTTGACCCACATGTGGTGATGCCTGCCTGAAATCCCAATCTGGGGGAGGCAGAGGTAAGAGGAGTAGAAATCAAAGCTCAACCTTGGTTGTGCTTCAGGCAAACCTCGGTTACCAAGGGCCCTGTTCAACAACAGACAAGAATCTATAGGAGAGAGACGGCTCAGTGGTTAAGAGTAATTGCTGGTTTTGTAGAGGATATGGATTGGTTACCAAAACCCACACATCAGCTCACAACCAGCCATAATTCCAGTTCCGGGGAATCCAATGGCCTCTTCTGACCTTGGTGGGTACCAGTTATACACACGATATACTGCACACATGCGGTTATACACACGATACACTGCATACATGCAGGCAAATCTTTAAATTGACTCTAAAGTCCATTTTAAGTCTTAAAAACTGGACACAGATATACCACAGAGAAGCACCTGATTATGACGTCTTTCATAAAGTATACACTACACAGGAGAACCCATGAACTAACCATTCTACCTAAAATTGGTATCATCAGCTACATCCAATATTAAGTGAGCAGTTAATGATTGTGCTTGCCCACATTCTTGCTAGAATTGAAGGAGCATTATTTGAATGGCCCAGGATAATATTAACAAGTTTAGACACAGATGTTTAAACCGATGCTCTATCTTTCACTTAATAAACTTTAATACCAAAGAGAAACATCTTTAGTCACCCACCAGCGACTGACCTTAAAGCTGAACTTTTAACGAGGTAGCATACGGGTGGTTACATGCTGTTCCTACTAACTAATCTGGAAGCCAAACGAGTGAGTCAAGGCGGTGAAAATTAAACTGACACCTGTTTGACGTAAGTAGTGGTGGAGTTAAAAGTCAAGGTGACTGGAAAGCCACTCAACGAGCTGGCTGTACCACTTGGCACTCTGTGAAATCGCTCTGGAGACCTCGCCTGCAAAGCCACATTCGATAACAATAGACCGGAGCCCAACCCCATTTTGCGCCAACACAGGGCAAACCTATAAGAAATAGGAGAGGCTGGAGAGCTCAGGGGTGTGTGTGTGTGTGTGTGTGTGCTAGCACAAGCTAGCATGGTGTGGTGGGTGGCTCTCAAAACAGGCTCCTTACAAAGTGCACGTTAGGACAGTGATGCTTCACCCCACGGCCCCACACTCAAGGTGGATGAGGGAAGAAAATTCTCCTTCTGATGAAGGTCCTTCCACCCAAAACAGACATGCGCGTTGCTTCCCCAGCGGACTGCAGGGTCCAGGAAAACCCCACACTCACCTGGTGGATGACGT
This sequence comes from Rattus norvegicus, assembly GCF_021556685.1. NCBI lineage: Eukaryota > Metazoa > Chordata > Mammalia > Rodentia > Muridae > Rattus > Rattus norvegicus. The sequence continues at coordinate 75,761,828 of NC_141544.1, forward strand.
AGATGCCGTAGTCCAGCTGCTGCCTCTGCAGGAAGGGATGCAGGTGTTCCAGCAGGTATATCAGGTGCTTCTCTCTGTTCCGGTGGGGGATGAGGACCGCCACCCGCTGCAGGGCCTTACACTCCTCTGGGCGATACCGGCCTCTGGACACTTTGGGGTTTTTAGCCTGAACTTCCTCCAAAGTGAGGTCCGGCTTAAAAACAAGCTTGTTCTGCCCTCCTGCAATCAACACAGGACACGTCGCAATCGGGGCTGTGGCGCGAAGCTCTGGGCTTTATACAGCTGATTCAGATGTAGGCTTGGCTCTCCGCCTGGCGCACCGTGAGTACCACAGCTCCTACTGCTCTCTTTGGACGGAAGTCTCCTGAGCCGTACACAGGGCACCAAGAGCACTTGCTGACAAAGCAAGTAACTGGTGTGGGAGGGCATTTCCTGTGCCTGGGCTGAGCGGACCACAAAGACTGCCCATGAAAGATGAGGGCCAGACTGAGTAACTGCTGTACCAAGAAGGATGAAATCTAAAAGCCAAGAACTTTCTATAGACTCCAACTCCTGCCAAGAGGACCTTTTCCCACTTCTGCCCTACACTCCACATGCTTAGGTCCCTGCAGGCAAGGCACTAGGAAGAACTGAAGCCCACCAGTCTCCCTAGCCTGGGTGACAGCTACACGCTCTCTGTAACTCTTCTCCCTCCATACCCGGGTAGATGTTTCCAGTTAACACAGCATCTGCCGGTGAAACTCGAGACTGTCCATGGCCACCAATCCCGAGCAGGGCTTCAAATGTCAGACTGAAGTAAGTAAACCCCCTCCCACCCCGTTTTCTGACCTGAATACAAAGGACTGCCTGACCAGCAAGAGAGGAGGCAGAGTTCTGCTTAGGAACTGAGATGACCTCCCCAGTGCCTTACCCGCATGGCCTTTAAGGCTCTCACACACTAGACAGGCTTTAAATCTGTGAGCTGCTAGTGGATTGTACTATCCCCCCCTTCCTCTCCAAGCGGCCTTTCAACAGTCTGAGGCTTGCTAAGACAGACATGCTGCAGTTCCCACAAGCAGATTAAGAACAACAGGTCTACGAAAAAGCCCCAGGCCACCCAACAGACTTCTCTCCTAGTGTTGACAGAGAGCCAGCCATAGCTGTTTGTCCAGGAGGCCAGTTAGAATGGGACACCCCCATTTCCATGCCGCCTGCTTACTGTGTCCACAGGAAGACAAGCAAGAGCTGCACGCTGTGACGTGCGCTGTGACGTGCGCCGTGATGTACGCCGTGACGTACGCTGTGACACAGCAGGTGTAGCACACGGGAAACTGAGATTTGCTGGGGCTGGGGCTGGGGCTGGGGCTGGGGCTGGGGCTGGGGCCTGAGTCCTTCCAAGAAGACGAAACAGATCTAAGGTGAGTTTCAGATGATTACACAGGATCCCTTGAGGCGGACAAGCACTGAGAAACGGCATTCTGGGGAAGGGGGAGGGTCGATACTAGATGAGGCTCAAAAAGCTGTCTGGGAAAGTCTGAGCCCTCTGATGCTCTGGAGAACCAATATATGTGAGAAATTTTCTCTCTCAGATGTGCTGAGTCCACTAAAACCAATTCGTTGCTCGTTGAAGCAAGGAAGAGATCAACAGGAAATCAAACCTATAAGAAGATCCTGGAGAAATAAACCTAAAGACCGCACTGAACAACCGAGTCCTATCTCTTGACTCCATACTTTTGGTCAAAGGGACACTAACAGGTAAGACACAGATGAAAGACTGCCCATGCTTGCAGTTTCCACCAGCAAGGCCGGATGGTATGCCCGGGTGCCCACTGTCTTAGAGACAGACAATGAGAAACGCGTGGGGCAGAACCACAAGTCCAGACCGGTTGACTTAATACAGTATGAATGATAAAATCAGGATCATTCGTGTGGTAGGATTGAACTGTATACTGATGAGAATCAATGAACCAGAAGCTGAACAGAATGTGAGGTGGCAGCAGCCATACACAAGCACATGCTTCCCGTCTGTCAGGTTCAAAGGCCTGTGAGTCCTGGAGTCAGGATATGGAATAGGAGTAAGGGCCTCTCAAAAGTCTTGGGAGGTACCATTTTTTTTTTTTTTAAACTGACATGCTGACTCCAAGGTATAGTCGTTCTGCAAAACTTAATTAAGTATTATTCTGCTTTCCACACTTTTCTCCACATCAGCTAAATACTTTTTTGTAGTACTTAAACAGAACAAATCCAGCAAGTACTTACTGAGGTTTGGAGACACCGAAGGGCAGTTAGCAAGCTCTGCTTTCTTCATGGCTGCCCCATGGCCCAGAGTTTCTTCATTCCCCAAATACATGACCTTGTGTAAAGTAGCCATGAAGTTCTTTGCCCTGGGAATTACTTGAATAGCACCCACAAAGTAGTTGCTGGTGGCCCACCCAAGCACTGTCAGGCATAAGGTAAAGAGCAGCAGCAACCGTAATCTGTAGGAGAGGAGGTAAGGTGGGTTGCAGCCCATGTCTCTCGGTTTGTGAGTAATCCGTTATCTCTGCTTCAGCCGCAGTGAGCAGGTTTCAATTTGCACTCTTCCAGTATGGCCGAGGATTTGATGGCAATTCATGAGGCAAGGTTTGCCCCTGTTCAGCAGCTCCCTCCCAGAGATCACTGGAAGACAATCGCAAAAGATATATTATGAATAAAAATCCTGTCCTAAAAATGACAGACCTAAGTACACATTAGAAACCCAATCCCAGCTGAGCTGCGGTGGCAGTGAGATGCTAGCCCAGGGCACAGCCTGACAGAGTGTGGTGGAGTGGGACGAGAAACACCAGGGGACCCAAACAGAGGTCGTCGACAATCTGTGAGAAAAACAAGTCAAGATCAGGGACTTGGGTTTGGAGAGAAACCATAATCCTACCACTTCTGAGCTGAGTGATCTATGTCCAGTCACTTCACCGAGCCTCCTTATCTTCCCTGCAATGTGGGGTAAAATAATACCTCCAGAGATAGCATCTACCTTCCTACAGGGCTGGACTATCGTGGAAAGTACTGACCAGCCTCCTGGTAGCACCATTCTCACTGTGACATTAAAGAGACTGGTGCGGGAACGGCCAATGGCGGATATATTGGCAGCCATCTGGATCACCACTTTATCAAAGGTGTTTCTCACAGGTGATAAATCGTCCTTGATCTCATAATTCAATACCACCAGGTGGGATGATACAAATTCATCTCTAAGAGATGCTATGCTCTTGGTTATTAACAACAACAACAACAAAAAAAATCCAGCTATTCAGGATACTTAGGGACCAACATCTATACCAGTAAATTCACTTGATGGGAAGGATACTTGTGGAGGGCCTGTGGGACACAGCTTCCAACACCCCCACATCCTCTACACCATCGAAGTCCCATTATGCCTCAAATTGCAAACATCTTATCAAGGAAAAGGCATCAAGAACTGAAGCCAAACTCCAGTTAACTTCCACAGCCAAGCAGACTGTCTGTGCTATGGATCAACAAGGAAATATTTCTGATTACATCTCAAATGACAAGAGAGGAAAAGCCAGTGCAGCAAGGATGGATACCACCCACCTTCAGGGCCTCCCAGCGCTGGCTCGATCCCTCCCTGACCTGCAGCTCCAAACCCAAGTTCCCTATGTACACTAAGAGACCTGTGTGGGCTGACCCAGAGTTCTTTGGAGGTCTGTACTTTCTACAGCAGATGCTGTAACCTTTCCATCTCAGCCAACTTGGCTATTGGAATAAAATCCTGTGACTTGACTTCTCCTGCTTCTGGTGGTTTTCTGGAAATCTCAGATTGGGGTCCAGTGTGGTCAGTCTCTTGTTGAGGGTCCTTGTACTAGTTATACCCCTAATGGCTTTTCCTTGATACACAAGTACACACACACACACACACACATACACAGAGAGAGAGAGAGAGAGAGAGAGAGAGATTAAAATCCAGATTTCATATCTCTTGTTCCTTTTAGATGACTATTAATTCCAGCATGAAGGCTTTACCTTCATGACCCACTTTAACATAAGCACTTAGCCCTGATAAGCTTAAGTGTCCTCTATAAAACCGGTGGTACAGAAGAAAGTTCAAAGGCAAAACTTCCTTGTTTCTGTGAGAAACGTAGGAGGGGGCTTTTAGAACACCTCTCTGCATTCAAGAGATCTCCTACCTTCTGCTTGTCATCGAAGTGACCGGAGGTTTGGAAGCCACCTCTTTCAACGTGATTCCCTACCTCATATAAAACCTGGGAGCCGGGAACACGTTCACTTCATAATGACGTAAGAATTTCATGAGAAGGCGCGTCCAAACACACCTGCCACACTTCTAAAACTGCAAGGTATTTGCTGACTACCACAGTGATTCATGTGTTACCAGAATATTAACCCAGCTATAAAATTATTTCCAGCTTTCTCTAATGCGTATATAATACTTTTGTAAATGACTTTTGGAATAAACATTATCTCCAGGGCAGGTGATTCTGGGAAGGCCACTGCAGGGAAGGTGCTATCAGATTTATTTGTGCTATGACTTAAGTAAGAGTGAGGCTCTCCCTCTTCCTGGAGTCATTCTCTCTCTCTCTCTCTCTCTCTCTCTCTCTCTCTCTCTCTCTCTCTTTTTTTTTTTTTTTTTTTTTTTTTTTTTTTTTTTTTTTTTTTGCAGAGCTAGGCAAGCGCTATACCACTGAGCTAAATCCCCAACCCCCATTCTCATATTTAATCAAGACACTGATACGGGAAAGAACAGTCTCAGAGGGCAAATTCATGAAGGAGTTCTTTCAGGGCAACCCTCACCCACCTTCCCTTTCTAGAAATCTGCCCTAGAGTTTGGTTTTGTTTGTCTGTTTTCCTTTGGTTGGTTGGTTGGTTTGGTTTTTGGTATTTGGTTTGCTTTTTAAGACAAGGTTTCCCTATGTAGCCCTAGGTGTCCTGGAACTCATTCTGTAGCCTAGGCTGGCCTCGAACTCATAAAGATCCACCTGTCTCTGCCCCCCAAGCTCTGAAATCAAAGGTGTGTGCCACCACCACCAGGCTAAAGTTTATTTTTATTTTCCTTTCCCTGAATGCAATTTGTCTGCTCTGAGCTCCCGCCACTTTTAAGCACAGGCTTGGACACCCACAGCCAAAAGGGAAGCCCTGCCCTTCTTGTTCAGTCTTCTCCCTGCCCTTACTATCATCAACTTGGCTTTCAAACATGCTCTCCCCTTCTCACTCCAAAGAAGAAGAGCACACGAAATAAGACTGGCAAGACACTGAGAGAGTTAGGACACAATTACCTAAGGGCTCGCTGTCTTTGTACTTCTGTGTGGTTTTTAAACTTTCTGTCATCGTAAAGATTGTCTAATAAGGAAGGTAAGCTATAACCAACAGCAACTGGACATAAACATAAGAGATTTCCCGGAAATCTCTTAGCAATGCACCATTCCCGCGCCTCCGTGGCAGATGTGTGGCAGGTGCCACATTTATTCAGTGAATGCTCCTGGACCAGATAGAAAGGATGTGGTAGCATTCAGCATCCTAATACCTCTAAGGCTATCCAGAGATACCACAGACAAGGCATGAGTCAGCACGCTACCCTGGGCACTTGGTCTTGCTACCATGAGATTCTCTGGGGCAGCACAGAGGATAAATGCTCTATTAGAGCTCCCAACTGGAAACATTTTAAAAATCGAAACATTTTAATTTTTTAAAAATGTGCCTTGCATCTTAATCCACAGAATAAAATGATTTCCCATTGACATAACTGATCAAACAATAGCTCTTTCATACAGGAACTTCCAACTTAGCAGCCCGGAGGAGAAAGAAACCCACTAAGCAAACACTGCAGCAATCAATCGCACTTCAGCCTGGCTTCACCAATGGGCATTAGAATCAACCAATGGAAATTTGGAATGGACAGTTTTATGCTCCATGGTTGCAAAGACTCTTCTTCAAGTGCTAACTGCAAACTGGTTAACTATACAGAGAAGCCAACATCACCTTAAAGGGGTTATCAAATGATGGGGTAAGACTCACTGACCTCGAAAACCTATTACTACTATTAGAAAAATAAAGTCTATCAACGATATCAAGAAATAAAGTCTAGATGGTGGTGATAAAGCTTTCGCCGCTGTGCAAAGGAATAAATATATTAGAAGAAGCTATATGAACTTCTATCATTTTTAAAACTTTTAAGCAATCTAAAAATTAAAGTATTAAAAAATGTTTTAGAAGAACCATAAAATCAGACCCTGAGTATAGCCCCAATCAGTGATTGGTAATCATTAACTGAATTCTCAAAAAGATTCCCAACTCTGATGAGTCTCAAATCAACCTAACATATAACTTTCTAAGATATACTATATGAATAAGAACACAGCATAATCCAAGCCTACTGAAGAGAGATTCTATATTTAAAAAGTGAGAATGAAGTCAGGTGGTCGTAGCACATGCCTTTGACCACTTGGGAGACAAGAGGCAAACAGATCTCTGAGTTCGAGGCCAGCCTGGTCTATAGAGTGAGCTCCAGAGCACCCAAGGCTACATAGAGAAACCCTGTCAGAAGTTTAAGAGCAGCAAAGGCTCACGCAGCACCCTTCGATTTACCTTCCCAGAACTACACTGGATCAAGCCTACTACCCCCTCCTCTCTGCCACTGACTACTGGACAGGAAGGTCTGCTGCTTCATTCAGTCCTTGTGTGAACTCAAGTTGCCCTGTGTGTGCTCCTCTCAGCCTACTGCTCCACAGTGCACACTCTTGAGATAATCAATTTGGAAACAAATCGGCTCACAGTTTGATGTGTTTTAGCCCACGGTCAACTGTTTGGGTGCTCTGATGATCCACATATCCTGGTAGGTGGCATGCAGGTAGCAAAATGTCCTACCTCAAAGCCTACAAGAATGGAGAGAGGAAGGGGCAGGGACCCACTACTCCCTTCAAGGGCAAGCTTGTGGCTCTGCCACACCCACTTTAAAACAAGTTGCTGAGAAACATGACAAAAAATGAACTAGCGAGGGGCTGAAGTTGTTTTATGGAATAGATGGGTCACAGAAGTCACGAGAATTTCTGGTGGGGATTTCAGTAGAGGCTCTCGGAGTGTACCGCCTTCTGCCGCCATTACAGATCAGACCTACCAGTGGGCCTAAGGGCTGAGAAGCTCTGAGATAGTTTAGAAAAAAAAACAAAAACAAAAACAAAAAGGCAGGCAGCTCAGGTCTCAAAGTGTTAGTTCAACTTCTTATCAAGTGTATGAGTGTTTCCAGCTCTGGATTTTCTGAGTTTATCTACTATTTATTTAAAAGCACTTCTCCTCTTGGCTCCAAATGTGCTTTGGTCAGCCCTCTGGAGGAGCATACAAAGCTACATTTCTGTATTCCATTCCACAACCGACAGGTCCAAAGAGCTACACCTGAGCCCCGGGCTGAAATTGAAACAAGAGGTGACTCTAACATGCCATGAAGTCTTAGAACCAATGAAATGGACCTAAGATGGGACCAAACCCTGAAAGATAGCAATCGTCCTTCTGATGGACAAAGGGCATGTGGAAGTGGGCTTTTCAACGCCATTTCACTATATCTAACTCCTGATTACATCGTTTAGTATGTAATCAGAGGAGACTGTTCTACTGACATCAAGGCTGCTAAAATAACAACCTTTTAGTGAACTCAAAAGTTAGTAACGGGGATCTGATGTAACCAGTGTATTACATCCTACAGCATGTGCTTTTATTCAAAGGTGTTTAAGGGAGAGAGAGAGTTCAGTCAGTCAGGTGCTTACCACACAAGAACCTGATGTTGGTCTATAAAATCCACCTAAAAGCCAGGCATGGTGACACTGGCTTTAATCCCAATGATACAAATGGTTGTCCTCCAGCCTCCTCATGTATATGTACACGTGTATACCCCTAAAAATGAGTGTTTAAAGAACCCTAACTATGGAGGAAGGGCTTACTTACCGTAGCTGAGTAGAAAAATAACATATATCTACAATCCCAATTATGCAAAATATGTGTGTTCATGATATCTACCTGTACAAAAGAGCAGAAATAGTCACTGAGACAAATTTGAGAAAGCTGAATTTCTAATCCAGCGTTGGTATGGCTCATTACCAGAAACAAAGCTGTTATAAATAGTTTAAAAGGACCTCTAAAATATTCTAAAATTTTAAAATGGCATCACTATAGATGGAACAGTAACATTTAGTTTCATAAAATCAGTGGCAAATTGATCATGTAAATTTAGGAGAACCTGTTCTAAAAATGCCTTAGAAACCACTATCTACACACACACAATTTATCCTGTCAGTGTGTGTGTGTGTGTGTGTGTGTGTGTGTGTGTGTTTAGTGAACTTCAGCACTAGTCAGAAAACCATAACCCTATGTACTCATTTTAAAATACCTATTTCTGGGTCCACACCCAAAGGTTTTGTTTCCAATGGTCTGGGGTGGAGCCAAGAAATTTGTATTTTAAACAGGAACCTGAGAAATTCTGGCACATACCATTGTTCACTGATGTTTTTTTAAAAAAAAAAAAAATGCTAGAATAGCCAGAAGTCACTAACAGTTCATGGTTATAAGACTGAAAAAGCAGGAGGATTACCCACCAAGTTCCAGGCCAGTCTGGACTGCATTGATGAGTTCTAGGCTGACTTGCTTTGGATGTCCCCAATGTGGATAAAAGGTGGTTGGTTCCCAAGGCACGCACTATTTCCAGCTCAGCTTAGAGGAGGTACTAAATGCTTCTATCAAGTGGCACATAGACTGCAGTAACAGCGTCGCTGTTATGGCCTTCCCTACCCTTCATCAAATAGTGCGGCATGGTCAGCAATTCACTTTGAGATGCCCCCCTCACCCCCCCCCCATCAAAGCTGTGGACCTCTCTCAAATGCAGTCAGGCACACAAAGGTTTGCCCTATTCCATAGTCTTCAGTGTCCACTAAGGTCAACGCTGTTTTTAAAAATTAACTTTATGGACAAAAGAAAAGAAAACCAACCAACAAAGCATTGTTTCCCTCCCTGGAGATGCGTTCCAGCACTCTGGCAGGGTGCTGGGACAGCCTTCAACACTCTATCTCGAATTTCACTTCCTCAACCTGAATCCTAGCTGACATTCCTTGGGTTTCTTACATCCTCCAAAGATTCATATCTCTCTCTCTCTCTCTCTCTCTCTCTCTCTCTCTCTCTCTCTCTCTCTCTCTCACACACACACACACACACACACACACACACACACACACACACACACACAGCTAATTATTTTTAAAATGAGACAGAGAGGCCTTTTCTCAACTATCAAATTACCACCTTCTGTCTGCTCTTTCATTACCAAAACCGCTGGGGAGATCAACCAGTGCCTGGGGCAGCCCCCACATCCTCATGCCTCCTGGCTCACCTCTGAACACTTTGCAACCCACAGCCACCAGACTTGGCTAATACCCTCCTAAGACTACCTCCCCCAAAAGGCCTTCTCTAGATACTTATCTCCCACACCCTTCAACACCCGAACTCCAAACCAAGAATTTTAATCGCTCTTATCTAAATGATAAGGAGCCACAGACCCTGGAGGGACCAGGTGCCCGACCTACGCACAGCAGGTGGGTCTCAAGCCCTTCAAATCCCATGAAAGTGCTCCTTGCTTGGCCAAAAGAACTCTGGCCCTCTCTCAGGCATGGAAGACAGATCAGCTGAGCTGTTTCCCCAGGTGAAATGCTGTCTGACCCGGACCCAGAAGGATGGGCCTTTTCCAGGTAGAGGCGCCCGGAGACGCCAGCACCGGGACGCGGGACGCGACGGATGCACTCTGCATCTCCCCGCTGCGCGCAACAGCTCCTCCGCCCTGTGCTCTGGGGCGCCCGCACTGGAGCCGGAGCCGAAGCCCGGCCGAGGTGGGCCTCTGCAGGCCCCCAGCACGCCCGCCGCTCGCCGGGCGGGACAGCCGCACCGAGGCCTGAGCGCGCAGGCTCCGCGCCCGCCCGGCCCCATCCCGTGGACCCACCCGGCTCGCAGCTCAGCGATGGCCGCTCGGAGCGCGCAGCTCGGGCCCGGCGTACTCACCCCGGACGCAGCCACCGTGAGGCCGCCCGGGGAAGGAGAGGTAGTGAGGAGCAGCCCTGGGGATCTCCCTTGTGGACCGCCTGCGCCGCCCTGAGGCGGCTCTGCAGCCCCGGCTCCGCCTCGCGCGCCGCGCCATCGAGGGGGCGGGTCTGTGCGGTTCTCCCAGGACCTGTTGCACACGCCCGCCGGCCAATCCCACCACGCGCCGCTGGAGCTTGAGAAAAGGGGTGCACAACTTAGCCTTTAGGAGATCACGAACGGTTCTGGGGATAAAAAGTTAGGCTCCGGGCGCTTCTCAGATTCCATCCCCGGAGACGTCACCGGAACCTGGAAAAGAGATCGTATCCCGGCGCTTTGCCGAGCAGAAAAATGATGCTTTGGACTCGCGGGGATGTACAACCTTTTGGCTTCTCTGGGCATCACTAAATGAAGGGTGGCCTCAGGCCACATCATAGAATCCAGAGGTCCACAGTTACATGTTTATTTTGTATGACATCACCAGAGACATTGTCATTGTCGTCTATAAAGTTCACGTTTGAGAAGCCTGAAATCAAGTACCAAAGAGAAAAAGAAAACAAAGAAAAAACTTTTTTTCACCCTTCATAATATTTTAAGTAAGTTTATAATTTTGCATTAGGCTGATTTCATAGACATCCTGGGGCAAGGGTTAGACACACCCTCAATAGCCTGCTCGGCCATGCTTTGTAACAAATTCAAGACTAAATCAAATATTCAAATATAATCATAATAATCAAAGTATGCTAAAAATTGATTGGAAAATAACGGTGGGTTCTGCATAGGCACACAAGCCAACAGCGTACATGTTACCAGCTCTCTCAGAAGTTACATGAAAATCGCCCAGTCCGTTGAGGTGTAAAACGGCGGTTCTCAGCCTGTGGGTCGCGACCCCATGTGGAATGTTACATATTTGATGTTTCCATTATGAAACACAACAGTAGCATAATTAAAGCTATGAAGTAGCAAGGAAATAACTTTATGGTTGGGGGGCCCCCACGACATGAGGAACTATTAAAGGGTGGCAACATTAGGAAGGTTGAGAACCACTGCTCTAAAAGGAGCAGCCCGAGCCAGCCCTGACATACTGGGCTTTAAACAGGTCTAGGACCATTTTGATGCCACACGTCTGTCACTGCTCAGTGATGGAATTTGGAGGCTGTAATCTGAGCCTCCTGCATCAGGCCGATCGAGGCCTCTGAAGAGCATGGGAGAGGTCCCGAGACCACTATACCTAGCAGAAGAAACTCTTCTGAAAACTCTTGGGAGAAAACTGATCTCCATTTGGTCCCATGAAGTTCAAAACAGATAAAAGTTAAATGTTTAAAAGTTTAAATTTTAAATGTTTTCATTTATATATGTATGTACTTACTGTTTAGTGCTGAGGACAGGATTCAGGGCCTATCCTACCTGGGACAAAGAACCACTAAACTACGCATGGTCATCACCACTCCTAGTCCTTCCACATAGGCACACCTTGAGTTCACAGTCTTTGTTAAATCATTATACCAGTTGGCTTTTTGTCAACTTGACGTAGACTAGAGTCATCTGGAAAGAGGGGACTTCAAGTGAGGCACTGTCTCCATCAGACCAGCCTGTGGGTATGTGTGTGGACTGATCTTCCTGATGAATCACTGATAAGGGAAAGCCACCACACGTTAGATGGTGCGACTCTAAGGACAGGTGGTCCTGGGCTCTGTGAGAAAGTGAGCAAGACAGCAAACAGTGTTTCTTCGTGGTCTCTGCTTGAGGCCATGCCTTGGCTTCCCTCAGTGATGAGCTGAAACATGTAAGGTTCAATACAACCTCTCCTCACCTGATTGCTTTTGGTCCTGGGGTTGATCACAACAACGGAGAAGAGACTAGAGCAATCACCAAGTGCAGGGGGCTTCTCATGAATGAAAGCAGAAGCAACACCCCATAGAATTAGCCACCCCAAAGAGATATTTTTTTTAAAGTGGAATTTAACGTACTTTGACCAGCCAGAGATCCATGAAGCAGGGTTTCATTGTACCAAAGGAATATAGTGTCCCGGTTAGTGTTTTGCTGACTTGACAAAAGCTAGTGTCTTCTAAGAAGAGAGTATCATAACTGAGAAAATGCCCCTATCAGATCGGCATGGAGGGTATTTTCTTTATGAATAATTTATACCAGGAGGATCCAGCTCACTGAGGGTGGTGCCAACTGTAGGCAGGTGGTCCTGTTTTATATCCGAAAGCAGGCTGAGCAAGCCATTAACCAGCACTCCTCTATGGCTTGTGCCTGGTGTCGGTTTCTGCCTTGACTTCCCTTTATGATGGCTTACAACTGTAAACTTAAATAACCCTTTCCCTCCACAAGTAATTTTACCACAGCGATGGGAAGCAGGCCAAGACAGAGCGTAGTACCCAGAGTGGGAGTTTGCTGGGACAGACCTAATCGTGTGTTTTCAGAAGGAGCAGTAAGAATGGAGGGGGGAGGGAAACAAAAACAAAAAACAAGACACTCTAAGGATTAGAGAAACAATTCTGGTCCTTTGCACTGGGCTAGAAATGGTGCTGGTTTCCATTACCGAGATGGAAAGACTTATGCAGGACACAGGACAGCACACCTGAGGAAATACCTTGTAGGAAATTAGCCTACCCCGAGCACTGCTCCAAACCTGCCCGGCCAGACTCAAAAGGAGCAAATTGTAAGCAATGAATCAAGAACAATTAGAGAAATGTAAGAACACTCAGCATCCGACAGGAGAGAAGTCATAACGCATAACATCCAGAATGGTCAGGTATGCAAAGAGGCAGGGAAACAAACACCATTAAGAACAGTCAACCCCAGGTGATCCAGAATGGGAACTGATACTAGAATTAGCAGCTCTGAGTGTTGAGACCGCTATAAGGATGTTCTATACATTCAGCAAGTTAAAATGGTTGTAGTGGCTCCTGTCTGTATTCCCAACACTGGGAGCGGCAAAACGGATATGAGTTTGAAGCAACCTTGGCTTCACAGGCTGTGTCTGGGAAAGCAGTAAGCCATGTATCACGTATGATGTCATATGTCTGTAACATCAGAACGTAGGAGGGAAAAACAGGAGGATCTGCAGTTGAAAATGATCCAAGACTGCATAGGGAATTTGAAACCATCCTGCTGGTATTAGGAGAGAGGGAGAGAGAGAGAGAGAGAGAGAGAATTTTAAGACTCTAACTGGATCTATAGAAATTAAAAGCAGACTGTATGACAAAAACAGGTCAGAGAGGAGAAAGACAAATATAGTCTTATAAGGTTCTTTTAAAATTTTATGTGCATGTATGTGTGTGCACACATGCATCCCTGGTGCCTGCCGAGGTCAGGAGAGGGCTTCTGATCTGGAAATGGAATTACAGGTGTCTGTGAGCTGTGGGTCACGCGCGATGGAAACCAAAGGTGAATCTTCTGCAAAGGCATTAAATGTTCTTATCAGTGAAACCATCTTTTTCAATCCCTATTGTAAGACTCTCGTTGCTATATAGTACATAGCAAAATCCCTACACTATACATATGTAATATTTTAAGATATAATATATGTAATAATATAAGCTTTTGAACAGCCATTAACATGACAAAATTGCTACCAGTAGTTGGGATAGGACCGTGAGGTCCCCAAGTTCTTGGTCTTTTATCTAAAGAATTGAAATCAAAGCCCACACAGGTTTGCAGACGTAGTAAGCTATATTTAACATGAAGCGATAGAAAAGGTCGGGGCTGGGGATTTAGCTCAGTGGTAGAGCGCTTACCTAGGAAGCGCAAGGCCCTGGGTTTGGTCCCCAGCTCCGAAAAAAAGAACCAAAAAAAAAAAAAGAAAAAAAAGAAAAGGTCAGAAGACGTTACAAGAGACCAGTGGCCACATGAGCCCAGGTCCTGAAGAGCTCTTATTACTGTTGGGGGCTTCCTTTTATGGAGTTCGGTAAAACATTAGTTCTTAAGGGGTATGCTGAAAGTGATTCTCTCCTCCAACTGATAGATTATGTCAGGAATTTCCGGTGGTATGTCTCCCTTCCCAAAATTCATCTGATTTTAATCATATGCGTGCATAAGTATGCATGGTTATACGCATAGATATAAGATGGTGATTAGGGGAGTCTCCCTAAAAGTTCACTTGAGGACACTATTTTGTTTAATTGTGAATGAACCCAAAACCAGTTCAGACCAGATCTGTATTCCCATTCTTTGTACCCAGATACATTGGAAATGTCGAAATGTATTTGAATAAAAACTACCGTTCATGATCAAAGTGCTTGCAACCCCATAAGAACGACAATGCCAACCAACCAGAGCTTCCAGGGATTAAACCACTATGGAAAGACTATACATGGACTGACCCAGGGCTCCAACTGCATATGTAGCAGAGAATAGCCTCGTTGGGGCACCAGTGGAAGGGGAAGCCCTCAGTCCTGCCAAGGTTGGACCCCCCAGTGCAGGGGAATATGGGGGGGAGCAGTAAGGGGGATGGATGGGGGGAACACCCCTATGGGAGAGGGGGAGGGGATGGGAGCTTATGGACAGGAAACTGGGAATGGGAATAACATTTGAAATGTAAGTAAAGAAATATATCCAATAAAAAAACTATAGTTGAAAAAAAAGAAAGGAAAGTCATTTTTTAAAAGTGGACAGAAAATAACAGGTGAGGCAAATAGAAAACAAACAGAAGGTAATAAATCACTAGTTACATTCTGCTTAGAACCATATTACTAATTACACTGATGAATGAAGTAAAAAGAAAAAGAAAAAACCCACCAATCGGAAGACAGATTCTTAAATCCAATAACAAGCACAAATTTGAAGCTGGAGAAATGACTCAGTAGTTACGGGCACATGCTGCCCTTGGAAGGACTGGTCAAGGTCAACCTCAACCAGCTTAAAGCCTCTTGGGACTAGAGCTCCAGAGGGTCTAGAACCCTCTTCTGTGGGTTTCTATGTGTTCACATGTACACAGCCCGCACAAACACATATAAACATATACTTAAAAAAAAAAAAGCAAAGCAACAGTCCACTGTAGAGGGCCTGAAACGCTCTTTAGACATACTTTAGACATGATTATAGGGTTGGTGTTACAACAAGTTAAATGTTTTCAACAATGGGTAGAAAAACCATTAATAGAAGTCAAAAGAAAGAGAGCCGGCAAGATGACTCAGCGTATAACGGGGCTTGCCACCCCTGATCCTGAAAATCTGATTTCAATCATTGGAAGCCATGGAGGAAGAACTGACTTCTGAAAGTTGTTCTCTGGCTTCTACATAGATGCTGTGACCCTTTTCCAACACACGCCATCATCACCATCCACGTACAAACAAAGAAAATGGAATTAAATGTTTTTAAAATGAAGCAGGCACTAAAGATCAACAGTAGAGGATGTGTTTAGCACATTCAAGTCCCTGGATTCGATCTTTAGAACAGGGATGGGGAGGTGAAGGGAGAGAGAGGAGGGAGGGTGGGGAGCAGGGAGGGAGGAAAAGAGGGAGGGAGGGATGGAGAGAGAAAGGCCCATATACACAGACACACACACACACACACACACACACACACACACAAAGAAAGGAAGAAAGAAAATGAAGTCCAGTTTTGTTGTTGTTTCCAAAATCAAGCACAAACAAACAAACAAACAAAAGACCTCAGAGTGAAGATTATTACCATAATAAATTAGATCATTTTATACCAGTAAAAGTTGAGTCAGTAAAAGGTGAGGAAAAAATCCAAAATACTAACAAACCAACTAACAGACCCTCAATGCATATTCAGTTTAAAAAAATAAAATCTGTGAGATATGTGCTATTAAATGGGCCCATCCACAGTTACAGCCAGAGATGAAATATTCCAATATCAGTAACCCAGAACTCTAGATCTTGGATTTCCCCACTTCCTCTAGAACTGTAAAGCGAGCCTCTTTTCTTTCTATGTGGGTATTCTGTGTAGCCACAGAGCATTAACAAAGCCCCCACTAATATTGACCAAACAGGAATTTAAAATTGTCAGGCCTGGCAGTACACACCTTTAATCCCAGTACTAGAAAGGCAGGTGGATCTTTCTGAGTTCAAGGCCAGCCTGGTCTACCTAGCAAATTCCGGATCAACCAGAGCTACACTGTGAGACCCTATCTCAAAATAAAATAAATAAAATAAAATAAAATAAACACACAAGGGGAAGGGGAAATGGAAAGACATTATCAGTGACTGTGGTTCCCATCATTCACAGCGGGGGAGTCAACAGACACTGAAGTTGTTCCACCAGGAAACTGTGATGTCAGCACAGACATTGCAATCACAGTGCTAATCACCAAAGGAACTGAAAAGGAACTCTGAACAAGAAACAATTTCCCCTTTAGTATTTGATAGTATTTTGTACTTTCTGAATTCTTTAGCCAAACATATATTTGCATTACTTTAAAAATATATGCTCTTTGTTTGGCCTTATCATTTTCCCGTTGCTCAATTTCAGATTTAAGACACACGAGGAATGTATATGTCTATTTTTAAGGTTTTATGGTCCGTACATTTATGCTTTCCAGACGAAGCTCTGCCACTTCACAGTCTGTCTCTGCACGACACTGTTTTCCTGAGAAACTCTAACCCGCATCCAAAAATAACAGAAAAGCAGTTTAAATCTTCATCTCCATACCACGGAAACGTCGAAGGGGGATTCCTTCCGTTAAACAGAACAAAATCGCTTAAAATCTGCTCTCCGAACGTCTCTCAGTATCTCACGCCATATGGGAGATGATCAATCTTTCCCTGCCGTTAGCGCACTCCTTGTTGGGGAAAACCAGTAGGGTGGGATAGCCCTTCCAAGGGAGCGTCTAACTTGAAATTCAAAACTAAAAAACAAAGCTACCCAAAACACCTGAGACCTAGCTTGCTGGAATCCCTTGTAAAACTCTTGTTTCCTGCTCTGCACACCCTAAACTAGGGTGAGAATCCATCTTTGCGCTCTCAGAACTAAGCCCCCCGAGCCCCCATAGGAAAGCTTCACACACCAAATGCACACTGAAACTGTGAGTTCGGAATATTTGGACATTTGGCTTTGTAACATTTGGAATACAGGTTTTATGGGGGTGGGCGTGGGTGAAAAGGAAGGAAACGAATGTTTACGGAGTATCTGCCGTGGGGCAGGCGCAGGCAGGGCCTGTGTGGCGGTGACGTGTCTCTCGGTGTTCTGTTCTGGTTCAGTAATTCTCAAGTGGAGCACGAAAGGTACACAGCGAGAAGCACAGAAAGTTCAGATGAGCCCCCGTGGAGCTCGGGGACTCTCCACTGTGTGCGCAAACACACACGCTGTAAAACCTTCCTGTACCCTTGACACTCGTAACAGCCAGTAAGGCTGTGTCTGCAATTCTGCTTTGGACTGTAAATGTCAAAGATGGGAAAGAAAGATAAATAACTTCATGGAAATTCTGGGGCGGGTGTGCAGGTGGGTCTGTGTACACATGTGTGGGCTACATGTGTATTTATAACAAATACAGATTCAAAGCTGCCCACTAGATGGCAAACCCACATCTCAAATGTTAATGTTGACTGGGATTCCCCCTTCTGGAGATCTGGGGAATTTTAGTAACTCAAGCCAAATTCCTGAAAGGCCGAAATATTGTATATAGTTTAAGACTACACAAATAAACTTTGTGATGGTAATCTTTGCAGATAATTTCTAGGAATACAGAGTAAACTTACATCACCTCTTGACTCTACTGTTATTCATCTTCCATGCAAAATGGCAGTATTAATATAGATGAATTCCCCCAGCAAACCATCTACGACTGTGGGACTAAAACAAGTGACAAGGCAAAGATGGGATTCCAAGCAGCCTCTCTCCTGGGCTGAGACACTGAGCCAGGGTGCGCTTCTTGCCTAAGTGAGGCAAGTGGGAGGGAGCTATGAGGAAGTTGCTATTGGCCTGTAGCTTCTTGCCTTCCTCTTCACCACCCAGATCTGGCTCTTATACTGACTTGAGGGAATCCTGGTCCGTAAGCCCCCGAGTGTATCTTTAGAATCGAGGCCTTGCAACCAAGGAATGTGTTAGCCACATAGGGGTTCAAGGGGTTCATTGAGCTAGTTAAGGAATATCAAAATCTAAAGATTGTGAGTGTGTGTCCTTTCATTTGCGAATCCAGAGAACTCTGGCAAGTAGGGAGAAGTGCAGTCACCACCCCGGAGCTCAGTGCGGTTTAACGATTTACCGCTACATACGGGACGCTCGACTTCGGGACTTTGGTACATCCAGCATGCAACTGATCTCACAGTGCGCCGCTAGAATGTGCATCCCACGAGTGAATGAATGATGCTGTCTTCCAAACTCCACAGGCCCACATCAATCCCAAGGCAGAATATGGAAAGAGTTCTCCACTGTGTTTGTCCGTTGTTGTGACAAAACTTCTGAGAAAGTTATCTTAAAGAAAGGTTTGTCGCCTTCCTCCAAACTATAGAGGCTTAAGTCCATGGTCTGCTGGCTTCGTTGAATTTAGGCTGTGGTAAGGCAGAAACGTCGTGGTGGAGGGGTATGTTTAAAGTAAAGCTGCTCACATCGTTCCAAATGTATCGGGGAGGTGGGTAATCCTGGGGTAAGGGTGACTTTCAGAGGCTTACTTCTAGTAATCATCTTCCAAATAGGTCCCACCACTAATCACTTTTTAAACAATGGATTGAGCACTCTAGTGATGAGGTTACAAATCTGCTGATCCATTCACCTCTCTCAGTAGTGTCACCAGCTGATGGCACTTCTTCACTACATAAGAACCTTCACTATATAAGCCTTTTAGATATAAACCGTAATTGTCTGTGAATGTGTTGACAGGCCAGTCCCATCGATGGATAAATACAAAATGCAAATACATTTCATAGGCTTCAGGCCCTGGGATAGAGGAGGAAGATAACTCAGCAAATTTCTCACAGAGGAGTGGGAGCCTACGGTGACTCTGGGAGTCAGGAGGAGGCACCGGGCTGCTCCAGGAGCTCTGCAGAGCTTCCCTTTCTCTGGTTCCCAAAGACTTTGGTGTCCTTCAAAACGTGGTAGTTCCTTTTGCTGCAGGTACCCGCAGTCACGCTGTCTGAAAGTACTAGATAGGAATGCGTAATGTTATTGTTACAAAAATGTTCTATTCTAGAATGTATTTGGTGTTATTATCTTACTGTTGCTAATTTATAGACTGAATCTGAACATAGGTATGCACATACAGAAAAAAATACATTGTACGAAAGGTTTGACACAGTGTGACAAGACCTACAGGTTTAGATCTCCACTGAGGTCTTGAAGCATCTTCCTGTGGAGAAAGGAGGAGCACAATATGTGGAAAGGTCCTTGATTTCCCTCACCCCACTGTCTTTTACAACCACAGGGATCTCCTGTCTATTTACAGAAGTCCTCCATAACCACCCTGGAGATGGTCGCAAAGATGAGGGTTTGTATACAGTTGTTCAACTACTGTCCTAGCTGCAGCTATGATACTGCCTGGAGACTCCACCAGGAGAGACTACCGAGGTAACTTACACTGTTTCCAATTTCATCATAGGGGTAACAGCTTCAGAGGAAAGACTGGGGTTAGTTCTGCTCCTTAATTATTGGATTAATTGGGCTTTCGTAACAAAGTGCTACAAATTGAATTCAAACAAAAACACTATATTGTCTTACCATTGCAGATTCTAGAAATCCAAGATTAAGGCACCCTTGTCAGGGTTCCTTCTGAGGGCTATGAGACGAGTCTGATTCACACTCTTCCCAAGTTTCTGGTGGCTTTCTGGCAACCTTCAATGCTCCTTGCTGTCTCAGTCACTGTTCTATTGCCATGAAGAGACACCATGACCAAGGCAATTCTTATGAAAGAAAGCATTTTTATTTGGGGGCTTGCTTACAGCCTCAGAAGCTTAGTCAGTTACCATCATGGCAGGGAGCATGGCAGCAGGGATGGCAGGCATAGTCCTAGAGAAGTCGTTGAGAGCAATATCCTGATCTGCAGAGACAGAGACAGACAGAGAGACAGAGAGAGAGAGAGAGAGAGAGAGAGAGAGAGGAGAGAGAGAGGAATGGGAGGGGGAGAGGGAGGGAGGGAGGAAGGGAGAGAGAGAGAGAGACAGAGACAGAGACAGAGACAGAGACAGAGAGACAGACTGGGCCTGGTGTGGACTTTTGAAACCTCTTCCTCTAACAAGGCCACACCTCTTAATCCTTCTAATCCTTTCAAATAGTGCCACTCCTACTTGGCATCTTTCCTGTGTCAGGGCCTGAATACAAACCACCTGCTTCTATAAGCACACCTGGGTCATACCTGTTCCAGTTAACTGAGTCTTAACTAACTGCACCATGACCATTCTATTCCCAATAAAGACACATTCTGAGTTACTGGGGCTTAGGAGTTTAGCAATTTTGAGAGAATATAATTCAACCTAACACAGGCTGTATTTTCTAAGGGAGAAAGTAGTGGTTTGAAAATGGGACAGAATATGGGTACTTAAGACTATAGGGGGCAATCTTATCTCAGAAAGGATTTTAAAATATCTATAGAAAGATTCTAAATCACAGACGCTCTGCCTAGTGTGTAATATTAGGTACCAAATCTGTAGACATTTGAAACCAGTAGGTCCGGAGGAATTAGAAAGGACTCCTATAAAATCAAATGAACCTGTAAAACATGGAAACACAGAGGCGAACACAGATACGTAAACACTCATACGTGTGTGTGTGTGTGTGTGTGTGTGTGTGTGTGTGTGTGTGTGTGTAAACGCACTCGCACATCTTTGGAAAAGTCACAAGCTCATCAGACTATGTATATTTGACTAACTTCGTTTAGGATCAGTATGAAGAGTTCAATACTTGTGTACTAACCGTTGAAAACTCAGAATATTAAAATTTTTTTCCAAGTATGATTTTGGTTAACTGGGGTCACTGCCCCCAAACTCTACAACTTTGTGAATGTGTGTGTGTGTTTGTATGTATATGTGTATGTGTATGTGTATGTGTATGTGTATATACCCAAGAGGCTTAATGAGAAACAACGGGAATATCAGCCCAATCGAAAATGTTCACAGATTGGGGGCAGTTATACAGAGAAGGTAATGAGTCTGTGACTGTTTTACCTCCTATTTTTATATTAACTTCCATATGCTGTTTTCCTGGTGTAAGAATAAAAGCAGAGCCTGGGATCTATGAGACCTTAGAAGCGAGTGAGCCACGACTAAAGCCACCCCCAAAGCACCTAGGAAAGGCAGACTCCTTCATGTAAGGAAACTGCTCCGTGAAGGGACTGTCTTATCCTTTCTGAAAATTCCACTAGGTTCTAGCCACTTAAATATAAAGTGAATTATCTAAACTCATAGTGGAACTGAGAAAGGTATAAATAAATGAATATAAATTAATAGGCTTAAAGCTTACAAACTGGCTTATAAGGAACGGGGCAGGGGGGAGAAGACACACACCAGAACAGGAAGAACTGCAAGAAACAGAAGACTCACCATGTAAAGGAAACAAACGAACAAACAAACAAGAACAAAAAACAAAAACAAAATTTAAAAAGCACTCCTTTGTGTACGTAGTAGGACCTGTGTAGGCATAGACTAATGGACGGGCCTTTCCAAAACCTTTGTAATCCTCACACCAACTCTACGAGAGGTATTCCCACCACTCTTACTAAGAATGAGAACACCTCGGCTCTGCAAGGTTAGAGAAATTTGCCCAATCAAGGTCTTGGGGCAAAAAGTCAGAGTGTCTGATCTAGGACCCAGGGCCCCCTGGGAACAGCAACCTGGGCTGGAGAGGAACAGCTTCCATCCAGCCCCAGTTACACCTGCATCTCTCAGCAGGAGGACAATCACATTCGAGCCAGAGGAAGGCTGGAGTGGAAGGGGTGGAGAGTGCGGATGAAGATTATGGGGCGTCAAGGCCTAACAACAACTGTGTATGAGGAAAACAATTTTGTTGAAGAGGGCTATTTATAGGGATGTTTTTCCTCAGCAGTCCCTGCCCCCTCGCCTTTCTTTTGTGTTAAAAGGCGCCTGGCAGATTGGTAAAGGGTTACAAGCAGTGTACAGGAAACCGTGGAATACAATGAACGGGGCGGGGAAGAGCCCCACCCGCCTAAGAAAATCGTTTGCTCCAGTGTGGAGGGACCCTGGAGGGAGACAGATGGGGCTCGGAGCCCAGGCTCTGATCCTTCTATAGTTTTCTTTTTCCAAGTCAGAAAAAAAAAAAAAAAGGCAATGTGCCCAAAGGGTGCAGAATCCAATGAGAGAGGAAGTTGAGGGTGAAGGAGGTAACAGAACCAAAGTAGGTTTACAGAACTAAGTCAAAGAGGCAAGTGTCTATCCGAAGAACTCCCCCATTCAATGAAGAATGGTTCTCCTACTCTAAGACTCTGTCTAGTTTGAGAAGTCAAAGATATAGCAAAAGAGGACCAGACAACATCTTGAGACCCTCAGGATAGACCTGCCAAACTTCTGCGCCACTCTTTGTAGAACAGCCCAGCCATTTTTCTCTCTGGACCACAGATCAAAGGCTTCAGGCCAAACAGAGCCAAACTCAGAGTGGGAGCCCAAGGCGAGGTAGGCCCCGTGCAAGTTCAGATGTGGGCCGTGTAGGTTCCGATGTGGGCAGAACAGCACATCAGCACGGACATTTGGCTCTTCTGGCCTCTTGAAATCTCTTCTCAGTACTTGACTAAGAAGGGAGCGCCCCTGCGGCTCTTTGGCAGCTTCTGGTGTCCATATTGGTGTGGGACAAGTGAGTTCTGTGCTCGCTCAGTGTCTGAACTGCTGAAGACTCGTTTAATGCCAAACTGCGCATGGGTCAGATGTTGCAATGTTTTTTTCTTAAACATCCAGGGGAACACAGAAGAGCGTCAGGCCATTTAGCTTAAAACAAAACAAAACACAAACAAACAAAAACAGTAACAGTAGTCAATGTAAAGATACTAAAGAGTTAGTAAAATATTGGTGAGGACACTTTAACTTCTGAAATTATTTCCAATAGTATATGTAGATAACGCATCTTCCATGAGTCACCTTCTACCCGTTTTACATTTTACATTGTCAAAGAACACTTCTCCCTGAAAGTTCTGATACAGCCCTGGGTGTGCTAGGAGGAGGTTGAAATTTACCCTCACCAATGCCCAATTCTTAGGAATTTGATGTGGTCATTGACCCTACCTTTCTACATCTAGACTTCTAAAGTCTGCATGAGTGCGTGTGTGTAAGCATATGTGTGTATCTGTGTGCATGTGTGTGTGTGCACATGTGGGTAAGAGATAATAAGAGATCTTTTTTTGTTTTGTTTTTCATTTTCATTTTCATTCATTTATTCTCTCATATGTTATAGCCCAACCTTAGTTAATCCTCCCTCCCCACTCCCCCCATTGAAGGAAAACAGAAAACAGAAGGTCTCCCAGGGATAGCAAGGGATAGTGTCATATAGGGACAGAACATTTGTAACCTAGTCTTTTCTGACATTCCTCTTTCTTTCCACCCTTTCTATCCCCAAACTTCCTGGTTACTTACTTTTTCAGCACGGAAAGCAAAGCAACATGCATAGCTCTCGCCTTGAGTAATGCAGCTCTCTAAGTCTTGAATCCAAAAGAACTAGGCAGGCAGGCAGGCACACAGACTACTCCATACCACTTTTTTTTTCCTAAAGATGTATTTAAGTTTGTGAGCACACTGTTGCTGTCTTCAGACACACCAGGAGAGGGCATTGGATCCCATTACAGATGGTTGTGAGTCACCATGTAGTTTCGGGAATTGAACTTGGGACCTGTGGTAGAGCAGTCAGGGCCCTTAACTACTGAGCCATCTCTCCCGCCCCCTCCACACCGCCTTTGAGATGGGGGAGACCCTTTTATATCCCTTTACTCTCATTCTCAACACCACTCCAGTTTGCTCGTGGGAGTCCTGTTAGAAACAACACTGGCTTTCAGAGTCACGGAGATGGCAGAGTACTGGGTGACGGTAAGGAGGGAGTGCTGATTCCACTTCCGGTTCCGGTTTATTTTTTCTTATAGAGTTCTTTGCCTGTGCTTTATTAGGGAACGGTAGTGAGCCTTCTGCAGTTCGCACACCCACTAAGATGGTTTGGTCCCCCTCACCTGGACCTTCAGAGGCAACCATTTGTAACCTAAGTTTAAATGTCGTGCACCAGGAGTACTGTGATGGAGCCTGGACGCCAGCTTTCTGAAGTTGAGTCCCCACCCAAACCCCCTCACCCCCGGTCATCCTGGATTCTCTGTTGGCCTCAGAACCTTGGAGTATGGAGGACCAAGTGAGTCACAAGCCACTGTCCAAGAAGAACTTCCGTAGCAGTTGATCTCACCCTCAGATCCCGTCTGAGCACCTTTAAAACGGAGATGGCTGGAAGCAGGAAGAGAAGGAAGTAGGGAAGAAATGCATCCGGCTAGACGACGAGCCGACATTATAGGACCTGAGAACATGAAATTCAGGTCATGGGCAAAGAGTCTTAGGAGAGAGAGCACTGAGTTGGCCACCTGGAGACGAAGAGGGATGGTGAAGTTGCTGATATTCGGCCTAGCTTTGCGGGTGAACTGGCTAAAGGCTGTGACCTCGAGTGATGCTAAAGCCTCTCGATACGGGATGCCCGGTTCCTGCTTCCAAATGGCAGAGAAGATGGCCACGCCCCTTGGCAGCAAATAAAGTTGATGACGTTGTCGGTAGCCATCAGTCCTCGGTCGGTATAGGTAGGGGGAACATAAGCAACCACAGAACTATTCAAAGGTTGAGTCTCCATAAGCAAAAATACTTTTCCTGAAAATTCACACAGGGCATAACCTATGGCCAAATAGTTTATTTTCATTCCTTCAGTGAACATTCCTACCCTATCACCGAATAACCTTGCATCCTAGGAAAACTACAGTACAACAGAAAAATCCTGGGACCCAAATCTGATCACACACACACACACACACACACACACACACACACCATGGTCCTGCTTAAAGTAAGAGAGACACAGAGAGAGACCCTGAGAGCTCTTGCTGAAGTAAACCACTAAGCAAATGTTCACAGAGACCATTACAGTTCCACGAAGAGCTGATTCTCTAGAAATAAAAGGAAAAATAAGGCATAATATTAAGTAATTCAAGCAACTTACAGGATGCATAGGAATTGCCGCTGTGGCCATCTGAAACTATTGATAGATTTTTGAGTGAGCAAACCCATAAACAACAGCCCGTGCTTCAGGAGGACCCATCAGGCTTCCAGTATGTAGGAAGGAAGAGGTCAGAGGAGCTTAGATTAGCAAATGGTGTGGGGGTGGGGGGTGTCCTAACCACTGAGGAGTGGGTGTTTGCCACCAGGGAGGCAGAACCCCAATTGAGAGGCACTGTGAAGGGGACATCCTTTTAAGGCTGGCCTAGCTTGGAAGTAGGAGAGAAATCAGTGAGTCAGTGGTTACTTGACAGTGTTTCATCAAAATGGCTGAGTCTGTGGTGGTGTCACTGAGAGAGACGGGAAAGTGGAAGTAAGGAGGACTTGGGAACTGGGCACCGACTCCAGTGGCCCCAGAGACCAGATGGGTACAAAGGCTGAAAGACAGGCAGAGGTAGTTCCAAGGTAGAAGGCTCATCTCTAAAGCTGGCCATCATGTCTTAGCATCCACACTCCTTGCTGGGTGGGAACACACTTGTGGTATAACCAGAGCTTCCTTCCCTCACAACTGAAATCCAGATTTCTTATGGAGAAATAGCATAATTCTTTAGTGTTGGCTAATAATTTTTTTAAAAGAATATGTTCCAAACAAAACACATCTGTAGGCCAGATTTGTTAGGGCTGGCTATCAGGTTATGTCTGGACATAGAGAGAAGGTCAGAGTTCAGAGTTCATAAACTCCCATGATGACTTTTAAGGGGAGTCAGTAACTAAAATACCACACACAATACTTTTGCCAGCTATATGCTACCCTTAAAGCCTATATATGGATTTGAATATATTCAGGAAGTTTAATCTAATCTTCGAATCGTCAAGGCACAGGGTTTTAAGTGTTCAGTGTGTGCTGAGTACACACGAGTCAAGGAATTCCAACTAAGGGAAGGAAAAACATTCCGGCCTGAAAGCACACGCCTCAAGTTTTAAAACAACCTGGGAGACTGGCAAAATGTCAGAGCCCCTTAAATCTTGGTTTCTTTGCTCAAATCTCTTGCATTTAGCCAGGTCGCCGTGTGCGTGTGTGTGTGTGTGTGTGTGTGTGTGTGTGTGTGTGTGTGTGTGTCTGAACTTGAATTTGTAACTACAAATATAACTTCCCGGGAAGTGGTTACAACGCTGCACCTCTCTCTCGCCCCGAGGATATCCTAACCTCAGCGTGGGAGAGGAGACGTCTGGGCTTCAGGGACCGCAGACCCGGCAAAGAGAGGTGGGAGTGGCCAACGTAAAGGCTCTGTGGGTCAGGTTTCTGGAATCCCAGTCTTTGTTACTGTCACTACACTTAAGTGTTGGCGGAGGAGAAAGGCAGGCACTGAAATAGAAAGTGTCAGGACTGGGATGACAAGGAGGATAACTCCGTGAGCACCCATCCGAGCCCTCCCTGCGGAGTCCGGCGCCGCCTCCTCCTGCGCTGTGCAAAGAGCCGGTCTGGCGGCAGGAAGCAGGGCGGGCGGCCGCGGCTCCTCGTGAGGCCGATTTCCTCCGGGGCGGCCCTGGGCGATACTCTGGACTCGTAGAGCCACCTCGGGAGAGCGCGATCTCTCCCCCAGCCCGCGCAGCTCAACCCACCCACTTACTTCCTTCGACTACGCGCACACACGCACACACACACACACACACACACACACACACACACACACACACACACTCAGAGCTGCCAAAAATTTCCAACCTCCGCCCCCCTCCCGAGCTGACTTCCTTCCAGCGCTTCCTGAGCTGGACGATCCTGGGATTTGTAAGACAGGAAAAAAGGGACGGCGCGAGGGCGGGCGAGGGGACGGGATGCTCGCTGTTCGCGGTCCTCCAGCGGTCTGAAGGCAGAGCGCGGGCCTAGGGCGGAGCACACTCAGCCCCGGGGCGGTCCCCTAACCGCCGCGCCCCGGCCCGGGCTCCTCGCAAGGCTCAGCCGAGAAGCGCGGGGAGACTCCGCGGGAGCCCGAGTAGGGAGGTGACACCCGCCCGGGGCGGTGCACGGCCCGATCTGCGCGCCCATGCCGACCCCCGGCGCCGCTCTGCCCCGGTGACCCGACCCCGAAACCCTCAACAGCGGTGCGGAGTAAGAGAGCGCAGACGGAGGGGCAGCCTCTGTGGGGCTAACTCATGAAGAACAAGGGTGCCAAGCAGAAGCTGAAACGAAAGGGAGCCGCCAGTGCGTTTGGATGTGACCTGACGGAGTATCTGGAGAGCTCGGGACAGGATGGTAATGTACCCCCCTCCCCCCACCTTTTTTTCTGTTTAAGAGCGATGGATTTCTCTTGGGGTGTGCTGGATGCAGTTCACAAGTTAATGTGTTCCAGGCTTGTGCGCTCACTGTACTTTAATAGAAAAGAAAAAAGTACACGGGTCTTAACCATGCCGCCTCCACCCCACAGTGCAGGAGCTGGGTCTGTCCTTCCGACGTGTCACAGGAGCGGCTGATGAGCAGTGGTGTAGCTGTGGCGTTAACTGGTTATTCCTGAGGTTGAACTCCGGGAAGGAGGCTCGGCTCTTAAACTTTGGGTGTTGGAAGGGAAAGATGAGGTGTGACTGACGTAGGGCGGAATCATCATCGATAGGTTGCTCTGGTTATATCACCGTGACCATATTAAATGTGTCTCCTGTACTGTAGGGTTTCACTGGCTCACATCCCTTTTCATTAATGTGGTAGGAGGCAGTGGGGTGGGGGTGGGGTGGGGAATCCTGGCTGGGGGAGTGGTTGCACAAACAGTTTCTGTATTTCTGACTTGATGCCAGCTATACAGCATCTCCCCGGACCCCGACCCTGCCCCCCCTCCCCACCAGACCCTTTACCTTCTCGTGGCTTTCAGAGGGGCGCTTGGTGTGTCCTGCGACCAGTGTGTTGTAAAAAGGTCAGAGGGCCTCAGCTTTAAAATAGTTTAGGATACAGAAGTGTGTCTCCGTTTTCAAAGTCAGCTTGGAAAAAGAAATAGAGGAGCCAGCAGAAACAGTTTAAACATTTCTCGCGTGGGGAAGAATGAAAACAGCCTATGATGTGATAACACCATTGGAGGGCAAACGTTTTTAATATAGGAAAGGTGGGGAAATGGGGCATTAAATGACTCCTTTTGTAAAGTTGACTGGCTCTGCACTTAGCCGTGACCAAAAAAAAAAAAAAAAAAAAAAAAAAAAGCTTCTTTGGAAACTTCAGAGAAAGAGAAAAGATCACACTACACACATATCTATCATACATAGATATCTATCATTATACATAGATAAATACAACAAAGGAAAACGGAGGACTGTGTAGCTGCTCAGAATAATTCTGCCTCCGGGAAAACCCTCCCCAAAACAACTGGATTTGTCCATATCAAGTGTGCGTCCCAGAAACAGTGCAAGGCCTTTGTTTCACTCCCCCTTTTTGAAGACTCAGCACCCCTAGTAATTTGCAGTGGTGTGATATTCTGTGGTATTCGGGAGTCCAGAGTCTGCTGTGTCATTAGGACAAATGGCTTAGTATTTCAGAGCTTCAGGGAACCACTGGTTTTCAAATCCGACTCTGAAATTGAGGCATAACCAAAGTCAATTCATTTAAGTCTCAGCAACACTCGGGAGAGGTCTCTTTGAAGTAAAATCACTTGGACTGAGTTGCTTTGTTTTGTTTTGTGTTAAGCTTGACGGAGCCACAAGTGCACATCTTAACCACGATGGTTAAGAACAAATGTTTGTCTCCGCTTGCCTTTTACAGGGCTCTCTTCGTATTAACCAGTAGGTACCCTAGGCATGCTCCTGGGATACCACCTTCTGTGACGTTAGAGTTATTCTGAGTATTACACACACACACACACACACACACACACACACACACCACACACGGGCACAATCACACAGACACAAGCACACACACATATTCATAAAGGCACAATCACACAGACACAAGCACACACACACAGAGGCACAATCACATAGACACCAGCACACACACACACACACACACATACACACACACACACGGGCACAATCACACAGACACAAGCGCACACACACACACAGAGGCACAATCACACAGACACAAGCACACACACAGAGAGGCACAATCACATAGACACCAGCACACATACACACATACACACACACACATATACAGGCACAATCACACAGACAGGAGCACACACACACATATATACATAAAGGCACAATCACACAGACATAAGCACACACACACATATACATAAAGGCACAATCACATAGACACGAGCACACACACACAAAAGCTGTGAGAGTTGTAGAACGGGCTTGCTAGCCACGGCCCATTCTTATAAACTCCTAGGTTAAGGAAGAACCTGGAAGCCCCAAGGCTCTGGGAAAGAACTTCAGAAGAGCCCTCAGGCAGTGCCTCTTTCAAACCTGTTTTGTATGTCAAACTTCTGTGTGCTTCCCATCAGAAAGGATGAAAGGAAAGGATGTTCCATAGAAAAAGAGTGCTTGGAACTCCAGGCCTCTCATCCTGCCAAGGAGAGGAGGAAGCTAAGAGGAGAGCTCATCTACATAGGGACACAAGGCTCATCCATCACGAAGGATGGAGAGGACCCAGACCTCTTTCTGGTTCCTGTGTGTAAATCAACATTTTCCTTTAATGACCCCCACGCCCAGAGTGAAAGCAAACAGCTCTGCAACAGATCAGCAACCTTTAAGACTGGACGTACCTGAATAGAGTTTGGTTTTTAAATGAAAAGCATCTGGCAGTCTTGATGGCTGCACTGTCACTGTACAATGTGGAGATGAACCATAAATAATGAGCTGTTTATATAAACAAGGCTAAATAGGATTTCTGCCTCCACAAAGGGATAACTCATTGCTTTCCTGTGTGTATGTTATGATAATGACGATGATGATGGTGATGGTGGTGGTGGTGGTGATGATGGTGATGATGATAGAATTGATTAATGGTTTTCTCTAAATCCATGTAGAGACATATATTAGTTAACAGTCAAGACCAGGACTCTGAACTAGGTGAAAAGAGGTGAGGAGGGTACTGCCCTTTTGCCCACGACTTTGGGAGAGCATCTCAGGATGTTGGAGGTAGTAAATCAGAGTGGTAACCAGGAACCAGGAGTCTGGGAAGGACCTTTCAAGAATCATGTTCTGACCACGAAACTTTGGGGTCACAGGGCAGAGGGCACTGGATCTAGGTAGAAATGGAAGGGAAATGGATTTCAGTTTGGGAGCACAAGAATAAAGAGGAAGTGAGAGACGCCGTAAGGAGCAAGTCCAAGCTGGAGTGGAGGACCGGACGCTGGTGAGCACCAGCTATGCTAAGCTTGGGTCCTCTGGATCTGATGGGGAAGCTGCACCCTGGGTGAGAGCTCTAGGGGGAAACACACAGAATGGCTGTTAGCCACTTCTCTAATTCACCAAGCCCAGCCTTGCTACCTCTGATCAGACAAATCAGACAAGGCAGGGTGAACAAGGGAGAGATTTTTTTTTTCCAGTCTGAAGTGACTATTACTCATGTCCAGCCATCATGCTTAATCTGTGTGAAGCTGATGAAAGCTGAGCTGCCTTTTCATAGAAACGCACACGTACACACCAAATACACACAGTTCGGACAGTAGCCATACAGACGTCAGGTGCAGACCCTGCTGTGATCCCAGCAGCACAGAAGCCTGGCGTGACGACTTCCCACTTCTCCCCTCAACACCGCCCCACCCATGCGCTGTGGATCAAATGGGGATTCCCCAAAGGTAGCCTCCAACCCAGAGCTACCCAGCCTTGTTTCCCTTTCTTTGGCCACTTTTCTCTTGCTTGATAAGAAAAAACACCGGGGCTGGGGATTTAGCTCAGTGGTAGAGCACTTACCTAGAAAGCGCAAGGCCCTGGGTTCGGTCCCCAGCTCCGAAAAAAAGAACCAAAAAAAAAAAAAAGAAAAGAAAAAGAAAAAGAAAAAACACCATAAGAGCCTGTAAGGTGGCTGCTGGGGGACCTTTTCACTTCCCCAGGAGCAGAGTGTCTGCTGCTCCTTCTGAAGCTCTCACCGGGGGGGGGGGGGGGGGGGGGGGGGGGGGGGGGGGGGGGGGGACCGGCTAACTCTCACTTCCTGTTTGGGATCCCTTCCCTACCTCGGATGCAAGAAGGAGTCTGCTTTTCTCTTTCTTGTTTCTGATCACTGAATGTGAAGGTCATTTCTTGCAGCTTAAAAAAACGCCTTAGATCATTGTCACCTGTGGCACTAGTGTGTGAGTGAAGCCCGTGGAATGCGCGCATGGTCATTTCCTATCTCTCCCCATGAGCCTCTAGGTCTTCAAGGGGGACAGGGAGGATGATGGGACCAGGGGCCAGGGGGACAAGTAAGAGTTGCTAAGAGAGAAACTGTCTTGTCCTCTGGGCTGACCTCTTTAAGAGCTGAGACTTCCTTACCTTTCTGAGTCATAGGGAAATTTTATACTGGCCTGACCCTAGTGCCTTAACTGCGCTCAAATGATGGCGACAGATTTCAACCAGCTAGAAAGCTTACTAAAATGCTGTCGCCACTGCAGGTGGTAGCACACACCGATAGTCCTAGCACTTGGCAGGTTGAGGCAGAAGGATCGGGAGTTTGAGGCTACCCTGGACGACATGGACAAATCCTCTCTTCATCTCTCAGGGAAAAAAAAAGTCAGTGCAAGGCCCCCATCTCAGACCAACTGAATCCAGATCTCTCCCTGATGGTTTTTGGTACATGGGCAGGGTGGACAACCACTGCCTGCATGCAGTGCATCGTTTGTAGGCTATGCTCTTTGCATAAGTAGAATCCACTCCAAATGCTCCAAAAACCGTGTGATTCTTTTAATTGCTGAAGATTTTTTTATCGCCACCAGGCTGAAAAGATATATATCAATCAAAACAAAGGTTTACTTATAAGTATAATGTATATTTAATTTGAAAGGCCACAGAATGTTCGTAACAAATCACTGAGCAATGCAAGCATTCGTTCAGGATCAAGTCCTAGTGTTTCAAAGGATGTGGACGAGCGGTGGGAACAGCAGTCGATGCTTCATTTCATTTTACTTCCGAAGCTTTAATAGTCCCCTCACTTTGTTTGTTCGTTTCCTTTATTTATTAATTCGATAAACAAAATTCTATCCCGGCCGTGTTTCAGATGCAGTGGGAAAGAAAGATGGGCTCTGGGTATAAGAAATGCGTCGTCTAGGGGATGTGACCCAACCTACATACACCAGATGACTTTGAAGTCAGCCGCCAAGGCTAAAGGGGCAGCTGTAGGAGAGAATGTGAGTGCTTTGGTCTCCCCATTAAATAGACAAGATAGGGCACAGACACAAACAGAGCAAGGTCATAGCCAGAAGGCAAGTGCTTTTCTGTTTAAGATGTAGTACTGAATGGAGGACAGGGCTGTATCCTCCGCAGCTTGGTCTTTTCTGGCACATCATTCACTCACCTTCCCTACCTAATTCCTCACCAAGTGAGTCTGAGCTATAGAAAGTTCTAGAAGTTTTCCCCTAATCCAAGTCAGGGGACTTTGCTGGAGGCTTCCTGTTAAGGCTTCTGAACTCCCCTACCTAGAATCTCAACTTTTCTTTTCCCCAGATGACTGACCCTGGAGAAGTTTTGCTCCCTGCCTCTGGGCCTCAGTTGCTCCTCTTGTAATATAGAGGTAATAGGACGCATGAGCTAATATGGATAAAGCACCTATCTGGGGACACCCACATGCTAACATGTTACTGTCACAATAGCCTGAACTTACCCTACCACAACCACCAAGACTGATCGAGGCTCTCATGAGGAGAGGGCATTCATCCGTCACCCAGAGGGACTGGAAGCAGGATTGTTTGCCATGTTGGTGGAGAGTCTGGTTGATGTAGGGACTTCCCAGGTTTGCTGGGAAGACATCCTTGCACAGGCCAAATGCTCAACCTGAAACAACCGTGCTTTGGAAGATCTAAGAGCCCGGAATAATCCCAACACTCAGGAGGCTCAGGCACAAGGATAAACCTGGGACCCAGCCTGGGCTATACAGCAACTTTTAAAAGACCAGTAACAGCCAATCACTTCTCTGAGGGAGAAACCTGGTCTTTGTTGGGGAGACTGTGAAGACAGAACAGCGACCCGAGGGGCTTGAGCATAGAGAGGCATCTCCGACTTGGACTGCCAGGTTGAAACTGGAAGAGGCCAAAGGGGGAGTGGGGAGGGAGGCGTTACTAAGCCCAGAGCAAACTGCCTGGCCGACCCTCGCGCCAGCCGGGACTACTTTGTTTCTGGGTATAACAAACAGCCCACACAGAGAATGGAAACATCTACTTCCACCTACCACATGGCCCCATCTACAGGCTCTTCAGATCTCTGCCAAGAGCTCCTTGACCACAGGATCAGCTTCTCCCATGTCCACCCCTCTGGCAGACTCCCAGATGCCTTCCAGCTTCGGCTAGTTCCATGCTGTTCCCCACAAGGAAGCCCCTCCCCTCCCCTGACTACCTGGAACCAGAGAACCATCTGACTGACAGGGGAGAGCTTTGGGGTCACTCATAGACCCAAAGGAGTAGAGGGAAACAGACAGAGGAAGAGTGCATCGTACCCAAATAGAAACAAGTTCTTTAGCACCAACCAGACTTCGGTGTTGCAGTTTGAGGCCAGCCAGGAATATATAGCATCGGTGGGCTAGCCCTGGAAGCTTTCTTGTTAGGGGAGGAAACACTGAGAATTCCAAAGCTTGGTTGACCAAGACAATTCTCAAGCGCTTGCCGGGACAGTTTGTTCCCAGAGTTCGCCTCCCTAGGAAAAAGTCTTCCTCAGATTCGATGCTGTGTGTGGCTCCGAGCAGTGGGTGGAAGAAGTGGGTGGGATTGAAAGTTCCAAGACTCGGGCTGGGCATGGGAACCTTTAACAACCACCCACTCTGCCACTGGATATTGTAGTTTAATGTTTCTGGAAGAAAGTAGTGATAAAACCACCTGGTCGGGGCTTCCCATTGCTCATTCCTTCCAGAACAGGCTGCTGCCCACGCCGAGCTGCCTGTCCACTCTAGCTCAGGGGTCTCAGGATCCCACTTCCTTATTGTGGTTGCCATAGGCCAGTCTTGAAGCCAGGAACAGGGAATTAGTTCTTTTCCCACATATTGTGCGCCACACGTTTAAATCAAAAGCAGCATCCCTCTCCTGCTTCTCCCCCTCTCCAAGTTAATCTTAGGAGTGCATGTGCCGACCAGTTCTCGTAAGTATTTCTCCCAAGGCTCCAACACAAAGGCCATGCTTGAGTTGAACTGATCTTGGCACCTTGCTCTCAAAAGGCCGGCCTTAAGTGTGGTGTAAGGCGGGGCCACAGCCTGCTGGCACTCTAGGAGCCTGGATGGCCCCTGTTGAACTAATTAATGTTCCCTGAATGCAACCTTTGATAAAGGTTAAGATAAAGAACTCTGCTCCAGTGGAGGGGGTGGGGGAAGGCTGGAACAGTTGGGAGAAGAATGAACGATAGCACTTCATTATTTTAAGAAGCAAGATTTTATATAGAAAGACAAGAACGAGAGGCTACTAGGTAATTAAAGGAGGTGGGGGTGGGGTGGGGATGAGGGGAGGTTTCTTGGAAAAAAGAGAAAGGAGTCAGTGTGGAGTCTGAGCTCCAAACCAGACCATATTGCTCTCTTTATCATTAACAGGAGTGAACATCAATATTGTCTTTTTTTTTTTTTTATCTTGTGCCAGTCACTTTGTGCATACAAAGGAATATTTTCAGCCTCTTTAAAAACCGGGCATTTTCATAGTCACCCATTTTACAGAAGAGAACTGAGTTCTGGGAGGTTAAATTATTTACCAAGATTGTCCAAATGGGAAAGGAGAGATTTAAATCAGGATCTATCAGACACTCAAGCACACAGTCTTACACTGGAATCATATCTTCCAGGAGAAAATAATTCGTAATTTTGCACTTAGCCAGTTTTGTCTCTCGCAAAGCCTAAAAGATATGTTGTCTTTTGCTTTGCTTTCTCCTAGCCCAAACCAGAAATAGTCATAACAACTGGTGCCCAGAAAGCACTTTGTCCTCTGCAAGCCGATGTGTCCATTTGAGAGCGCGCGCGCGCGCACACACACACACACACACACACACACACACACACACACACACACCCCTATCCAAATCCACAAGCTAGGTTCCTCCTTGCCCGCTGCAACCCCAAACCTCTTCCCTCCGGAAATACCCATGGCCTTAGAGTCAGAGGCCCCCTATCCCTTGTCCATTCTGCCCACTGTCTGCACTGCTCCTAGCTGTGTGTAAGCACCTGACAAGCTCAGCTGAGGTAGCACTTACACATGTAGTAGGTCACGCCTGTCTGTGTGAGCCTATGGTGGGCACATGATCGTTGCTTGGTATCCAATTAGGACTTATCGTCTTTTCTAGGAGTGGTTGTTGGAGCCCTTTTAGGTATTTCGAGATGAGACCTCCATTCCTATGCTGTATTATCAGGAATCGCTAGTCCCAGATAGAAAACAACCCAGGCTTTGCATGCTACAGTAACTGCCTCTTAACCCCTTCACTCCTTGGTGTGAACCAACTGAGTTCAAGTCTCAGGCACTTTTTGTTCTAGTGCAAGCGTGGCTGGTACATTAGGCTCTGGTACCACACCCATGGCTTGATGCTGGCCCCGCATGCCTCTAGAGGGGAGATGGTTGAATGTTACTCATACCCCAGAAAAGCAACATATACCAGCTCTCACTGTTCCAGATGCTAGAACACAGCTGGGAAGAGCTGGCAGATAAATAAGTCAACAGTGCTTGGGAAAGGCCACTGCCAAAGGTCTCTTTGCCACATGAAGGTCTCTTTCCCTGGAGTTTTATGATTTTTTTTTCTGGTTCTTTTTTTCAGAGCTGGGGACCGAACCCAGGGCCTTGAGCTTCCTAGGCAAGCGCTCTACCACTGAGCTAAATCCCCAACCCAGTTTTATGATTTTTATGTTTTGTTTTGCTTTGCTTTTTAAAAGTATGTGTGTAGGCAACGGGTGCTAAGTAGGGAACCCATGATCTTGCACATGCTAAGCAAACACTGTAGAATCAACCTGCAGTCCCATATTTAGGTCTTTAATCAGAAACAACCTTGGTGGGGACTTTGAATCATAGCATCAAAGATTTAATAGAATGTCAGTGTGCTAGACCCTACTGCAATGGTTCTCAACCTGTGGGCCTTGGCCCCTTTGGGGATTTGAATGACCCTTTCACAGGGGTCACCTAAGACCATCGGAAAACATAGACACATACATTATGAGTCATAACAGTACCAAAATTACAGTTGTGGAATAGCTACGAAAATAACTCTATGATTGGGGGTCACCACAGCATAAGAAACCGTATTAAGATGTCATAGCGTTAGAAAGGTTGAGAGCCACTGGGCTTACAAAGGCGTTCTCAAGTTTGCCTTGGCCTACATGCGATCAACAGGCAAGAGTACAGCTTTCTAAAATGTACCAGGAAGAATGAGGTAAGGGGTAGAGTGAGTGTGCAAGCAGGGCGTGCTAACTGACACGTGAGGCAGCTGACTGACAGCTGTCGTCAGATAGAGAGGGTGATTTGTAGTTGGGAAAATTAAAAAAAAAAGTCATCTGAGGTGAGGAATAGCAGAGGGATATGTAGAGGGGCTGCCAGAGTCTAGAGGTGGGAAACTGAGACTCTGCCTGATGCTTGCGACTGGTGACAGGCTCTAAAGCCTGGGGAAGCTTAAACTCTGGAAAGGCAGCTGAGGCCCTGGGAGGACAGGAGCCTGGCTTCAGGGCAGGAGCAAGAACACAGCCTTCGGTGAGGACACAGCAGCTGGAAGGGTGAGACCTGCCACTGGTTTGGCTGGCTGTGCCTGAACCCTTTTCTTGTCCAGAAACAGAAAAAGAAGACATTTTACGGAAAGATAAGGTTTTTAAAATGTGTGTGTGTGTGTGTGTGTGTGTGTGTGTGTGTGTGTGTGTGTGTGTTCGTACATATGTTAACTGTGCAGGCTCTGGTAGCACCCACCTATAGTTTTAGTGCTCAAGATGCTGAGGGAGAGAGAAGATTTAGTTTTAAAGC
This sequence comes from Rattus norvegicus, assembly GCF_021556685.1. Lineage (NCBI taxonomy): Eukaryota > Metazoa > Chordata > Mammalia > Rodentia > Muridae > Rattus > Rattus norvegicus. The sequence continues at coordinate 75,798,972 of NC_141544.1, forward strand.
CAGCTTGGACTAGAGAGTGAGTTTAAAGGCAGCTAGGAAGCCAGTCAGGGCTATATAACAAGACCCTGTCAAAAGAAAAAGGAGGGTAAAACAAACAAATAAACAATGAACAAACAAACAAGAGCCAACTAAGACCTAAGGAAAAAATAAAGGAATGAAGGAAAGAAAGGGGGGAATGAATAGCAAAAGTGAACAGTCCTGAGGAGCTAGATCTGTCAGGGAAGTACTTGCCATGCACGCAGGAGGTTTGATCCTCAGGACACGTGTTGTTGGGGATTTGTTTTGTTCAAAAAAAAAAGAAAAAAATTCCGGGTGTGGCTTCATGTGGCTCCCAATGGCTTGTCAGCCAGCCAGCCTACTTGGTGAGCTCCAGGCAAGTGACAGACCCTGTCTCAAAAACAAGATGGACAACTGAAAAATAGCTCCTGAATTTACATCTTCTGCCTTCCACGTGGCACACATGCACACACACACACACACACACACACACGTGGCACATGCACACACGCACACATACGTACACACATGCACACACACATGCACACACATATACACATACACATGCACACACACACATATACACACGTGGCACACACACGTGGCACACACGCACATGGCACACACACATGCACACACGTACCCTCACACACACGTGACGATGAACCTGCACAAATACAAAGGAGCACACACATACTCAGGAAAAGAGAAGATACTGCCCACCTGATTCTGTTCGTTTCTTTTTTAAGATTATTATTGTGAGTGTGCACAAAGAGGTCAGAGGATAACTCTTGGGAATTGGTTCTCCCCTTCCACCATGAAATCTGCTGATCAAATTGCCCTATTTAAAAAATAATTTGAATCTTTTTCTGAGACGTGGTTTTCCTCACTCCGGCTGGTGTGAATATATATCTTGCTGGCCTCTGCCTCCCAAATGCTGGGATTAAAGGCCTGCACCACCATACATGGCTAAAGTCTGTAGCTATATGGCATAAAAATATTCAACTTCAGCCTCGTCCTACTGTAGACAGTTCTACTCTTTGTCTATTTGACAAGTGAGGGCCAACTCAGACGGCCACTTACTAGTGTGCCCTAGCCAGGAAGTGGAGGAAGCGGACCCTTGCCATACCTGATGGAGAATCCCTTTCTCTCAGTGGTTTTGTTCGCTCTGGTCCCAAATAGCTGTGGCTTTGCTGGCCGTGGGCTACGCAGAGTTCCATTTTGCCATGTGCTGCCAAACTAGCTTCAAGTGGGATGTGAAATAACTTATAAAACCCAGACAACAGAGTTCCCACTCCCAGGTTTTCAAAGCAAACCATGTAGGTACCTAATGGCAACATTGGGAGAACGGCAAGCCCCCCCATAGCCCTAAGTAGCCCCTTCCACCACTTCTTAGCCATCTGTTTCCTGCATGCTGAGTGTTGCAGGGAAACAGTGATGTCAGCTCTTCCATAGAAAGCGGCACCTCCCTGTTGGTCCCTCCCCTTCAATGCACATTTTTGTTCCCCTTTCTGGCTTTTGTCTTGCTGCTTGCTTAGGGACTCGGGCGCTTGGCATCAGTCATTGGCTTTCTTAATAAGTTTTAGCTATTTAAGTTTCATTGTGGCCTTCGAAGTGCACACGTCTCTTCGGGTCCATATTTGGAAAATCCTTTGTTGTTTAGCTAATGGCTAGAAACAAGGGGCTTAGCGTTCATGGAGAGGGGCCATTTTGCTTTCTAGAGAAAGCAATGTTAAATGCAAGACTGTGGAGCCAGCAATGGAACCCTGCCTGGGTCCCCAGTGAGGCAGCTTGAAAATTTGTAGTGACTTGGGCACAGGACCTACAGCTTAAGGTCAGGAAACTACACCTATGACGTCATCTGCGAACATCCTGTATTCTCCCATCCGAAGCTGGACTTTTAAATGGGACGGATTCCACCTCCCTTTGCTTCGTGTCCTAAGAGACAATCTGGCTCCGAATGAAAGGGATAGTCTCTAGGGAAGGCATGAGTTTTGAAATATGAACCCGAAGAAGGGTTTTAAGCCATAATTTAAAAAACAGTTCTTTTAAGATTTAATTTAAAGACTGGGCACGGTGGTGCACACCTTTGATAGCATTTGGAAGGCAAAGGCAGGAGGATCTCTGTGAGTTCGAGGGCAGATTGGTCTACATACTGAGTTCCAGGACAGCCAGGACTACTCAGAGAGACCCTGACTCAAAAAGAAAAAAATAAAAAATAAAAATGAATGTTAACTAAAGATTACTCAAAATACACTTTTAGAAATACTTTTAAAATTCCATGTTTGGGTCCCTTAAAAACAGAATGAACATGGAATTAAGATTTAAATGGCTGTTTGCCCAGGTCCTGCAGGCCGTGGCTCCATGGAGATCACGTGATCCTGCCCATGGGTCCCGCAAGTTGCGGTAGGGACCAGTAGGAGCCATGCTGGCACCTCATGCCAGGATCTTCCTCAGAGACCTGCTTTCCAGGGCTTGTTTTGATGAGCGCCAGGTGAAGGGGCTGCTGGGAAAAGCGCTTAAGTGAAACCACGTGACTTTATAGTTCTCGGATCTCTTTTACTATTGCCCCCAATGTCAACAGGGGGTATGAATTTTTACTTTTTAAGTCAGAAGAGGGGAGGAAAAAAAACTTTAAAAACTTTTATGGGAACAGAGTGTCTGGAGTCGTTGAATTTTGTTTCCAACTTTATTTTGGAGGGAGCCTGGCAGTTTGCTTCCCTATGACGTCAGACTCTCCTTTGAGTCATTTTCAAGGGTGAAGGAACCAAGGCTGCCTTAGCGGAGTCGCAGAGGTGCGAGTGGCTGGCTGTCTTCAGCGTGGTATCAGGAAGTCATATCCCGGCTCAAGCTGGTCACTCAGAACCCGGTTCCAGAGTCATGGAAATTGAGAACGCCTCAGTCTCACATGTCTCTCATGGCTGCTTCTTTTCTTCTGTTAGATACCCACAATGACTTACTTTCTATGGCTGGCTGCATTTAAAAAAACCAACTTTAAGAATCTTATCTGTTGGTAAATATATCTGGGGTGGGAGCGTGACAAACTTCTCAAGTTTCGTATTTCTTTAGTAATCTCCCAAAGAAACAAGTCTTAAAACAAAACCCCAAATAAGGGTGGGGGTGTGCTGTGGTAAAAGTTTGTAATTACAGTGACGGCCATGCTGTTTCCCTCCAGGCTTTAGGAGAAGGGAAAATCTGAACACGAGGCCTGTGTCCATCTTTAATGGAATCGGGAGAAAGCCTCGGCAAGCGTCCCTTTGCATGTGCCTGTCTGCCTGTCCCCCAACATCAAAGTGGGCTGAACTCCCGGTCTAAGTGTGAAATAACCTGATGTAGAACAGACCCCCACACACAAGCTGAGGGGGCATGTGCTGTACTCTTTGGCAGATGGCAGAGTTTCCCAGCAAGCCCTATGCATGGTGGGTGTGTGTTCTCTGTGCTTCTAAGGGGGGACACGCATTCAAGGTGATCTAGACAGTGACCAGTTGTAAGTGCTCCGGGAGGCAAGTGAAACTGTCAAGGGTACTTACTGTGGTGAGCAAGGAAAAAGCAGCTTCAAGCATTGAGGTAGCCCTCCTGCCTGTAGTTCCTTCGGTTCATTTCCCGTTGCTGCCAAAACCCCTCACAAGAGACTTAGGGACATAGCAGTAGTCTACGGCACACTACCTTCCAGGTCTAGAAGTCCAGCACTAACCTCACCACACCACTGAGAAGTGTGTTCCTTTCTAGAAGAGCTGAGAAAGAATCCATTTCCTAACCTTTGCTCCTTGGAGAAGCTACTCACACTCCTTGGCTTCTGAACCCTTCTTCTTTAAAGCCAGTGACACAACTTGCCGACCACCAGGCTCCTCTTCCCATGGCTGGAAAGGGGTCTCCAATTCTAAAGGCCGTTGGAACTGAGCCTGTCTCTGTAACACTATCTCCCCCTCCATGGCTAAAAGGACTCCAGAAGCTAGAGCGCAGGGGTCTCTGAAAGGTATCAGATTCCTAACCAGCTTCTAAAAAGGCATGGCGCCGAGTGGACTCTTACCCAACAAATTCTAGGATCTTCCCCAACCCCATCACTGGTGCCTGTGTGATGTTAATCCATGTTTTAAGCTGTTAAAAACACCCTTCTATTGTGAATTCCTAGAAACAACAACAACCACACCTTGTTATGGTCTGGGTCTGTGGAACTGGATAGTCTCCTAGTTGTGTGCCTGCACCGGGTGCTGTACCTCTTGCTGCCTGACAGGGCTCTGCTCAGCCAGAGGTGCTGGGATTCCGGCTGCTCTCTCACTAGGCCTTGCACAGTGATGACTCACGTGCCTCCGAAAACAGCTCTGCGAGACGGGTTTTACACTTCTATTGGCACACACTGAGCACACGTATCTATGGAGTACAGTGATACAGTGCGAGATCTTACTACAACCGGCAGTGATCAGATCAGGGGTAGTGGCGTGTCTATCACCCGAAAGGTTGATCCGTTCTTTGTTTTAGAAACATCTGAAATTGTTCTACTGACTCTTTGAAATACATAGTTGATTATCGTCAAGGATAATTAGCCAACTGCGCCACGGAACACTAAGCGGGTCCTAACCAGCTGTACTACTCCACCCGATAACTGTCCTCTCTCGGACTCACATCTTTCTCAGCGTCCGGTCTTTCTACTTCCCTGAAACCAACTTCTTTAGCTTGAAACAATAAACAGTGTTTGTCTTTCTCTCCTGGGCATATTTGACATCGTATCCAGGTTAATCCTTATTGCCAAAGTGGCAGGATTTTTTCCTTTTATGGTGAAATAGTATTCCAGTGTGTGTGTGTGTGTGTGTGTGTGTGTGTGTGTGTGTGTGTATTCTTCAGCAGATAAGTGTCACACATACACACACAATACATATACACACATATATATGCATATGTACATATATACACATACATATATACACACATATATACATATACACACACACGTGTGTGTGTGTGTGTGTGTGTGTGTGTGTGTGTGAGAGAGGGGGGGATTCACCTGTTAACACCTAGCTTAGTACTATATCTTGGTTATTATGAGTAGTATGGTTCAATAAATGTAGCACTGTAGAAATTTCTTCTACATACTGACTCCACCACCACCACCCATATATATATATGTATGTATTATATATATATATATATATATATATATATATATGTAACCCCTGAACTGGAACTGCTGGGTCATATGGTAATTCTAGTCTATTCCTCTGAGAATTTCCATGCAGTTTTCCAGACTGACTATACGGTTTCCTTCCCACCAGCATTCTGAGACTTCCCCTCTCCGTATACCCACTGACATTGCTTATTTTTGCTTGTTTCATGGCAGTCATCCTAAGTGGGGTGAGATGGTAGCGTATGTGGCTTTGGTTCACATTTGCCTGATTTGTGATATTGAAGATTCTTGTATGCACTTTTAGCTCTTCGCCTCTCTTTGGAGATGCATATATTCCGGTTATTTGCACTTGGTTGTCTTTTGTTGTTCTTGTTTTGTCTTGTTTTGGGTTTTTGTCTGAGACAGGGTCTCATGTAGGCTCAAGCTCACCATGGAACCAAGACTGTGACCTTGGACTTGTGGTCCTCTTGCCTCTACCTCCCGGTGCCAGCATTGCAGGTGTCTCTGTGTCCAGCTGGTTCATTGTGGAGAATTGAACCCAAGGCCTCTCGCACTCAGACAAGTCCTCTGTCCACTGAGTCACGTCTCCAGCCCCGACTCAGGTCCTAATTAATAGGATTGTTCTACTGCTGTTTTTGGAGTGCCTTGTGTGTTCTGGATATTGACCCCTTTTCTAATGAGTGCTTTGCAAATATTTTCTCCTGTTCTGCATGGTGTATTTCCCTATGTTGAACACTTCCTTGCCGAGGTCTCCTCGGCTTTTGTCTTTGGATTCTGTGCTTTGGGGACCCTGTCTGAGAAATCCTTGACAAGCCTAATGTCCTAAGACCTCTGAGTCATTTTCTTCTAATTATTTCATAATGGGGCAAGGGAGATTCCACATTTGTCCTTAACCCATTTGGAGTTGATTTATTGTGAGGTGAGAGTTGTGAGGTGTCCCGTTGTTATGCATTTATGTTTCCAGTTGTCCCAGCACAACTGATGGAAGACTCTGGCTGTATAGTCTTGGTGCCTCTGCAAGAACTTAGCTGTCTATAAATCTGGATTATTTCTGGATCTGCATTCTGTCTTGTTACTTTGAGTATGTGGTTTGGGGGGTGTGTGTGTGATTATTTTTGATTTGATTTGTTTTTCATTTTTTTAAATGTCAAACATGCAGTTTTGGTCACTGTTGCTTGGAAGTATGGTTGGACGTAATAATGAAAAGTCGGTTTTATTCGTAGCCTCACTTCTTAGGCTTTAGTTATTTATGTATTTTGTAGTGGTAGAGATAGAATCCAAGGCACCGAGAAAGCCAGGAAAGTTCTCAATCACTGAGCTAGACCCAGTAGTTGTTTTTAATTATGGCAAAATGTGCATAACATAAAATATAGCATCTTTACCCTTTTGAAGTATACAGCTCAGCGATAGGGAACACATTCACATTCTTGCACAATGGCCACCAGGCCCAACTTCTGAATCACTTCACCTTCCCTCACTGAGCCCTGCCCCTGTTAAACGCTAACTCTCTGGCCGTCCCTCCCACAGACCCAGAATCCCCAGTCTAGTTTCCACCTTCAGGGGTGTGGCCCTAGAGACAGTACAGGTAGGGGAGGGAAATAGTTATCCATTTGTGGCTGTATTATTTAACTTACAAGGGCACTAGTTTTCAATGAGGAAAGAAAAGACCACATAAGTGGTACTTGGCAAATCTAAGTTCAAAGTTAGGCCCACGTCACTCTGTTTGACTGTGTGATCCCTTCTAAACTTCCCCTGTAGGCAGGTAGAACTAACAGCCAACGACAGTGGAGAACTTAATGTCCTGCCATTCAGGCAGCCCAGGTTCAGATGAAGGAGCCAAGAGAACAACATGGCTCTATGAGTGATACATGGAAAACCCCCAGCATTTAGGAGACTGAAGCAGGAAGATCTCAAGTTCTAGACGCTCCTGAGCTATGTAGATTATAGCAGATTCCAGGCCAGTCTGTCTGGGCAATAGGACCTCGTCTGGAGGGAACTGGTTAGACTTGACTTGGTAGGACCTCAGGGGAGAATAGTTGGAGATGCTGAAAGAGCATTCCAGGATCACCAGGTGGTGTACGAGAAAGGAGATTCTCAAATACTCAACCAGATGATTCACCTGGTTCAGACCTTGCCTTGATGAAGGAATTTATAGACCCACACTTAGAGAGCCTCTGAGTCCTCATGCCTAAGGTGAGCCTTACAGGCTCAAGGGCTCTGGGAGATTAAAGGCACCATCAATCATGTTCACCTCAGCGGGAAGTAAGTCTTCTAATCCGCTTCAGCCTTCCCAAAACAAACTTAAAATGTACTAAAGAGATGAACTTTGTAGAGCAGCAAAGTTACTACTGAAAGACAGACACTCGGGTGAAATGGAGTGGGGTGAGGTATCTGCCAAGTCTTAAAAACCCACCAGGCAGAAAGCGATAGGTAGAAAGGCCTGGCATGGAGAATCCAGACTCCTCACCTCTACATCCCAACGTTGCTATCCACTCTGATGCCCGCACAGGCCAGCTGGACACTCATTCCCACTCCCAAGGCTTCCGCCCTTGTAGAGACCTCTCCTGCCTCTCACCTCCCACAGCTGTCCACTAATTATTTCCTTCCTTGAGTCGCAGCAAATGAGCCCGTTGCAACTGTGACCATTGACTCCTTCTCTGCAGTAGGCCTGCAAGGTTAGTTTCTTCCTTGAGGCTCTAAGACAGAGGAGTCTATATCCATGTCCATCTTCTTGGAGCCATCCCTACGCCTTGACTTATGGCCCCATCATATCACTTGTGTTTGTCCCCTGCCTTCTTCCCTCAAATCTTCATCTCCCTCCTCCACTACATAGAAAGACCCCGTGGTCACAATAAAACCACTCAGGTTACCCAAGAGAACTACCTCATCTCAAGTGTGTTTAGTTGGTCACATGTACAAAGTCCCTTTTGCCATATAAGGCAGCAGCCAAGGATTCCAGAAATAAGGATGTAGACCTCTCCTAGGGGAAGGGGAGAATTACTCAACCAACCACAAACTTTTTTTCTCCTAGCACATATGGTCAGTTCCGTGATAACAGTAACTTGGTGTTATAGGTGCAGGATGAGAAGACCATCAAAAGTGACCAACGTTTGTGACACACTTACCATGCATCAACCACTGAGTCAGAAGGAACAGAGGAATGAACAAGCATTTTCTGTCCCTAAGGGAGAATCATAATCTCATCCCGAGCTGTTCTTCACACACATCCCATTCGGAAGTGGATAACATCAAGTCTGACTCAGAGGAGTGGAATGCTGTAAGAAGAGTGGTCTCTCCCTGAAGGGAAGATACTCTAGATTAGAGGCCCCGGGTACACAAAGGCATAGAGGTAGAACAGTCACTCCAGACCCACATTCTCAGGAGACCACTAGGGAGAAGGAACTTCCTTGCCTGGGCTATAATTGTAGGGACGGGTACCATGTGACCAAGAGTCTTCCAGGGAGAAGAGAACAGTTGGAACAAACCTGTCGCCTTGATCTCACATGATGAAGGACGAGTCTCAAAAGACCCACACTTTAAAACTACCATGTCCCTTTTGTGGTTTCTGTCATTGCTGCTGAGAAAGCATTGTCCCCAGTCAAGGAATAAACTTCTTTTGATTGGAGGGACGTCTGCCTCAAGCGATTAGAAAGCGGAGTTTCAAAGCTTGTCCCATGTATTTGATTTCACCCTGTCTTGTGGATGATAACCAGAAGGATGTTTAACTATTCAAATCCAAGTCTCCTTGGAGGTGGAAAGCTATGTACTTCCCTCGGTCTGCTTCCTGGTCAGCTCCTGTGCCATCCCCCATTTTGCCTTCCAGTGCTTTTAGAATTGTTGTCATGCCTTCATAAGCAAATACATACTGTTCTTTCTGACTTTTACCTCATTTAAGCTTGGCCTTCTGTACTCCTGGTCCACTCAGGTGGCTGTCCCCACCTCAAGGCAGTGTCCTTCCCCCCTTCCCTATCTTGGTCTCTTGGGAGACTTGAAGGTTCCTTGGAGGTAGACCCCTTAGTCCAGTGCCCACCTCCTCCTCTCCAACTTTAAAAACTCAAAGTAATTAAGCCTTACTTCACCAGAGGGCAGGTACTCAAAGCGTTTTTATCATGTGTTACTAAAATACAGAGCGCAGAAGGGCTCAAGATGGGGCATGATGGTCACGGGAGGGACCTCCAAAATAGCATTTACTCTAAAATCTCGTCACGGCTTTACCAAAATGGCTCTAGCTTTGTCTGTTTCACTTCCATCCCAGACTTCACACGTCTTGGTCCCCAGGGTATTCAAGGTTAGGTAATAAGACCTTTAAAATGTGAGCCCGGTGGCAGATCCTGAGGTCAACCGATGGTCTTTTCTCTTGAGGCATCATGGGACATCAGGCTCTTGAGCTTCCTGCCTCTTGGTGGGATTTGATTGCTTCCTCTCACACAGGATCCCACTCTCCCATTGTAAGGTCCTTACCAAGGTTGAGTCATTACTAGCACCATGCCCACGAACCTCCATAAATGGTCATCCAACTTCTTTATGAAGTTAGCCTGTTTCTAGTGTGTTCCGTTGTAGTAAACCAAAGACTAATGCAGCTCCTCTGGCAGCTCTTTCTGTGACTCCGTTGGCTTCTGGGTGAAATGTGGAGAATCTTTTTTTTTTTTTAAACATTTTTTTCAAAGATTTATTTTTATGTTTGTACACTGTAGCTGTCCTCAGACACACCAGAAGAGGGCATCAGATCCCATTACAGATGGTTGTGAGCCACCATGTGGTTGCTGGGATTTGAACTCAGGACCTCTGGAAGAGCAGTCAGTGCTCTTAACCACTGAGCCATCTCTCCAGCCCGTGGAGAATCTTGATACCTGAGGTAAACACCATGACCAAAAGCAACTTGCGACGCATTACTTCCACTTATGTGTCCCAGTCATCGTTCATCATTGTGAGGGGAACTCAAGGCAGAACCAGGAGGCAGGAACTGGATCCAAGACCATGGAGAAGCATTGCCTCCTGGCTTGCTCCCCATCACTTGAGCAGCCTTATTTCTTATAGCACCCAGGATCACCTGCCCAGGGGTGTAGCCAACCATAGTGAGCTGAGCCCACCCAAATCAATCACCAATTAAAAATAACGCACCACAGACTTTCTACAGGCCAAGAGTCCCTCTTTGGGGCTGGAGAGATGACTCCATGGTTAATAGCACTAGCTGCTCTTCTAGAGATCATGAGTTCAATTCCCAGAAACCACACGGTAGCTCACAACCATCTGCAATGAGATCTGATGCCCTCTTCTGGTGTGTCATTGACAGTGTGCTCATATACATAGATCAAATAAATCTTTAAGAATAAAAAAAGAGTCCCTCTTCTCAGATATGTCTCTAGTTTGTATCTAGTTGACATAAAGTTGGCCAGCACACATAAGGAAATATGCAGGATATAATTTTAATGACTCGAGAACACAAGCTACAGATGCCCACCATCCCATTTTCCTCTTGTAAAATTACTAAAGTCGTTGTAAAAAAAAAACTATCAAACAATATGAGAAGATTTGGAAAATATGGAGTCCCGTCTCACACAGTTGCCACTCCCTTGGTCAGTTACCCATCTGGGCTGATTTATGGAGCAGAACCTTTGCATTTCGGAAAGCCTCATGGTGCCTTCAAATGTCGCCGTTGTTAGCCACATCTAACTATTGAGCCGTGAATGGTGCCAGGGTTACTGAGGGAATGCATATAGTGCATGGGGCTGCTAGCCCTTGCGTTGTGCTGTGGGACAGATACTGTCCTTTGTGCTTATACTAAAAATATACATATAAAATGGCTGTCATCACCTCTTCACCAAGAAATTATAGGATGCTGTCGTAGTCAGAATGTCTAATGCTGCCATGAAACACCACGATCACAAAACAAGTTGGGGAGGGGAGAGTTTATTTGGCTTACACTTCCATATCAGTCGCTGTTCTTTGTCAAAGGAAGTCAGGACAGGAACTCAAACAGGGCAGGAAGCTGGAGGCAGGAGCTCATGCAGAGGCTACGAAAGGACGCTGCTTACTGGCTTGCTTGCTCCTCATGGCTTGCTCAGCCTGCTTCCTTATAGAGTCCAGGACCACCACACCAAGGGGTAGCACCATGCACAATGGGCTGACCTCCTCCCCACTGATCACTAAAAAATGCCCTGCAGCTGGATCTTCTGGAGATCCCTCCTCCCAGATGACTCTAGCTGTGTCAAGTTGAAATAAAACCAGGCAGCACAGATGCATATGTTTTGAAAGGTGCTGATTTCCAATAATCATAAATTTTGGAGAACTATCCGTGTTTACAATCGTAAGTTCATGTTATTTTGTTTTGTTTTGTTTTGTTTTACTACATGGAATTTTGCTGCACAGTTTTTTTTAAATCAAGTACCATTTTCCTATTATTAAAAATATAAAAGATTCTAAAGTGTATGAAAAAAAAAAAAGCAATCTCCCTCCTATCCCAAAATATATATCCTTCCTATTCCTCTTCCCCAAAACAATGATGGTTATTTTTTAAAGTGATATTTCCATGGCTACTCTGCATATATGGACAAGCAAATATAATTTTAATAAAAATATCACAATGTATTTAACTAGTTCTTTATTGTGGATCATTGTTTCATAAGTGTCCTTTAGACACCTTTCATTGACTAAATACAAATACATTGATCATTTATTGAGCGTGTCACGTGGACCATTTGTGCCAGTAATTTTTATTAGCTTTAGTTTATTGGCTATTTTTTTTCTTTGGTTCTTTTTTTCGGAGCTGGGGACCGAACCCAGGGCCTTGCGCTTCCTAGGTAAGCGCTCTACCACTGAGCTAAATCCCCAGCCCCAGTTTATTGGCTATTAATTTCTGTTTTGCTTTGCTTAGGATGGGGGTCAAATCTGCTATCCACATGCTTCAAATTATAGTTCGAACTTGGTTTTCAGGACTTATGACAGATGTTATCTAGTCAGTCAGGTGTTCTATGAGCCAGAGTCTAAGGGAAGAGGTCAAGGCAGGGGCTGAGGAACAGTTAGATGTATCCATGATATCTTGATCACCAGGTTATCTGAACTAACCGGGCTCCAACCACGGAGACCCGGGCAGTGTGACAAAAGCAGGTGAAAAGACTTGGCAGCTCAAACTGGAAGAATACACTGAAATTGAACGTCTCTGTCTTTAAGGGAATTGCAACCCTAGTGTGCATTAATATAGCATCACAGGATGTCCATACACAAAGATTCTTACATGGTCAAAATGAGAGTGTCTAAACAGACTGTGCTACTAAGCCCTTCAATGGCTTCCCGACATGCTCAGGACGAACCCTGACTCCATCTACACCAGACCTATCAGCCTCTCAGATACCTGCCTCTTCAGCAGCCTCCGTGGACAATGCTTCCCAGCTGAGTGTTAGCATTAGTCACACTGGAGCTCCATAGGTGTTCCCCTCACCTCCAGCCTCCATACATGCTCTTTCCCCTATGTGAACAGTCTCTACACCATTCTGTGGAACTCTGACTTGGGCCTCAATGACCCTTACAGACTTCAGCTTACACATCTCCAAGATGTCTTCTCTCACTGCTCTGAGGAAGAAGAAATGCCCAGGCCCAGGCTTTCCTGATTTTACCTTCACTCTTCCCCTAAGGTGGCTCTCCTCATTTCCTAACACTGACTGAGCAGAACATGCTCTCCTCCAACCTGCCCCCTACCTCATCTTAAACCCTCAAGAGGATCCTTGGTCAATTCCATGAGGCCAGAAACCATGTGTCCTGGCATCATTGCCTGATCAATACTTGGAAAAAGGCTTAGACATTGAGTAAGTGACTGGATCTAGAATAAGGCCATACTGTGTTGTGCCTGTGTGTCTGTGAGGTGAGGGTGGTAGAGGTGTCTCTGTGGACATTCAGGCCATGCGCATGCACCTGTATGCATCTGTGCAGATCCCTGTGGCAGCCGGAGGCTGGGGAAGAATCTACTGATGGAAGCCAGGCTGAGTCTTTTGCTGCATGTAATCGTATCCGATCTTAGGCTAGTAGCTAATGTGCTTCTCTGATTATCCGGGTTTTTTTTCTGGTGGCTTACACCTGAAAACAGTTCTTCCCTAGGGGAAAGAGTGGCACACCCACAGAGCCAGTGTGACTAGTGCTAACACTCAGGTAGAAATCCATTGAGGCTGTTGAGGAAGCAGGGAGCTGAGAGCAAAGGGCTGATGTGTCTGGAAGATTGAGATTTCAAGGTCATTGTGGGATACATAGTGAGACTCTCTAGACAAAACAAGCAAGATAACTAAAAAGAGGGCTGGAAACTAGATAATACATGCAAGACTTGGACTTTCTCTTCTTTTAAAGATTGATTGATTGATTGATTGATTGATTGATTGATGTGAATACCCTGCCACTGTCTTCAGGCACACCAGAAGAGGGCATCGGATCCCTTTACAGATGGTGGCGAGCCACCGTGTGGTTGTTGGGAATTGAACTCAGGACCTCTGGAAGAGCAGTCAGTGCTCTTTTTTTTTTTTTTTTTTTTTTTTTTTTTTGGTTCTTTTTTTCAGAGCTGGGGACCGAACCCAGGGCCTTGCGCTTCCTAGGTAAGCGCTCTACCACTGAGCTAAATCCCCAGCCCCGCAGTCAGTCAGTGCTCTTAACCGCTGAGCCGTCTCTCAAAACAGAAAGCAAGAGAGATGGCTCAGCGGTTAAGAGCACTGACTGTTCTTCCAGAGCTGCCCTAGAGTTTAGACTTTTGCTCAGGAAGCACTAACTGGCCCCAAAGGCTGTACTTTACTCCTGTGCTGTGAATGTGATGCCCCCCGAAAACACTGCCATCCCCACTGTGGAAGGAAATCCAAAGAGCTGCTTTCCCTACTGTAACCCCACACAAGCCTATACCTTCCCCAGCCTCGCCAGCTCCACCGTCTGCGCCAACAGGGCCTCTGAGTGTAACATCAGGTGTGCAGTCAGGGCAGCTGTGGGACCTCCTTCTTAACAGCGGGCTGGGGTTACCCTGCGCCAAGACAAACACAGACACAAGTGAGCGCGAAGCTAAATGTGGCGTTTTAGAGCTGAACGGATCCTCCTCCCTAGCTAGCCAAGCCTCTCCTTTAAGGCAACCTGGGGCCCTGGAGGGTGAAGTCATTTGCTTGAGAAGACGCAGCTGCCTTTTTGGCTGCCTGTTGGTGTTGGCCAGCAATTACAGGTCAGTGAGTTCCTCAGGAGGACCAGGGGTCTAGGGAGACCGGGCGTCGGAGGATGGCGCCTTTAGATAGAAAGGGGGTAGTTGTCAGCCTACCTCATAGCTTGAGAAAAAAAATGTTCCTTGTTTTAATTAGCCAGTTAAAAGGATGACATAATATTTAATGGGACCGAAATATATCCAAAACATACTAGGGTTTAAAAAAAAATAAAAGCTTACCCTACATAATGTAATTCCATTTTTACCAGATATATAAGGAGATCTACATACACACTGCCAATGCCTTCCTTTGGATGGATGCTTCTCTCTCCTGCGTACGTTGATGTGTTTGAGTGTTCCCTGAATTTGCTGTTACCCTTACCCAGGAGCACGAATAATGTAGAGTTTGAAACTTCACCAAAAGTCGTTTCCACCTTATCAAAGCATACCTAGTCCCCTAATTTAGTTCAACATAAAACTAAATGCATGCTGTGTGTGCGCTCCGGCACACGTGCTCGTGTTTGTGGAGGTCAGGGAGGGACACTGGGTGTCCTCTTCTGTCCTTGTTCCCTTGAGATGGGACCTTTCAGTGAAGCTGGAGCCGGCCGTTTTCCAGCTAGGTGTGCAGCCAGTGAGCCCCATCAGTCTTCCCGTTGTCACCCCCATCTCCCTACAGCTACCGCACTGAACTCCTTAGGTGGGTGCTAGAGTTCTCAACTCATGCTGTCATCATTTATATAGCAAGCACTCTTACTCAGCGAGCCATCGCCCAACCCAGAATTAGTCCAGCTTCCGTTATCCCAAAGTGATTTCTGACCTCTGTAGCAATACTCCTCAGGGAAGCCCTTGTCTATAAAAAGCCGAAGCCCAATTTTGGACTCCTATTTTTAAAAAACTATTAAATTTCCACTTGACTCCACAAACTCACGTCCCTCTCTGACTTAGCGGCAGAGAACAGATCCTCTCAGGTGCACGTGCCAAGTTCAAGTTCCAAAGACAAGGTCCTGGCCTGGGATGACGCCACAGAGACCCGGCATTCCTCCTGCTTGTCCTGTCCTTAGGCCCTTCCTAAGGCATTAGCCTGACTCATGGTCCCTAGAGACACCGCTCAGGACTCAGGGTAGAACAGTTTCAGAACTTTTGGCCCAGCACCCTCAAATCCCTGAGGATGAGAGGAGAGCTTTGAGATTGTAGCAGTACAAAAGCCTGTTTAGCTGGCTGTTCTTGCCAATAGCCAGCTCCTGACATTAGTAAGAGACTTGCACAATCCTTACAGAGTATAGGACAGAGATGATTGGATTCGTCAATAGGCCATCCAGGTTAATAGACGGCTGGAGAACAGGCCAACACGTTGTGGTAGGAGAAACAGAAGGAGAGGCCATTTGCAGACGATAGCCCTGAATCTCATTTGTTCTTCAAACTTCAACAAAGTAGGTGAGGCCGGTAATTATTAGACTCCATACACAAAGAGGACATCTGTTCCCCAAGGACACAGAGCTGGCAATACCAAATCCACGCCCTACATTCCCTCTCACAGGAGGGCGTAAGGTCTATCTATGTAGTGTGTGCATTTAAAGCCCTTGTAGGACCCAGAACATCTGTGTACTAGTCCCATGACTTTGACTTGGTTCCTCTCGCTCTATCTCAGCCTCGTCTTCCTCCTCTGCAAAAGGAGATAATGATCCCACGCCTCCGGAGGCCACAGGATCTGGCAAGACAAAGGCACAGAAATAAATACTGTGTCTCGAAAATCCTGAGTTGCAAAAGGAATATGAAACTCGAACGGTTTCTTCGGTTGCAGTGTGGAGGGGGGATGTTTGGGGGAGTAATTCTCTCCATGCAGAAATGTTATTTTAAGACTGGATAAACTTAATACGGCTCATAACAATCCAATACTCCCCGCCCCCCCAGGCCATTTCGCTAGGAAGCCAAACCTTCTATTTTCACACCCCTTGTTCTGGTTAGAGTAGACTCAGCTCCGAAGAGAAGTAATCATGTTTCCAAGAAAACGTAGAATTCTTGGCCTGTTGCCCTTCCTCTTGGCAACCCCTGACTTGCAATGGGCTTGAGTTAGGGGCTTGGAGGAATAGTTGCTGTGGGGCCCTGCTCTAATCTTAAGAAATTGGTTTTGCCTGTTTATGTTAAGGGATATTAAGGACACGTAATTTTATTTCTGAGGTAAGCTGGGCCACTAGAGAGCCCTGAAGGGAGGGCTTGAGGCTCCTTAGCCCACTTTGGCCGGTCAGCCCTGCTTGCCAGCATTCTTTGTTTTAGGCTTTGGAAAACATTTATCTAAACCAAATATTGCATGCTTTTCGTCAGAAGGTTCGGAGATCACCTCCTGCAAATCAGAAGTAAACCTTTTTGTGTGAAGGTCACCCACCCAGCCAGCCACTCACCTCCCAGCCCTTCCTGGTTTCCCTCTGCTCATCTCTTCAGTCATTTCCTTCTGGGGGGGGGGGTGTCTGCCACCCTCAGGTTCACATCCTGGAACTTCTTTTCCAGAGACACAGAGTCAATGATTCGTCAAAAACAAACAAACAAACAAACAAGCCACAGACAGCACCAGTCTAACATGCTAGCGTATGCTTGGTATGGTGCTTGGTATGGTAATAGAGATTTTATTTTCAATGGACACAGTAAAGAAATAAGGAGGAGTCATAGAGCTGGCATGATTCATTTTACTTTTACTGTTTTAGTGTGTGTGTGAGTGTATGTGTGTGTGTGTGTGAGTGTGTGTGAGTGTGTGTGAGTGAGTGTATGTGTGTGGGGGTGTGAGTGTGTGTGAGTGTGAGTGTGTGTGTGAGTGTGTGTATGTGAGTGTGTGTGTGTGAGTGAGTGTATGTGTGTGAGTGAGAGTGTATGTGTGGGTGTGTGTGAGTGTGAGTGTGTGTATGAGTGTGTGTGTGAGTGTGTGCATATGTGTTTGTGTGTGTATGTGAGTGTGTGTGTGAGTGAGTGTATGTGTGTGTGAGTGTGAGAGTGTGTGTGTATGAGTGAGTGTGTATATGTGTGTGAGTATGTGTGTGTGAGTGTGAGTATGTGTTTGTGTGTATATGAGTGAGTGTTGTGTTTGTGTGTGTGAGAGTGAGTGTGTTGAGAGTGTGTGTGAATGTGTGTGAGTGTGTGTGAGAGTGTGTGTATGAGTGAGTGTGTATATGTGTGTGAGTATGTGTGTAAGTGTGAGAGTATGTGTGAGTGTGTGTGAGAGTGTGAGAGTGTGTGAGTATGTGTTTGTGTGTGTTTGTGTGTGTGAGTGTGAGTGTGTGTGTGAGAGTGTATGTGAATGTGTGTGAGTGTGTGTGTATGAGTGTGTGTGTATGAGTGAGAGTGTGAGTATGTGTTTGTGTGTATGAGTAAGTGTGTGTGTTTGTGTGTGTGAGAGTGTGAGAGTGTGTGTGTGAGTGTGTGTGACTGTGTGTGAGTGTGTGTGTGAGTGTGTGTGAGTGTGTGAGTGTCTGTGTGTGTGTTTCAGGGTATGTGCTCCTAAGTGCAAGAACCCTGGAGGTCAGAGGTGACAGATCCTCTGGAGCTGAGGTTACAGGAAATTGTGAGCCAGTTAACGTGGATGCTGAGAAAGGAAGTTGTACCTTCTTTGAGAGCAGCATTGCTTCGCCACTGAGCCATCTCTCTGACCTCACACTTCTACAAGTATTTATTATTCCTTTATGTTTTCCCCCATCTCCTATTTCCCCTGATACTGGGAATGGAACCAGGGCTGTGCACATGCTGTGCACATGCTCGGCCACTGGGCTACATCCCCAGCCCTCTCTCCATGTTTATTTTTAATTTGAAATATAGTCTAAGTTGCCTAGGCTTGCCCTGAAGTCACTCTGTAGCCTACCACGGCTTTGAACGGGATGTGATCCTTCTGCATCAACCTCTGGATTAGGCCACATCATCATGCCCTAGAGAGAGAAGTGTCTCTTACGTGAACATTAATAACACAGAGTAACTTTTGTTACCAAAGATATGTCACAATGAATGTAAGAGGGAAGGCAAGAGCTAAGAAAGAACAGAGGGAAAGGAAAGGGGCAGGAAAAAAATTGAAATTGAAAACAGATACAGGGAATAAAAGTAACTTTAGAATGCTGGAAGAGGTCAGCCGCATGGGAGTCCTGCCCTTGTTAAAAGGCAGTTGGTATGATATACAGCAAGATTCTTCTCTAAACATCACTTACCTTTCTTATTTTTCTTTCATTTTACGTGTGTGTGTGTGTGTGTGTGTGTGTGTGTGTGTGTGTGTGTGATTTGAGGAGAGTGATTCCTGATGTTGTCTTATTTTTATGTTTGGTCTATGTACTCCAGGATGGCCTTGAACTCCTTTCTTGTCGTCCAGAGTGCTGAGATTGTAGGTGTCCACCCCAATGTCTGGCTGAACTTCAGTTTCTTCATGTGTAATATGAGGATTACTATGTTTTCTTGGGGGACTGGGGGAATAATTCAGTTGGTAAAGTACTTGCAGTGCAAGCAATGAAGATATAAATTCTATCCACAACACTACATTAAAAAAAACAGCACTGGGGAGGCAGACAAGTGGATTCCTGGGGCTCCCTAGCTGGTCAGCTAAGCCTAGCTGATGAATCCTAGATCCCAGTGATAAACCCTGACTTAAGAAACAAAGTGTACAGCTCCATAGAAACACCACCTGAGCTGGGTTGTGGTAGCACACAGCTTTAATCCCAGTGCTTGGGAAGCAGAGGCAGGCAGATCTCTTGAGTTCAAGGCCAGCCTGGTCTACACAGTGAGTTCCAGGACAACTAGATAGCCAGATCTACCTTTGGAAATCTAGTCTCAAACACAGAGAGAGAGGGGGGGAGGGAAGGGAAGGGGAGGGGAGGGGAGGGGAGGGGAGGGAGGGGAGGGAGGGGAGGGGAGGGAAGGGAAGGGAAGGGAAGGGAAGGGAAGGGAAGGGAAGGAAAGACCACTTGAAGTTGTCTTCTGGCCTCCGCCTACACACATGAACATGCATGCATGCCCATGTACATGGCAGACCTCACGGGGATGTTTTGAGGATGGCTTAAATCATGCATTGGATGGAGCTGCAGTTCACTGAGGAAGCACCACTTCCCCAGGTCAAGGCTGCCACCATTTTATCCACTGCTCTTTGAACAGTCTGAGGGATTAGGATCTGTTCCTCTCTCAACCTACTTTCCCTCCCTCCTTCCCTCCCTCCCCTTCCCTCCTTCCCCTCTTGCTTGCTCACTCTGTTCTGCTCTGCAACTAAACCCGGCTGCTTCTACAGTTTTAAATGCTAGGTCTCAATGGTTTGTCAATGGATAAAAATTCAAGATCATAATACATTATCTCCATTAGGACCCTTGGGCGTATAAAAGAATATTTTTAAAGACAATATTATTGAGCAAAGAGTTGAACTCTACTATTTCTGGAAAATGCCATTCAATAATTTGAATTTTTAGTTAAGTGAAACTGTACTCTGAAATCAAGGATCAGCTTGGTATACCTTGAACATTATCATAACTATCTAAGGAGATCTCTTATTTTCTTACCAAATAATTCTGCTCAACTTCTTGGAGGTGAAGAGGTAGCATCTCTCTCTCTCTCTCTCTCTCTCTCTCTCTCTCTCTCTCTCTCTCTCTCTCTCTCTCTCTCTCTCCTGGCTAAGAGAAATTTCCAAATTTTTAGAGACTTCAGCATTTAGTCCAAAATTGTGAGATCAACACTTTGCGGGGAGGGGGGCAGGTAGGGAATTGGTTCTAGAACCTTTTAATTCTTGTACGTTACTGAAGAGATATTGAAAAACAAATCTCAAAATTCTGAGTTTAACATTCAATTTCCCAAACATTCGAAGAGTGGGCTCGCTGGTATACCATAAGAGCAAGATTTCAATGAGGAATTTCTGGAGGGAAAATGTGAGAAGTGATACAAACAAGGTACACTACATTCCAACAACAGACAGACAGACACCCATCCCTTGCTCCAGTGACAGACAGACACACCCATTCCTTGCTCCAGTGACAGACAGACACCCATCCCTTGACTTGATCTTTTTTTTTCCACATTCAGGTCAGATGGCACCCTACCCCCCCCCCCACCAAAAAAAATGCCTTTTCAAAATAAGCAGTGCCTCTGGTCTAATCTGTCTTGGGACTCATTGTTAAAAATTCTTCCCTTGCACCGCTGCTGCCTTTGGTCCAATATCAAACAAACTTCAACAACTGGGGAGCAGATGTTTGACTAGAGAGAATTCCACAGCGGAACTCAAACGTATTCCCAAACAGAACAAGACACCAACCACAGAGATTGCTCTTCTGCTAGGATATCACAAGATAAAAGCACACCCCCTCCCCACGTACCCACACTCTCAAACCCCCTCCCTACCCCACCCCACCCCTGCTGCCCCAACTTCATTCCATATTTTCAAAATGTGATCTTCTGAGAATTGGTTGTAGATTTATTTGTTTTAGGACCAAGTCAGAAAATTCTTTAGTTTTGTGGAGCCCGGGTTAAGTTGGTATTTCCATTTTAAGCAAACAACTGATTGTTGTGATGATTCCTGTACCACCCTTCAAAATGTTTTTATGGAAGTTGTTAAGAAACCACCGCACACCGCAGCAGCAGAAGGTGTCTTAAGGAATCTGCGTTTCTCTGAATTCCACTAGAGGCTGGGTGGCAGACGAGACAGTTCCGGCCGTCTTACATACAAAGTCATATCCAATACAAAACATAAAAATATAAAGTGTAGAAGTTTCCTAGTGGGGACACCTCCTGGCTCCTGGAGGGTACCCTTTCCTTTCAAACGTATAAACTTGTGTATGGTTCCTGCTACCCCTGGTCATCTCTTTCAGTGATTGGGAAACAGTATAGGAAGAAAGAAGCAGGCAGCTGAGTAGAGTTGATTTTAGCTAACAACCTAGGGAGCCCTTCCGCTTTATCCCTGAAAGCAGAGTAGCCTTCAGTAGATGAAGGAGGCAGAATAATAAAGGAAAGATCTTTCCTTTTTTTTCTTTCTTTCTTTTTTTTTTTTTTTTCAGAGCTGAGGACCGAACCCAGGGCCTTGCGCTTTCTAGGCAAGCGCTCTACCACTGAGCTAAATCCCCAACCCCAGGAAAGATCTTTCATTCCTACATGTATGTATGTACACACACAGTACTCTCACACATACATACTCACACACACAAACACACACACACTCAAACACACACTCACATGCACACACACTCAAGCACACACTCACACTCAAACACACACACATACACACACTCACACACACATACACACACTCAAACACACACTTACACACAAATACATACACACACTCAAACACACACTCACACACACACACTCAAACATACATACACACACACACACACACACACACACACACACACACACACACGGGTAGAGAGAGAGGAAGGGGGAAAGGGAAAGGCAGACTGCCCCATGTTTGATGAACTCACTGTGAGAAGGGAAGTCAAGAATGGGATCTCCCTCTTTTTGTCTTCTTTTAAATTATATAGAATGGTTTCATTAATGGGGAAATAGCTCAAGTATTGCTTCTCTCACCCAGGAGAACTAAGGGAGGGGAACCCACTGAGAGTTCCTGAAACTTAAAAGAGAACTCTGTCTATGGCCTGGTAAATTCTACATGTACCCAGAGACTCCAGGACCTTGGTCCCACTTCTGCTGAAGTGCTGCACACGTTTTCCGAATTGTTATATGTAACGTTGGCTACTTAAAGGACATGCTCCCTTCTCCATACCCCATCAGAGCTTCACAAAAGCTGAGACAGTCCTTAAACCAGGGGAAATGTATTAAGCAGTATACATACTCCTGCTGCGACTCCGTGTGCAGACATTGAAGCCGTCCTGGTTTCTCCTTCCTCTCCCTTTAGAATAGCAGTAGGCCCTCAATATGGCGACCACTTGATTGGTAGGCTTTTTCTGACCTCCAATGGGCCTAACCATCACCTTACTTAGGTTGACATAAAAATTACTTGAATCTTGGGTTGGGCAGATAGTTAGGGTGATAAAGTGCTTGCTGTGGAAGGACGAGTACCTGGGTTCAGATCACCAGCACCCCTATAAAGCGCCAGCCACTACGTCTTTGCTCCGCACACTGGAGCAGCAGAGGCAGAGAGGTCCCTGCCGACTTCTTAGAAATATTCCGGTTTTTTTTTTTTTTCTTCAATCTTTTCCCCGTACGATCTTCTGGCTCAGCCTGGCCTTTCTTCCTTCCTTAAGTCACTTTTGTGATGTATTCTTTGTCCCCAAACGTTCCGTTCCAATCTCCTCTGTGCGTGAATCAGCATGTCCTGGGGATGAGGAATCCGCTAGGATCTCATTATTTCCTGTTTATGTGTTTAAAGCTCAAATGCTCTCCCGTGCTTGGCATACCTCGGCCCGCCCTTTCATGTATGCCTCTCGTGTCCCTCTTAATGTCCACGTACTCTTTTAGGTTATAAAAAGTGTCTAATTGATATAAAAATTGCTCGAGGACAAGTTCATTTTCCCCCAAGGGTTAATAAGGTTCCTTTCCAGCAGTGATTTCAAGTGATTTTCAAAATTTTTAATGAATCATGCTTTCCTCTTTTAATTAATACATGCTTATCTTGGATGTAAAACGCTTAAAAACACGTCATGGAAAGGAAAAAATTCAGGGCAATTATATCACTTATAAGTATAATGTGATATGGTTCTTTCTATTCCTGGGTATATGTGTGCATTCCATATATATATATATGTATATATATATGTGCACACACACACATATATACACATACATACATATATGGAATATATATGTGTATTCCATATATATATGTATATATGTGGGATATATATATATATGTATGTATGTGGTATATAACAAAGTGTAACTTATTATTTTGAATCTACATTTCTTTCCATTATGGTCTAAGTCATTTTTTTTTAAAATTAAGTTCTACATATAGCATTAAGGCCTTGTAATATTACATATAACATTATACATAATATAATTCACATTTCTCCCTGCTATTAGCTATTTCTCTGATAATTGTTTTAATATCATAAATAAGGCCACAGCAAATATTCTGTATGTGGCCCATTTGTTACAAGAGTTCTTTAGAATCAATTACCACGAGCAAAGTTACTGGATTTCAAGTTACATTACTAGTCGGAACTTTCCTGGCTATGGGTGAAAGAATTCTAGCATGAAAAAAGGCTGGGGTTGGGGAGGTTGTAGGGGTCGCTGACAGAGATAATTCCTTCTTAAATTAAGAGGTCTGGGATTAGGAAGATGGGACCGATTTATATTTTCCCTGTCCCTAC
This sequence comes from Rattus norvegicus, assembly GCF_021556685.1. Taxonomy (NCBI): domain Eukaryota; kingdom Metazoa; phylum Chordata; class Mammalia; order Rodentia; family Muridae; genus Rattus; species Rattus norvegicus. Next base: position 75,822,520 of record NC_141544.1, read on the forward strand.
AACGAGGTAACAGCATTTATCTTAGAGATAACTGAAGGTGCAAATGGCCCTCGGATTTTATAATCAAGGCTTTGTTAATGAACTAGCTCTGCCTGGTCCGTCAGCTTTGGATGCAATCCCTCTCCCAGGTCTAGCTCCCATACTGTCCTGCTTGCACCCAAAGGTTAGTTGTGGAAGCCTCCTTGTGCCAGGTGGCACCCAGCACCTCATCTTTGTCCTCACTACTGCTCAGCCCAGCCATCCCCCACGGCCCACTATAAAAGAACAGTTTCTGATGGAGAAGTGGCTGAGGTAGGAGGGCGGGTCCTGGATTGAGCTTCCCTTTCTTTCCCTGCTTCTGGGTCAAGAACCAGGAGAAGCCATGCGACCTGCAGAGTCTGTGGCTGTCGCCTCACAGCCTGCCGTGGGCCACGCCTCCTCAGCAAAGGCTTGGTTGGTTTATTTGATCCGACGCCACCACCCCAAGTTAAAGGAGAGGAGAAACCTGCCTGATGACACAGAGAGAGGGGGATGCGTCCTGATTTAAGGAAATTGTTTAGCTGTCTCATGGGACGTAGAGTGAACTGCAGGAGGAAAATGAAAGGAAACCACTGACGAGGGCTCGGGGGCTGAGGCTGGGGCCCAGGCAGTGAGCTAGCATACAGGTCGTTCCTGAGGACGACCGATAGTGTCAGTCTCCCAGCCACGAGTGTGTGTGCCAGGCAATGTTTCCTGGCACTTGGGGTGAGGATTCTTTTCACCGTGAAAGTGTTCAACCTCAGATTCTGTCTCCTCCACCCTTCCTTGAATGGAAACTGCATTTCTAGTTTATGTTCAGGCTCTATGCTGTTTCCTCTTCCTCTACCCTCTTGGGTTCTGGGAGGAAGTGAGACATGCGCTCACGAACCAAAGAAAAGTGAGCAGGGGGGCTCTGCTGCTTAATTTCTGTTTCAGGTTTCAGCGGGTGGGGCTCAAGAACGACCGTCCCCGCAGTCCCCTTTTGCCCAAACCCTAGCATCTGGTCGTCTGTACCTGAGGGTAATCCTAGACGAACACTCTGCCCTTTCAGGTTCCCATTTTTAGAATATGCCTTCAACTGTAGCCCTTGGCGCTATCTATAAGGTACCAGACGTTTTCAATTCGATCCTTCCTGGACTTTTGGATGACGGCTCTCAAATGCAGACCTATAGGCAATGGAGAGCAGTATGTGCTTACCTGACTGTAACCTCACAGTGTTAAATTAGGGTTGCCCTTCCATACAAAGAGCAGTTCCTAAACTGCCCATTCTGATACGAAATGGTGGTCATTGTCATTATTATTAGTTGATTTCTTTCTAAAAATAAAAAATAAAAAAAAAAGCTTTAGCAATCTTATGTGGATTTCCCCCCAAACCTTTCAAACTTGATTTATGAAACAAAAATGGTTTGAATACAGTTGCCTCATTCACCACCTGGTTCCTATGTGGGCGGAGGAAACTTTCTGTGCTTTCTCAGTTCTTTGGTTTAGATCATAGGTTCTTAAAACCCAGTCACATAACTGATGGGGGCAGGGGGCAGTGCAGAAACTCTGACAACAGTGAAAAGTTTCTGAACACACAGCATGCAAAACTTAACTCAAAATCAAGCAGGGAAGAGTCCAAAGTGTTTCTGGTAGCACACGTGTCACGTCATGGGATGTCATTGCAGCCCTGGTTCCGAACGTAGAGCCCGAAATGCTTACCCAGTGAGCACCACAGCAGTCAGAACCGACAAAGACAACCTGAAACACCTCACCTCAGATTCAAAAATGTTCGTTGTATGTGGTGGAGTGCAGTGTTTTTAACCAAACACAACACAATCTTCTGCTCGTGCAGAAATATAATGGTTTAGTTACCAGAAACAATGATTTTTTTCTATTTTTAATATTTTCCTACCATCATTCCTCAGTATGGAAGCGTCAGTGTATCACTGGACACATTGTCAAAATGCTTGATTTTAAAATAAAAAAATGCCAAATTGCTGACTTGCGTTTTATACAAAAAGTATGAAGGAATGTTTTACTCGGATTAGGACAGAATTTCCAATAACTTCTGAAATGAAGCTGTAAACACCTCTGCTATTCTTAACTACGTATTTACAAAGCACTGATGATTATGAAATCAGATATCAGTCAACCTGAAAAACATTGGAGAGGCTCTGTAGCCAGGAGCATTAAATATTCAGCCATGATGTAAATTTTCGTGCAAAAGCAAGCACACTCTCTGATTAGTAGGCAAGTTTGCTCCCACCTTTAGTAAGTGGTGAGATTATTTGTACCCAATAAATATTTTTAAATTATATTTAAATTAATTATTTTAAATATTTTTAAATTAATATTATTAATTAATAATTTAAATTATTATCAGCTGATGCTTAGTTTGTATGCCTGTTTTATATACTTAGGTATGCCTGGAGTCAAATAAAAAATTCTCAAGAAAACAATAGTTCAAGAAGACCCAGTCCAGATTAGAGCAGTACAATTAGAGCTATCCTGACTTCCAGTGTACAGCACCAAGTGGTGACCTTTTCTCCTGTACCAAGGACTGATTCCAGAGCTTCAAGCTTGCTAGCCAAGGGCTCTATCACTAAATTATATCCTCAGCTTTGAGAGGTAATTTTTTTTCTTTCTTTTTTTTTTTTTTTTCCGGAGCTGGGGATCGAACCCAGGGCTTTGCGCTCGATAGGCAAGCGCTCTACCGCTGAGCTAAATCCCCAATGAGAGGTAATTTTTAATGGACTACTGCTTTATAGAAAATTGAGATCCTTCTTTCAGTAAGCCAGGGACTTTTGATCTTTCAGTTAGCACATCACAGGACAATTACCTGTAAATGCTGTGCTTTTCCTTAAAAGGAAAACCCGGGTGATGTGGGTAAGCAGTCAGGACGACTCCTCAGTAGTGGCTAGGCGAGAGCTGCCATGGTGTCATTTTAAACTGGACCTCATTGGTTACTGTTGCTGAATATTCTTCTTGTGTTTGGTGCTAATTCAAGTCACTCTCAAGTCACACAATCACTTCCCACTAATAATGAGTGGACAAGAGTGACTATTGCATGGCGATACTCATGCCAATATGGAGACCACATGCATAGACTCCCTCTTTGGATGCTATGATAATATTTTGCCTAAAGTTCTTGCTTACATTTTGCAACAAGTATCTTAGGAGCATTGACCAAGAGTCCACCCAACCTTCCATGTCTTTTTACTCTCCACTTAGTAAAAATAAATAACGCGTTCATATACGGAACTTCCCAAGACCCTGTCTTCATGAGGTGAACTGGAAAGACCCTGCTGCTCCCTGTTACAGAGAAGATATTTAAGTGACTTGCCAGAGGCCTTACCACAGCCCGTGACTGTGTCTCCTCCCTCTGGTCACTGCTGCTGCTCTTTATTCTGTGAAGGCTTCTATGGGGCCAATCTCAGAGCCTCAGCCAGAAGAGGAAGGGTGGAGGGGAAGCCAGCTAATGGTGCCATATCCCTAAGACTCTAACGCAGGGGAAGAGTAAATGACGTGGCTTTGAGACAGGCTGTTTGACAGCCTGGGCGAACATGGGTGCGGAGAATCTGAGGGAAATGAGAAAGGAGCCGCTGGTCATTCCCAAACTTGATGTGAACATTGGAATCACCTGGAAAGTTTTGGCGGGGGAGAAACACCTCATTGCCCGGTTTCACCCAGACTGACTAAATTGGAATCTTAGAAAGTGGAAGAAGACATTGGGATTTTGAAGGTTTTCCTGGGCCTTTACGGGGCTGTGACATTCGATGATGTGGGCAGTCTTGGAGTTCATGGCCCATCTGATCCTTTGTGGATGTGTTACTATTGAGTTCTGGTTCTGTAGACAGGGTGAGAGCCACTGCCTCCTAAAGTTGGGCGGGGGAGGGGGGTTGGGGGAGGGGAGACTGCACACCGGGTGCTGTGCAGTCAGCAAAGAAGGAAGAATTTGGCTGGGCTTCATAAGGTGCCGGAGATCAGATGCAGAAGAACATTCTAGACTCTGTGGTAGGGTCAGAGTCCTGAGGGGTGGGGGCTTGCAAGGAGGGGACAATGGTTGCTCAGGCATAAATAAAGTGATCTGGGCTACCTGATTTAGCACTTGGCAGTGAAGTGCCTATTGTTTGGGGTACAGATGTGTTCTTTCCTCTTCAAGGTCCTGGTGTTCAGGGCGGGTGCTTCGGTTCTGTTTGTGATACATGGTGCTAAGCGCTCGGCAGGGCTTCAGAACATGGCTGGGTGTCATTTCTGCTGACCCCCCTGCCTGGTGTCTACTGGGGTGTGGTATTAAGCCTATCACCTCCTCAAGGGGCTCCGACTACTTAAACAAGATCTCAAGGGACTTACCCACCACAATTAAGTGACAGCACCCTCTTTCTCTTCCTCCCCTCCTCCCACACACTTCTCCCTGCGGGAATCTCCCCTCCAGAGCTCATTGTCATTAGCTCTATGCTGTATCCCGTGTACATTCACCTCAGCATCTTACTCGGTGCCACCTCCTCCATTAAATGCATCTCCATTTCCTGGGCAAGGGCGAATTTTGCTGGTGGTGCTTGATACAGTTGGTGTCAGCACAAGCAAAGTTCAACGTTCATGGACACGAGAATCCAAGACAGTCCGTCTTGCAACCGTTCCATCAAAGAAGAGGAAATTAAGACAGGATTCGGTCATTAGGGAGGAGCACTTGAAATAGCAAGTGTATAAAAATAAATTCCCTCTTCGTGGGTGGGGCGGAGATTTGCTTTTAAATGATCTGGGTTCGAAGCCCAGTGCATAACCAAAGAGCGGTGCTGCTTAAAAATTACTCAAGGCAAGCCTCACAAACCTCGTCAGTGATTAGTATTAAAATGATCTAAAATATAATTACGTCTCGAAGGAAGAGAAAAAGGTAAGGGCCACCAAACAGAGCAGGTTATCTTCAAAGGAGTCCTTAGGGGAAAGACAATGGAAAGGAAGAGGCGTTTCCCGTGGGAAGTTGACTGATGGACTGTGGCGCTGGGTATTGGGAACCCCTTGACTCTAGTTACTCATACATCATCCATTCCCACCTCTGCTTGGGCATCTCCAGTTCACCCCCTCACAAAGCTGACAGCTCCCTCATGAGCCGCTCCAAACACAGGCAAGGCCTTCCCTCTGTTGAACGGGTAACAGTACCCATAGATGAGTTGGGGGTGTTCAATCTACCCCACTGGAGAACTCATTCTCGGGGCAGCATCTGAAGAACCCTCTTCCCTCTCTGCCAGCCCACGTTAGCCACACAAGCTGGCTCTCAAAGCCAACCATCTCCGGTTTCTTGGGTTTTTCAGTATAGGAAAGGTTTACACTTGGCTTTTGTTCGTTTTTATTTTCTTTTGTCTTTGTTTTTTTGTTCTGCACTGGTTTGTGTTCAAAGTCAGTTGACCCTTTAACATTTCCAACTCCTCTGCAATGGCCAGTCGTCCGTACCGCTCTTTAATTGTGTCGCCCAGAAAAGCAGCCTGAACAGCACAGGGTGCCCCACTCCGTCAGTTTAGACCCTGTATTTCTGGTAATGCAGCCCCAATATGGATCAATATCTTCGTCAGCCGTATCTCATTCTGCATATTGTGTTCTCCTTAACTGCTGTCACCTTTCAGAGAGTCGTTTATACCCTCAGAGACGAGGACAGGGTGATGGCAAAAGTTGCATGACCGCTTTTATGACAATCAAAGATACACGAGGACAGTTTCAACCTGAACGCAAGTTTGCGCCAACATATAATGAATTGCAGGCTTTGGAAACAGTCAGCCCCACGTGGAAGAGGAGACAAAATTGCTGCTGTTCTTATTTATTAAAGGAGATAATAATACCCACTCTAAGATTTCTGTCAGGAAGATATGAAACCATGTGGGCAGTAACTGATATACAGTGGATGGGCGATTTAAACAGATGCCCTGGAAGATAATAATCACGGTTATCAATCCAAGAACACGCTATTGGGTAATTAAATTGCCAGTGCCGGGACCTTAACACGTGATCATATACTTAGGAAGGCATCTAAAGCATCCTACAGACAAGCAAGTGTGAGCCTAGAGTGCACAGCCTTAGGAGAATCCCTGAAACCAGACACTGGGGCCCTGTCAGTCCGTTGTCATTTAGGTCATGGTGACAGTTTCCAAGCTGGCCGTTCTATCTCCTCTACCCCACTGAGCCTCGTGTCGACCGAGCCTCTATATCAAGTGACCCCAGGTTGCTTTTGAACGGTTGCACGACCACAACCACACATACTTGCCATACAACGGCAACAGTGTTAGAGGGCAGCTGGAACCCTTGGGCTGCTTTCTGCAGTGGATCCACCCCTGGCCCAGCCTCTTCCCATCCCTTTCCTCTCTTCGGTGGGCCCAGAAGCCAGCTGTCCATGGCCTCCCTCCACAGAGTCTCCAGAGACAAAGGCCTCTCACAGGCCTCCCACCCCCGTGCAGCCGTATCCAAGGCTACCATCGGGGAACTTGGGAACAGGCCTTGGCTCTCAGACAGAGGATGCCCCGCGTACCCGCGCACAGAGCTGGCGCTCATTCCTCGGTGCCATGAAAGGACAGACTGTTCTGTGACTGACCATGAGCGGATGGAGAGGCGTCCCTGCACAGCGCGCTCCTTGGAGCACCGCCCAAGCGTCATTGTGCAAGGCCTCCCTGGTGCTAAAGAACGGGGTAAATGAAGACCCTGTCTGGGTACGCAGGCAGACACTGACCAGTTAAAGAGGAGAAGAGAATGCGGCTGTGTCTTCGCCGGGCGGCTTTTCCGCCATCGTCTGTGACTCAATGAACCAGTTGCTTCATATAATCAGCTGGGGCAGTAGATACTTCAATTATCCGATTATTCCAACTGATCCCGTGCCTCTAGCCAGTGTGGTGATGGGGGAAACGAGCAAGCAATGCTCAAAAGGAAGAAGTTCACTTCGGGGAAAATGAGGAGATAGGTTTCTTTGTTTCCCCTTGTGCGACTTCCTATCGTTAGAGGTTTCCAGAGATCTCAGAGAGGCGAAAGATGGTATAGCCCTTTCCACTCGTTGTGAGCCACTAAGCCTAATGGCTTCATGGGAAGGGCCGAGGCTATTCCCGGGTCCTGTGAGCACCCTATGGTTTGTGTTGCAGTGGCTGGAAGACAGGGTGCATTGAGATAGTACCACACGTTGTCTTCTGAGAGATGGGCCAGTATCTCCAGCCACCAGTCTTCTTGGCTATCTTTAGGGTCGTTTCATCATTGTTTAGTACAGATATTTATTTTCTATGATCACATAATAATAAACTCTAGTCAGAATCAGGAGTTCTAAAAGCATAACTGTCCGATGATGCTAAGTATGTCACCTCCCTCTCTCGGAACCCTTGCTTCCCTAGCTGTAAAAAGATAAAAATGAGGGGCTGGGGATTTAGCTCAGTGGTAGAGCGCTTACCTAGGAAGCGCAAGGCCCTGGGTTCGGTCCCCAGCTCCGAAAAAAAAAAAAAAAAAAAAAACCAAAAAAAAAAAAAAAAGATAAAAATGGAGACCATCTCTGATAACCATGCTTGTACAAAACACCGATGCCCTGGGAGAAGGGTTTCGGGCTTCTGGGTGTCTTATCTTTCACACACTTAGGGAGAAGTTGGACCTAAATGTGTATGCTGTGCGCACGTTCTGTGTAACAAATCCGTGGCCTGCGTTTTAATGCGTCTGTGGGTTGTGTGCCTTTGAGAGCATTAAAAGTAATCTCAGCTGTCAAACGCTCTCCCAGTTGGGCCCCGAAAGCTGCCATCCTTATCAATGGCTCCTTCACATCCACCCCGCCGCCGCCGAGCATTCCTCAGGAGGTGGCATGGCGGTGGGAGGAGCACAGTTGTTTATAATTCTTCAGATTAAAATGTCATTGGGCGCAACTCTGAAACTGCTGACATGTTTCGAATGTCCACTTCTAATAGCCTGCTCCTAACCAAACAAGCTAGACCACGGGGTCCTGGAGCCGCCCCAGGGTCCCTGCGCCGAATAATGGGACACTGTGTCTGCCCTCAGTCACATTTCTGCAGGGCTCCATACTTGACATGAGATAGCAGACGTACTTGTGTTTGTAAGGAAAGGGCAGCCAAAATGAGCCCTTTTGCTGTTTCCTTCTATGGTAGACCCCTGTGTCCATGACCGGTGCTCACAGCTGCCCAGATGTGCTCTGACCTTCAGAAAGATGAGAGAGAAGACAAAAAAAAAAAAAAAAAAGAGGGGGGGGAGAGTTAAGCAAAGTGACACTAACTACCTAAAGGCTTTACATTTTAAAAAGCACTTTATATAAAGTATTCTCATTTTAATCAAAACAGTGAATGAGCAGGGCTCTGACTCCATGCTGGGCTGAGGTACAAGTTTGGGAAGGTAAGCAACTCCCAGGGACTCCCAAATGCTAATTCTATGCTAATGACAGTGATCTGAGGTTTCCGAACTTACCAACAATGCTCCGGGATAGTCAGCCATCACAAACGACCATTTCGAAAAGCTCGCTATTTCTAGAATAGACTTTAACAGGGGCCAATGTCACAGGATCATAGACAACAGAGTTCTAGTAAGGGTTAATTGACTCTAAAGACACCTCACAGGGTAGCTGACTCTGGGACACATTCTAAAGTCAAGGGCCAACAGCTTTGCTCAGTCACATGTAGAGACACAGGATGCTGACCACCTCAATGCAGCCTCTGCCCTCATAGGAGTGCCACTTGACTGGGTCGAACAGCAGCTTCCTAACGCTGCCTTGAAGTTCCGTTTTGACCTGTGGAGTCACGGAGACTATAAGTTTCCTTAGTTCTATTTGAAACCCTCAAGTATCCGACATAGAACTTTGAATTCAGAATTTACTTTTCCAGGCTCCATAGCCTAGCGTCCTTAACCCTTCTCTACATGAGACTGTCTGTACATGGGTGGTTCTCAACCTGTGGCTTGTGACCTCTTTGGGATTGTACAAGCCCTTTCACAGGGGTCACATATCAGATGTCCTGCATATCAGATATTTATATTAAAATCCATAACAGTAGTGACATTACAGTTATGAATAGTAATGAAAATAACTTTATGGTTGGGGGGGGATCACCACAATGTAAGGTACCGTATTAAAGGGTCACAGTATTAGCAAGGTTGAGAACCACAGCCCTAAACAATCTGGTCTCCTATTGATTCTCCATTATTATAAAAGCTTCTTAAAGCAGTGGAAGGGATTATGAAGGCATTTCATACACACACACACATACACACACACACACACACACACACACACACACACACACACACACGTTTCAGACCCCATGTTTCTATTAATGTGGACTGACCGTTTTAGCTGTTTTAACTATTTCAGCCCAGCTGCTCACACTGAGGATTGTCCTGGTCTTGGTCTCTGAGTTTCTGGCAATGCTAGAAAAGAGGTCAAGGCCCTTCCATTAGGATGATGAGAACCTCCATTTACTCCTGTCCCTTCTGTATCATAGAAAGCAGGCCAAATGTTGCTTCCTTTAACCTAATAGGTGGACACGGTCTCCACAGAAGGACACAGGGGATGAATGGCACTTGCCTAAGGTTTTACAGAATCAGCCAGGGCCAACTTGGATAAGAGCCAGGTCCAGCAGATTGCAGGGCTCAAGCTGATTTCTGGGTTAGACTACAATGCCCTGATCAAAGGCATTGTTTGGTCAACATATTGGAAATCCATGACCCCAAACAACATACCCTGGTGTTCTTTCCTTTCTTCACAAAAGGAGGCTCTGAACTTCCACTAATATTAATGTCCTATTGACTGGGGAGATGGCTCACTGGCTAAAGAGCTACTGTGCAAGCATGAGGACCTGAGTTCAAATCTCCAGCAACCCACATACAAGCTAGGTACAGTGGCTTGAATCTGCAATGCAGTTCTGGGGAAATAGAGAAGATGGAGCCTCCGGGGCCCTGATGGACACCCAGTCTAGCCAATCATCTAGCTCGGGTTTAATGAGAAACTCTGTCTCAAAAAGATTAGGTAGAGGGGCTTGAGAGATGTTTCAACAGTTAGGAGCACTTGTCGCTCCTGCAGAAGGCCAGGTTCTATTCCCAGCATCCACATGATGGTCCATAACCATCTGTTCCAGTTCCAGGGGATCCAGTACCCTCTTCTGGCCTCTGTGGGCACTATGCACGCATGTGGTACACGCGTTCATATAGATAAAACACAGAACACTCATACACATAAAATAATAATACTTTTAAATGGTAGAGCAATCAAGGAAGATACCCAGTGTTGACCTCTGACCTCTTCAGTCTCATGCACAGTCGACGCACCTGCACATGTGTGTACAAACTGTATACAACTACACACCCCACACAAAACACTAATCCTATACTCTGGCACAATGGCTCCACATGCTACCCCACCCTTTGGGGTTTCTCTCTTCTGTTTGCATTTTCAGAAGAAGACCGAATTAGCAACTCCCATGAACAGGCTACCCACAATTTAAAGAGATAATTCCACGGTATTTTGAGTCATCCCCATTCAGAAGTACTAGAATTTGTGCGTCATATTTAGCTGGACTGCCTCTTTTTAGAAACACCATATTTTTTCTGGGCTTTCGTCTTACAACCAGTGATAACTTTAGTTTAGACAGGACCCATCCTTTGTCCATTGCCTGTGGTAGGCTCTTGGGGGGCAGCCCCAGTCTTTGGGATGCTTGCAACTTTTTCTGAGCTCTCTCCCTATGTTTAGGACAGTGAACATCTGACTTAGCAGATGAGGAAATGACCATAGGGAGTGACTGACGTGGGTTGACTAAGGATTTAGTCAGGAAGATGCTGCCTGCCGGCCCCTGTTCCTTGCTCTCCCACACGATGACTCTTTAGTGGGGCTTTGACCGCTGACATTCACTTGTAAGAAGTGGTTCGTTATTTAGTGAGAACTGTGGTACTTGGATAAAACTGAAACAGTCCTCCCATGCTGTTTATGGAATGAAGAGCCGGCAGGGATAGAAGAGAGTCATGCTGTGGGCGGTTTAAAGGACCGCTTGGTGCTTGCTCCCGATTACCCCTGACAGAGTCACTGCTCAACCCTGGCGCATGGGCACTGCAGCATCGAGGGAGGGTGTACCCGGAAATGTGCTAGACAATGCCTCTGTCCTTTTAAACATGAGGAAGGATGGAGCCAGGCCCCAGAGGAGTGACTGATGCCGCAGGCTAGCGAAACCCATTGCCCTTCCGGCATCTTGCTGGTCTCCCTGACTAGTGTCCCTGACACCTTGTCTCCTGGTTTCCCTTCACCTCCTGTTTGGCTTGCTGTCTTGGCCCCCTCTTCAGCCCCCACCCTCCCCTTGTGGCCTGGCCCCTTGACAAGGCTTCTGACTGACCAGAAAATGTGTGACTGCTGGTTCCTTTGGCCGGGCTCCCTAGACCCTGGCAAGCTCTGTCCCGGCTTCAGACTCTCAACAGGAACCTAGGCATTGCTTCTGGAAACATCCAAACAGTAGCTCTCATCTCACTGACGATACCCTTGACAGAGGCTAGATTTTGCTGTGATTAAGATCCCTGTCCTCAGAACTGTGCTGTTCCCTTGAAGTCACAACTCTTGGGACCTGCCAGCCACTCATCTCTAGGTAGGGTGACCATGTAACTTGCCACCATATTGGGGAACACTCAGAATGGAAAGGGGTGCTTATAGCAATCTCCTACAGCACTGCAGACAAACAAGAACTGACCACTAGGGGACTGGCCCAGGTTACACTTACAAGCACAGGTTTTCAAGTCAGCCAGGTTGATTTCCTGTTTTAAACAGCAGCTGTATTCCACATTCACTGCAAACCAAGCCTAGGCCACGTACAATGCTTCTTACTACAGGCGTGCATTATTTGTGTAACCCTTACAGTAATCTTTTTTTTATACTGTAGCCTCTATTCTACAGAGGAAACAGAGGCTCCGAGAAAATAACTTTCTTGATAGTGATTTTTGAATGTCCCTAACATAAAAAAATGCATATATTTAATGCCAGGTGTGCCTGTTACTTAGATCACCACCTATTGCCAACATGAGTGGAGATGTCACAATGGGCCTCATAAATATGCACAAAAACTGCATATCCAGTAAAAGGAAAATAGTTGTGTCATTTTGATCTGTATGTGTGCGTGTGCCTGTGTGCAGGCCACAGTGGCACAGCCAGAAGATATCCTGAAAGAATTAGTTTTCTCCTTCCATCATGTGAATCCTTGCTTGGTCCTCCTCTTGCACCACATGGGTCCGAGAGATCAAAATTGGGTCCTCAGGCTTAGTAGTGAGCAACTGAGCCATCTCAGCCATCCAGAAAATAGATTTTTAAATGGATTCAACAAATGTTTATTGAGGACCTATTATTTCCCCAACTGAGATAACCTGAACAACAAGAGGAAGTGTGTGCTATAAATAAAATTTTCACTTAAATAAAAAAAGTAAGTTTTGTTTGTTTGTTTGTTTGTTGTTTGAGACAGGGCTGCTCTAGGTGGCCCTGGCTATCCTGGAACTCGAGCAGTCAAACAGGCTGGCCTCGAACTCACAGAGATCCACCTGCCTCTGCCTCCTGAGTACTGAGATCAAGGGTGCGTGCTACCACCGCTCAGCTTTAAAAAGTAATTTGAAGAAACACCTAGTGAGTAATGGGTCTTTATCTTCCAATCCTCCCTTTTGGGCTCTCACCAGTGTGTTAATGGAATCAATAAAAAATCAAACCTTCAGTAAAAGGCAACAGACACCACCCCAAATTAAAGACTTATTCTTTAGAAGAACATTTGTATGTTGATTGCTTGGGATTTGAAACGCATTTTTCCCATGGTTTAAAAACTAAAAACAAAACAAAAAAAAAAAAAAAGCAAAAATTTAAAGTAGTAGTTAGGCTCCAAACCCAGCTCACAATAGTTCATGTAGACTATAATTTCACTGAGGTTTGCCCCTTTGTGCCATATTAAACTAGAACAGGAAGTAGAAACTATGAGTTCCTATCCCAGTTCTTCCAGTGAGCCACTGTGTGACTCGAGGCCAGCTATTTAACCTCTGAGGCATGGACTTTTCAAAGACCATGTCTAGCTTCCAAAATTTGCAAGAATCATAGCTGACGATGTACATAAAAGTTCTCTTAAAATAGCATTTAGGATTGGGGCTGTAGTTCAATTGGTAGAATATTTACCCAGTGAGCAATAAAGTCCTGAACGTGGTTTCCAGCTCCCCATAAAACCCGGCATGGTGGTGCATTCTTGTAAACCTGGCATCTAAGAGTTTGGGGTAGGAGGGTCAGAAGTTTAATGTCATCCTCAGCTATAAAACCAGCCTGGGATGAATGAAATAGTGTCTCAAAAAAAAAAAGAAAAGAAAAACAATAATAGTGCTTAGGATAACATAGAAACTGTCCACCATCTATGACATTGCCCAAAAGAACGTGTCTTAGTTAGGGTTTTACTGCTGTGAGCAGACACCATGACCAAGGCAACTCTTGGTTTAGTCCATTATCATCAAGGCAGAAGCATGGCAGCATCCAGGCAGAAGTCTCAGCACAACATCTTCATCTGAAGGCTGCTAGTGGAAGACTGACTTCCAGGCAGCTAGGATGAGGGTCTTAAGCCCACGCCCACAGTGACACACCTACCCCAACAAGGCCACACCTCCTAATAGTGCCACTCCCCGGGCTAAGCATATACAAACCATCACAGAAAGTAAGATTTCTAAGAACCCTAATCCGAATCCCTATGGTAGAGCAATATACTCCCCTAGACCAATGGGGTAGGGGGAGTGGATGGATAGCCAGAATAACGCAGGGTTGGGAAACTCCAAGAAAATGTAGCCTTCCTGGGTAGGGGAGGTGAGTTTGGGCAAAGAGGGACTCAGAGAGGAAAAGGGCTTATGAAGGAAGACCCATGGACACCACAGCACTCCACAGCAGTGGCCCGGAAGTGGGGCTCCAGATTCTAAAGGAAGGGCATTGGTCTGTGGTCCAAGGGTGAGACAGTTCTGGCGCATGATCTCTATGGTTACAGAAAGCGGAGCCCTGAGTGCTTCGGAACTGGGAAGAAAAGCAAGCATCCCTACCAGCGTCCTGCTCCCAGGTCCTGAGCACGGGCTCATGAGCTGCCCAAGAGAGCCAGATCCTAGGTTAAGTGCACTTACAAACAGTGGCGTCTGGGTAAAACAACAGAAGAGTCAAGGGCTCTCACCCCTCCCCTTTCCAGGCGGGCGCTCGCTCTTTTCCCCCATTATGCAAATAGTTTCTTCTCTCGTCCCATCATTAGACGGAGCTGTGATAATTATGGTAGTTCACGATGTGAAAGCTGACAGTCTCCCCACACACCTGAACTAAATACACACTTGTCTGTGAGGAAGTTGAATTTGGCAGTGCAAACAGCTAGGAAAGGCTCCGTTTTCCTTAGTCACCATGCACCTCTAATCCAACAATGACCTTGACAAACTATTCCCTGTCTCCAAACTACTTTGTTAGTCTTAACTTCAAACAGTTGCGCCGTTAGCTACTGTTGCTTTTAAAAGAAGTTCAGTTGGATATAATTTGCATATAATATAACATGTCCCCTTTAAAGTGGACATGGTAGTGGTCTAGCTGCACAGGCCCTGACTGAAGGTCATTTCAGAACGTTTTCCTGACCCTCACAGTGATTCCGTTCCTGACTTTCTGTATACTCCAGCCCAAGTGGCTACCAATATCCTCTCCATCTCTGTAGACTTCTGGACATATCACATGAATGACCTTATGGGGTAATTTGGATGTAACTTCTTACACATAACATAGTATTTTCAAAATCCATTCGTGCCTAAGCATCGGATCTCGAGTCCTTTTTAGAGCAAGTTGTACTCTACGGTGTGGGTAGATCAGAGGTTTATCATCAGATGAACATTTGAGTTTTTCTACTTTTACCATTAACATTCATGATAATGTTTTGTACGAGTGGTTGGTTTCCTTTTGTTGGAGTTTTGTTTTTCTGGGGTCCTCCGGAGCTATGGATCAAATCTGAGACCTTGTCCTTGCTAGGCAAGCACCCTACCCCTTGTCCTGAGTGTATGTTCTTATTTCTCTTGCATGGTCATACCTAGGAATGGAATTGCTACTCCTATGTTAAAACCAGGCTAGTATTTTTTAAGGCCCATGAATTTTAGTAACATATGCCTAGATAACATCAGCACAGTGACTATTTTTCACCAGTATCTGCATGATAAGCGGACTTGATAAGTAGACTCTTACGGTTTATTCTATAATAAGTTTTGCAATGTTTTTGGCTATGATTCGGAAGACCTAAGTTACAGGCCGCCCTGATACACGTGGACTCATTTTAACTGCGTGTTCACTCATCCTGGCGTAAACAGCTGGACTTCGCTGCAGGTATGCTCTGCGAACCCCTGCCTCTCCATTTTATTCACTCAAATGGTGATTGTGAGATTAGCCAAACCAGCACAGTGATGATAACCAGAGAGGAGAAGCAGAACATGCAGTGGCGTGGAACAGGTCCTTAAGCCAAAACTTTAAAATAATGAAATAATACAAACTTAAAGATACTATATCTTTATTTCACAAGTGCACATTCTACTTCACGTGTGAATTATTTTGCTGAATCGGCATAACTTTAAAATAGAATGTTAGGGCTGGAGAGATAACTCAGCAGGGAAAGGCATTGTCACAGAAGTCCACCAACCCGAAGTCCATCCATGGGACCCACAAAGAGGGAGATGGAGTGATCCAACAACACAAAGTTGCCCTCTGACCTCACACGTGCACTGTGGAAACAATACCCACACATGCATGTCAGACACGTACATACTATAATAATGTATTAATTAATTAAAGTAAAATTGCATTATTTATTAACCAGTTACTATTTTGACATGCTTATAACTGAACATAACTCCATTCCACAGAGAGAGCAGCATTACAGATTGGCCTGCTCTAGCTGGGCATGGTTCCTTCACTTTTAATCCCAGCATTTGGGAAGTAAAAGTCGAGGATCAGGAGTTCAAAGCCAGCCTTAGCTATGCAACAAGTTCAAGGGCTGTGGGAGACCCGCTTCAAACAAACAGAGAGTAAACCAATGGCTTGTTCTGCATGACAGATGTTCTAGGCCAACACTGTATACAAACATGTACAAACCAAACAAGTTATTTTTGGAACTGTTTTTTGCACTGAATAAACCTGAATTGGAAGGCAAGAAAGAGGCTGGAATTTCTGGCAAGGAAAGTTAGGAAGAACCTGGGTTATGAGGCTGAGGGAGCACTGGATGCTCCAAGAGCTTGAATAAGAGGGTGAATCCAGGCTTGAGTCTGGAGTAGAGAGCAGCTTGGGATTCCTGGATGACAAAGCACCCTGGCAGTGGAGAGCTCAGAGTTCATACACGCTTAGCATGAGTGGAGACAGCAGAAGATCGCAGTCCAAAATGTGGTTATAAGACTGGCCAAGAAGGACAGGCATCCAAGAAGAGCTTGCTGACAGGAGTCTGATATAGCTGTCTCCTGAGAGGCTCTACCAGAGCCTTAGCCACACAGATGAGGATGCTTGCAGCTAACCATCGGACTGAGCACAGGGACCACAATGGAGGAGTTAGAGAAAGGACTGAAGGAGCTGAAGGGGTTTAGAACCCCATAGGAAGAACAACAATATCAACCAACCAGACACCCCACAGAGCTCCCAGGGAATAAGCCACCAAGCAAAGAGTACACATGGAGGGACCAATGGTTCCAGTCTCATATGTAGCAGAAAATGGCCTTGTTGGGCATCAAGGGGAGGAGAGGCCCTTGGTCCTGTGAAGGCTTGATGCTCAAGTGCAGGGGAGTGTCAGGTCAGGGAGTGGGAGGGGTGGGAGGAGGGGCACCCTCATAGAAGCAGGGGGAGGGGGAAACAGGGAACATTTTTAATGTAAACACTTAAAATATCCAATAAGGAGAAAGGACAGGCATCAGCACCTTCTGCTCTCTTTCAGGGTGGTAGTTATGAAGACGGAGAGGGAACGGGCTGAAACGATCTCGTAGATTAAGCACAGCGAAGATGTCAATTTTTCCTTAAACTGACCTACTTGTTCAATACGTTTTTTTTTCTTTTTTGCAAATAAACACAATCTTATCCTATGATTCGTGTAGAAAAAAAACCCACCAGCAGTGAAGTAATTAGAACCATCTTAGATATGAAGAATAAAATATGGAGGACCACTCTTCTCAACCCAGTGTGTAGCCATGTCTAAACACGGTGCCGTATTAGCTAACGGTAGGCATGTGGATCAGTGGAGCGCAGTGAAAATCCTTGAAACGGCTCCCACGCTGGTTCCTCCAATTTCACAGGAGTATATGAGCGACGCTGTGTAAGAAGGAGTCACTTTCCAAGGAACGGTTCTAAGGAAATTTGCATCCATGGATTAAAATGAGGCTTGAGGCTGGGCATGGTGAGACAAACCTGTGATTTAGAACTTGTGGGGCGTAGGGGGTAGAGACGAGGATCAGGAGCTCAAGGCCATCCTTAAAGACAGAGAAAGTTTGGGGTTAGACCTAGCTCCATGAGACCCTGTCTGAAAACAAAGCAAAAAAAAAAAAAAAAAAAGTATAGCTTACACTTTATAAAGAGTGAGATTAAAAGTGATTACAGATTTTTTTAAAGATCTTATTGTCGTCATAGTAAACAATGTCAGCGTGTCTCTCTGTGGGAGTGCGCACTTGCATGCAGGTACTGGAAGAGGTCAGAAAAACGCGTTGTAGTCCCTGGTGTACTTACAGGAGGCTGTGAGCTGCCATTGTGGGTGCTGGGAACAATGTGAGTGTGTGGCCCTAACTACTGAGCCGCCCACCCCCCCCCGCCCTGAAAAGTGAATGTAGACTTAAATATAAAGTGCAAAAAACATAAACGTCTTTAAAAATATTTTTTAAAAAAATTCTTTGGGATCTATGGCTAGGGAAAGAAATTCTTAAGAGTTGGCACCAAAAGCATCATCTACAAACAGAACCCTGATACACCCGGCTTCGCTGGAGGTTAAAAAAAAAATTGTTCAGCCAAAGACTCTGCGACGAGATGAAAAGACCATCTGCAGGGCAGGAGAAAATGTATGTAAACCACAAACCTTGACATCGAACAAAAAGGGAGAGAGCGACCCCGTTAGAGAACACACAAACGACGTGAGCAGAAGGAGGGTTTCCAGATGAGACGCTCAGGGAAAGACGTTAGCACCGTCCACCACTCAAAAAAAAAAAAAATTAACTCCACAGCGAGACACGTCTTACAGTATTTTTAGTTTGGTTGAGCCATACATTGTAGCACGTGCGTGGTGTGTCTGGTATGTAGGAATTAGTAATTTTCCAGTAAAAGAGCTGAGCTGACTTTTAAAACCAAGAGAGGGAGGGGCTCAGCTGTTAGGGGCTACTCTGACTCTGGTGGCTGTGGCTCGAGGTAACTTACTTTCTTTTCATTTTTTTATATAAATTATGAGCTCTAGTAGCATCCTACAGCTGGTGGTCGGGATCTCCCAGTGTATCTCTTCCCCAAACACCTAATTTCAGAAAGGTTTAGTGACTGGTGAGAGAGCATTTAGTGTAGGGTGGACAGAGCCTAGGCCAGGCCTCAGCTCTGTGGTGGGACAAGGAAGCTATTTGGCTGACAGTTTCTGTGAGAACCAGAATTCTTAGTGTATAGGGTGCCGTGGGGATTGCACCAAACACCATGGATCGGCCACAACCATCCAGATGTTCATTGCTCATCTCGGACACCTCTCCCTACAAACGCCAAGGGTGCGGTCTTCAGGGACAGGTTAAATGCATCTAATTTTGTTTAATTTTGTTGACCATATGGCCAATAATATCTAGGATAGTCTCAAATATATTATCCTCCTGCTACTGTGTGTCTGGGTATGAATTTTGATCGTTTTTCAAAAATACAAGATCGCTTTTCTGCCCCATTTCCTCCCTGTTCCTTTAGCTGCTGAGGCCTTTCTCCATGTGCGAATGGCCTGAGAAAGTCCCTGACAGGGTCTATAAATGCTTGCTGAAAGAAAAAAGTGTTTTGATTTTGTAAAAAGACTGCGGAACTGAGAATCAGAAGACTTAGGTATTATTTTAGCCGGGAATCTGTTTGGGATCAGAGGCAGACAAGGAGTGAGAAAGCCAGGCACATACATACCAGCAGCATTTGGAGAGACTGGACTAAAATAATTACCTACCAAGCAACTACTGTATTCTAGGCGCCGTGACCAGAACAGTGGTTCAGTTAGCAATTATAGAGTAAATGGACATCAGTAGCAAGGTGCAAAGGAGCAAGAATGGATCAAGAGAGGAGGCTACGTCAGGGTGGTAAGGGAAGGAGCATCTAATTGTGGAACATGGGAGAGCTGCACAGAGGACCTGGCATTCACAGTCTCTTAAGCTGCTGCCAGTTGATGATGGTGGCGGCAGTGGTGATAGTGATGATGATGATGACAGTGACAATGATGATGGTGATGATGATGACAGTGATGATGGTGATAACAGTGGCGATGATGATGGTGGTGGTGGTAGTGGTGGTGACGATGACAATGATGATGTTGTTGATGATGATGATGATGATGATGATGATGATGGGGTGGCAATCGTGATGGCATCGAACCTGTGACTTGTCAGTCACTGTTTAGAGTATTTTGCCTGTTACCTCATTTAATCTGCTCAGCAATGGTAGGGGATAGTTACGTTTCTTGTTTAACAGATGAGGCCACTAAGGCACTAAGACGTCAAGAGCTTTACTCTAGGTCACACAGATAGCAAGAACAAATATTCTCAGATTAGCTCCGTCAACCTTTGAAACCTGCTTTGGACGATGAGCAAGGAGTTCCATCCACTGAGAAAGGCGTGACTCTCAGTCCTTCAGGTATATTCCTATGTGTACTTGAAGCATGAGCAGTGCCTTTTAATTTTTTTTAATTTTATAAAATTTATTATTTAAAAAATCTTGCAAATAAATAAAAACATCACAAGCTAAAATTGACCAGACCCAAAGTCTGCACAACTCAATTGACTTCTATGTGGATCAAGCATCCGGAACAGAAACCATGAAGCCTCACGTTAAATATGACACATTCAGAACTGAGTACACGCTATGCATTTATCCACTACCAAACTCATTCAAAAAATCTATAACAAAATTAGAATTAGAAGAACAATTAGCTTCATGCCTAATTGTTTCCTAACGTGTGACCATCACCTGCATTCAGTCCTTCCCTGTCTACTTATATTTAGCTTTTCTTGACATGCCTTTTAAGAGACCACTCTTCTGTGCCCCATTGAGAGGGACATGTCAGGCACGGGTGAAAAGTCCATCGCTAGTGTCATGAGACGACCAAAAGTCTGTGTGCAACCCAGCCCTGCAACTCTCCGGGACCTCCCCGGGGTCTTCTCACTTTCTGTCAAGAGACTGGGAAGTTGTAAACACCCGTGGAATGTTGATCAAAGCCGGCCCAGACCTGATGTCACAGCTTGGAACCAACCCGGTCCCACTGCTCCTTTCTCAAGATGGTAGGCTTTTGCCTTTCATGTTCATAGTCACACTTCTTCAAAGTAGATCCTCTGTTTCCCACCCCGATGTCACTGTCTTAGAAGTGTGTGTGTGTGTGTGTGTGTGTGTGTGTGTGTGTAACAGAATGTGCACAAACTGTTCTAGCTTTGAAAGAGCAGCTGTAACCGAGGCCACAGGGATTTAGGAAGCTCCCCATCTTCATCCAGCCCTAGTTAAAAACCAGAGTGAGGTCACTCGTGTGTAAATGGAAACACACCAAGAAAAAATGAATACCAAATGTACGGTAAGATCAAAAGAAGGAATAAGTTTCTCAATGGGATACGCAGAACTGTGCAGAGACCATCTATAGTCACCGCTGTTTTCACATAACGTGTCTCTGTAAAATCCTGAAAACTGGAAGGGCCAGCCAGAGGCTCTGGGTTAAGAATCCCAAAAGGGTGATTTCCACCCCTCAAAACTGTAGTGAATCCTGATTTACACAGGAAAGTGTTAAACACTGTAATGAGTGAAGTAGACAGGGACATCAGCTGTGGTGCAGAAGCTGCAAGGAAAACATGGAGAACGCCAGATACTGTCCCAGAAGTAGCACACGTGAAGCATCTCATCCCGAAAATACTCTGACAGCCGTGCATGATGGTAACACATGAAACCCCACACCTGAGAAGCTGAGGCAGGAGGACTGTCTCCAAAAACATTACTTTGATGAATTTTCAAAAGCCAAAGCGTGACTGGCAAGATGGCTCAGAAGGTAAAGCACTTGTTGCTAAGCCTGATGACCTGAATTTGAGTCCCCAGGACACACATGGTGGAAGGAAACAGTCAACCCCCAAAAGTTACCCCCTGACCTCTACAGGCCCAATGTGTGCATAGCCATGCATTTGCAGATGCACCACACACACACACACACACACACACACACACACACACACACACACTAATTAATAATGAAGTGTTTTAAGTGAAAATGTGTGGATACTATCTAGCCAACTATTCTTTTGATAATGACTGTCTCATGAGCCTACAGAGGTCAGCATGCCTCGCTGGGTCTGTTTATATTCATTTGTACATTCAATCATGCATCCATTCAAGGAATTCTTACTGATTACTTAATCAGTACCAGAGTGGGTAGTAGGAAGGGGCAGAATGGTAGGCTGTTCTGAGTGAGATTAGCAGTCAGAGAGACAGCCTTAAAGCCATGCTGTCCCACACTCATACTCACACTTCCACATGACTGCCGCACAGAAGCCTCTGTGACTTCTCTGATAGTCACAGGTGCCATACAGTTTGCACTGTGGGCTCATCTGACAGTAATTATCGAAAGGATGATTGATTAGGTGTGTGTGTGTGTGTGTGTGTGTGTGTGTGTGTGTGTGTGAAGTCTGTCTCTCACACACTTAGGCCAAGCTTAGAACATAATTAATATTTCAAGGGGGAAAAAGAGGAAGGAAAGTGCTTGAAAATGTAAATTCCTGCAACTTAGAGATAGCTCGGTAAATTCCTCAACCCTTTTTCTAGGTGTCCATCTACACACTCCTAAGATCAAACACATGCCTGGTAGCCAAGAAGAAACAGGAGCACGGAGTATGCTGGGACAGGTGGAGGTGGGGCTCTCATGGGGAGAGAAAGCATGCATAGGATGGCAAGGCTGTCTTCATTCTTGACTTCTCTGCTCCTGGAGACCTAGCTGAGGATAGCTTCCCCTTCTCTGGATGGGAGGGAGATGAATGCCTGCTCAGTGAACAATCACACGCATGCACACATGCACACACGCATGCACACCAGTCCTTGTGTCTGCCACTCTCTATTCAGTAATTTGGGGAAGGAGCTAAGTCATCGAGAGAAAGCGCACAGGTTTGGGGCTGGCCTATAGAGCAACTGAGGTCCAGTTTTAGATTTGGGAGGGTGAGGCTTCCTGAGGGCACCCCTCCTGGGCTATAGGCAGCCAAATAGGAGGAGAACTCAGATACAGGGACATAGTTAGGACAGGAATGCTGGATACCCAACGACATTTGAAATTCAGGTAGACAAGAAGTCTTGTTTTAACGGAGGGTCCATGCAACATTGGGGTGAGGCTAAAACTAACAGTTACTTATTGTTTATGTTAAAACCAAACCGAGTTGTATAATGGCACCCGTACTCAGAAAGGGAATGAGGGACTAACCTCCATGATCCTGCGTTTCTGTCTGAGACCATATGAGCCATAGCATCTCCGGCCAGCCCATTGACCTGATAGCCTACATACTCACCCCATTGTGGCAGAATCTTTCATGAAGCCCTTTGTGGAGACATGAAGACCCTCCTCGTGTAGGACAGGTGCAGTGTGCGAGGGACACCGAGAGAAGCACTTAATAGGAAGTTATCTCACTGGGATTCTAAGGCACTGTTTTTGTTATTATTAATATTAATTAATTAAAAATAGATTCCTTTCTCATACAATATATTCTGTTTACAGTTTCCCTTCCCTTTACTCCTCCCAGTTCTTCCCCCATATCCTCCCCTCTAGATCCACTCCTTTTATGACTCTTATTAGAAAAGAGATGATAACAACCACACAAGACAAAATAAAATATAACAAGAAAAAACAAAAGCCATCATGTCTGGGCTGAACTAGGCAAACCAACAGAGAAAAGAGCCCCCAAAGCAGGCACGAGAACCAGAGACCCACTTGTTCACACACTTAGGAATCCCATAAAATATTAAGCTGAAACTAGAATACGTATTTAGAGGGCCTGGTGCAGACCCGCATAGGCCCTGAGCTTGCTGCTTCAGTCTCTGTGAGCTCATGAGCGCCCTTGCCCAGTTGATTCACAGGGCCTCGTTCTCCTGGTGTCCTCCATCCCCTCTGGCTTTTACAATCTTTCCATCCCCTCTTCTACAGGATTCCCTGAGCTCTGAGGAGAGAGATTTGGAAGAAACATCCATTTTAGAGCTGTGTGTTCCAAAATGATAATGATCTCTCTCTCTCTCTCTCTCTCTCTCTCTCTCTCTCTCTCTCTCTCTCTCTCTCTCTTTCTCTTCCCCTCCCCCAATGATGTCTGATGTGAACTAACACTCTGTTTTAAGCATTTTCCCCAAATCCCACAACCATACTTAGGTTTTATCATTGACTCCAGTTTACAAATGAACAAACCAAACCTTCTTAGTAAAGTGACCACATAATTCCTTTACTCCAAATGAGAAACGTTTTAAAGTGAAAGAAAGCTATTGTAAACTGGACCTTCCCCTGCACAGTAGGATGATAGTATTCTCCCTGCAGAATACATGCCTGGTCTCCCTTGTAGGAAGGGTTAAAACACAGGCAGACTGGCTCCAGGATTCATCTATGTAACTAGAAACCAGAGAAAGACTTATGTACTTATTCCCACAAGACACAAGGCCCCGTGAAGATGAGGACTCCAGCTCTACTCCTGGCTATGTCCTTGGTACCTGGTACTCGGTCCCTGGGCACAGAGTAGGCACCAAGAAGTACTGGATGAGTAAATGAAACTGGGAAGCCTTTAGGAGAGGCTGGGCTATGACCATGGTTTCTCTGATGCAGGGACCTGAGCAGCAACCTTTTTCCCTTGCTGTCTCCTTCTCAGATGCTTAGAGAACATTACAGAAGTTCACCAAGTGGACTCAGCACACGGTTGCAAATCCCAAGACAAACACCAGTGGCTTCGTGTCTTGAGTCAGATCATAAAAGCTGTCAGGCCTTGTCCATCTCTCCTATTGCCTACTCTCCCTAGTCAGATCCTGTAGGTAGAGAATGGGTCACACTCCTGGTGCCTGTCGAGTCAGTCCCCTTGAGCCTCCACTGGGTCCTTGGCCTGGGAATGCTCCTCCATCTTCCCTATGGAGCTGATGGCCAAAAATGTCTCTCAGCTCTCCTCTGCAGGCCTCAGTGTGCTTTCACTGCACTTAGCCTGAGGCCACTCCTTCCCAGCTGTGACCACACCCTTAGAGCCTACTACTCCCATCTCTGTGCGGGAAAAGTTAAGCCTTGGACAATTCATTGCAAGCCTACACCCTCTTCAAACAGGAATCACCAAATCCTTACAAAAATAAACGAACCTCTCCTCTTCGCATGGGATCAGGAGACTGCATATTTACAGAGAGGCAGTCTCTGGCGGCCCTCTCCCTTTCCTCTGCAGAAAGATGTCATTAAATCCGATGACTCTGGCCCACAGCTACAGAATGAACAAGGGCTCTCTGCCTGGCATTTTTGTTCTACCCAGCATTTAGCTACCATGCAATTGAACTGACCTGCCTGCATGCCGGTCATGTGCAGTGTCTCATAAGGTACAACTTTGAACCGCAGGAGGCTGGCACAACGCCTTACATGTGGGTGATCAGATAAACTTGATTAATTTGACTTGACCGCTAAGGGAGGGGTCTAAGTTTGAACACCCTGAATTACATCTGCCATCAAAGCGTGTGTTAGTTTCGTCACAAAGAAGCCTACTGGGTAGTTTAAGCCTTGATTCTGAAAATTAGAGAGAAAGGAAATCTGAAGCACTTGGCAAACTACTCTTGACCAGTTCAGTCTCTCTCTAGCTCCAGGCTTTGCTGCTGGTTGAGCTGGGTGGCCTTGGTTGGAGTCCTGAACTTCCTGGGGCCTCAGGTTGCCTGGCACAGAGTCAAGCATGTTTAACAAAGCCCCTTCCAAGTCCTAATCGTTCAGCCTTAATCCTAAACATATCTGGCAAAAATCATGTGTGAAGATAGCCCTGACATCAGAGAAATAAGAGCAGCCAAGGAGGGAGCAGACGAGGGGCTCTTGGTGTGGGCCTCTGGGTGGGGTGTTAGTCCTCAGAGGATACAAATGATGTTTGAGCTGCTAATCTTCAGGACAGAAGCCTGAATGTCACCGTCCCTTGTGGTTTTAACAAACCACAGATTGCTCTAAGTGTTTGCCTGCTTTTCCATGAGAGATAAAGGGCTGTCTGCTGAGGTGCAGGGGAGGCCCCTCTGCGGGAGCACAGTGTGAGAACCAGTTAGTGATCCGGAAAGGGGGAGGGATGCGGTCTGCAAAGCCCACTCGTAGCCCTCAGCTCCATTCCCTGGGGACACAAAGCCCGGACTCAGATGACCCAGGCTCTCCTGATGTGCACCATAAGAGAATGCTCCAAATCTTCAGGAGTGTCCAGGGAGTGGAGTTGCTTTGAAAAACGACTTTCTCTGAAGTGGGTGGACTAGCCTTAGGGTTGGCGTCTCTCACATAGGTTTTAAAGAACACAGTCCCAGTATCTGCTGGGGCGCTTTCAGTCTGGGAGAGGGGCGAGAGGGTCTTCAGGGTCCCACGTGTAAGTTGAGAGAGTGATGTCGAGGGAAGGATCGAGAAGATCTCTGCTACCTCAAACACAGACAGATCTGTGTCTTCAAAAGCTTAGAGTAGCAACTGACCCACTTCTCCTTTCATGCTGTACATACATGCATAAATACATACATATACACATGCTTGCATATATACATGCATATACACATGCCTGCATATATGCATGCATAAATACATACATATACACATGCCTGCATGTATAGATACATGCATAAATACATACATATACACATGCCTGCATATATATACATGCATATGTACATAAATATATACGTGCCTACATATATACATGCATGTATACGTGCCTGCACATATAAATAATGCATATATACATACATCTATACATGCCTGTATACAAACACACACACACACACACATACACACACTCATTATTTAAAGAAGATCTTTCTCCAAGGGTGTTCCTAACACTTTTCAGAGGACTCTTTCTTAGTTTGTGTTTTCTGTCAGCTCCCAGGAGACCGTTTTGTACATGAATATGGAGAAGTTCCCCGAGGCTGGTCTAAGACACAGGTTCTTGACAGATCTCCCTGCCTCTTACAAGCTGTTCTGAATAGCTCCTGTTGGAAGCCCCACCTAAGTCCTGTGGTAAACTGCATGGCGGCAGACACATCTCTTCAGTCACAAACACTGAAGCGGTTTCATTGCTAAGTAATACAGTGGATGAGATCGGGTGACTTTTTTCTTATATCTGTCTGTAGTTTTTTTGTCTACTAATTACCTGCAGTCCTTGTACAATAATAATGTTTTAATATTTTTATTACATTTTATTTACTTGGGGCTTGGAGGGTTTGTAGGTCAGAGGACACCTTGTGGTAGTTGGTTCTGGGCCTTCGTGGACGGAACTTCGGTCATCAGGGTTGGTGGCAGGTGCCTTAACCCACTAGACTGGCCAGCCTCTAAGAATAACTGTTTAAAAATATTAAATAAAATAAGTGTATAGAGCAGCCAGTGTTTTCAATCACTGGGCGAGCTTGTGCAAGACATAAATCGTCTGAAAAAGGGTTACATGCGGCAGGATGTGCCCTTGTTTTTAGCAGGAAAAAGGAGCCTTGTAACAACAGGAAGCGCTGGGAGGCCTCAGTACCAAGGCTTCCAAGCAAAGCTGTTCTAGAAACAATGGCTGCCTGTGGCTCAGGAATATTGGGCAGGAAATGAAAAGATGCTGGGGTGGGGGTGGGAGCGCGGAGGAGCTGACAAGCTGCTACCTGGAGGATCTTCCCGTGGACTTAGCCTACTCATCAGAATCAAGTCGCATTCTCTGAATTCTCCCCATCCCCCATTGGCAAACCCCATGATAGGAAAGCTACTGCCTGCCGTGGCAGGAGCCCACAGTGCCACGGATCTGGAAACCACCAGGAAGCTGCACCGCCCAGGAAACCAGAGGGTCCAATGAGCGGGAGACCCGTAGGGTGACATCAGAAGAGGGCAGAACCGTAGATGAACTAAGAGCCGTAGACAGCCAAGTCCCTGGAGGACTCCGACTTTAGCAGAGTAAATTTAGCGTCGAGGTTAGTGGGAGTCCAGCCATACCAAAGCAGATACATTTAAACCTTCTGAAGTTGAAACTCACGTTTTATTTAACGAAACTTTCCGCTCCTGTGGGTGGGGTGAGTTGGAGAGTCACGACGAATGCAAATGAGAAACAAAAACAGAGCAAGCCAACAAGCATTTCTGTCCTGCCTAGTCCAGGAAGACCTTGATGTAAACCACCAGGAGCAAGAACCCAAACATTTGCAGGTGGACTCGGCTCCGTGTTCTGACCCAGCTTCTTCCAGCCTCATTCCGGAAGCTGATGGATCTTGGGACAGGAGTTCAGAAAGGAACACTGGTCCTCATTCCATTCCAGAAATGGCTCCCAGCACAGATAAAAGTCTGAGGGTGGGAGTCGCTTATGGCCTGGGAGCTGTGCTGCCTCACGGTGCTGTCACGAGAGTTTCCTATCACAATTCAAAGGAGTGACTTACTCTCCTCAGAGATCTAAATCTGATGGCTGTGGGGCAGGAAAAGTTGGGCTTCTTAATTCCTCATCTAAGCTTCTGACTCCTCACTTAGATGGGAAATCTCCCCCATGTCGTTCTTTTTCAGTTCTGCTCATCCTTAGCCTACGCCGATGCCTACGCTTATTGAAATCTATTGAAAAGTCAAAGACCTTTAGATACCCCAATGCTACCTCTGGCCCTTTGGTCTACCATACTCTTCCCGCGTAAAAATAAGAGTAGCTGGGAGATGACTTGGGGCTGAGTGCTTCCTGGCAAGCATTGATCCACAGAATTCAGGTGAAGGTCCGACTTGGTGGCAAATGTCTGTAGCCCAGCACCGAGGGCCAAACCCGAGCCTATCAGGAGGTACCACCAGCAAGTATGGCTGAAACAGCAAGGTCCAAGCTCAGTGCAAGACCCTGTCTCAAAAAATTAGAGAATTTAGAGAAATGATTTGCGAACATCCCCAAATCAACCTCTGTCCTCTACAGGAGACCACACATGCAAAGGTAGCCTTGATCTCTGCTCCCAGGTAAGTCCTCTGAAAATACCATCCGGGTAACAATGTTCTCCTTTGTCAGCAAGCTCCAAGGCTTCCCCAGAGGATGGCCCATCCAGGCGACTCTGGTTTAGACCTGCAACTGCCTTCTAGGATAGACTCTGAAAGAACAGGACACACACACGGACACATACACATGGACACACATACACACAGACACACAGATACACATGGACACACACACATGGACACACGGACACACAGACACACAGATACACACAGACACACACAGACATACACAAAAATACTCACACGGACACACACAGCTGTACACATAGACACACAGGGAAACACAGGCACACAGACACACACACAGACACACACGGACACACGGACATACACACAGACACAGACACACACACGGATACACACACACCCGTACACACAGACACACATACAGACACGCACGCACACGCACACACACACACACACACACACACACACGGATACACAGGCACACACACTTTTTAAAAAGCCTGCCAACATAGGGGTTTTTTTGTTTGTTGGTTGGTTTTGTTTTGTTTTTAGAAAATGAAAATAGCAATGACTTCTTTCCATGATACCAAATTAAATAAAATAATAGCAAAGCTCTTGGTTCCATGTGCATTTGGTCATCTGTGCCTCAGGCCATCTGGGGACATATAAATTACCGTGGCCTGGGCACACAGTCAAAGAGAAAGCAACTTCATTATTCTCACTTTAAGATGCCTGGTATCAGTGAAGCACATACATACCTATACACACAGACACACACGGAAACACAGACACACACACACAGACACACACAGATTGATTTTATTTGCCTCTCATTGGCTTCCTGGGTTTACACCCCTCCTCTCCCAAGGACGTTTTGTCTGGAAGGAGACATGGCCACCTTCTTTGTTCACTGCTCATCCGGGGATTCCACTCGAAGGCTCCCTGGAAAGCTGATAGCAAGAAAACTACCTGTCCAGTAAATACATATCTTTGGAGACAGAATCTCCCAGGCTAGACTTGTACTTAACATGGAGACAAAAATAATCTGGTGCTTCTATCGCTCAACTGCTGGGATTTCAGGCACGAGCCATCAGGCCTTGCTTATGAAGTGCTGGAAATCAAATCCAGGCCTTCGGGTATGCTGGGCAAGCCCCGACCAGCTGAGCCACGTCCTTGGTCCCTGCAAGGCTCTAGCTCAGAATAAGCGTGCTCTGTTAGCAGTGAAGCTGGAGTTGTGTGCATTTTAAAATCATCTGTTCTTGCTCACAGATTGGGCCTGGAAATGGACTTGAGGTTGAGCGTGCTACATCCTGGAGCCACCCCCAGCCTGTCAGGACAGCCAGCCTTAGAGATCCCTTACATTTCCTTTAAGAGTGCAGCCTTACTCTCAGACAGATAGTGGGGCGGGGGAGTATTCAAATTACACTCAGTCTAGCAGCCTCCAGTGGCAACAGACAGACAGACAGAAATCCTCAGATGAGGCTTCTGTGTGCAGGGTAAACTAGGCCGGTCCAAGGCCCTAAGCGGGGCACTGCCTGTAGCCACAACACACCACGTGTGTGCCCAGCACCGTGCTCACACCCACCCCCAATGCACACACCCAGAGGTGCCCTGGGCGGTCCCATCTGCCCCTAAAGGCAGCTGCAGATCTCTCCTGGGAGCTGCCTGGATTGGAACTGACTCTGGAGAGGCCACAGGGCACTTCTGCAAGGAGGGATACTGTTATCGAGGAGGTGTTTAGCAAGACTTACCTGGATGTAGAGATCAAGATAGAACGCAATCTTCCCTGGCCATCGGTTTAAAAACTCCCCTATTAACCTGCCTTCCACAGACAGGTCTAGGCAGCATTCCTGGGATTCACCACATTATTTCTCCCTTTCTACCTTGTTTATTCCATTCTCTGTTCACCCTGCACCGAGTGTTTATTATGTGCCAAACACTCAGCAAGAAGCACTCTTCAGACACGTGGTGTACATCCCTTCGCTTCAAATCACTCCTGCTCCAGGGTCAGAATTCCACTGCATGGCTTTGATGAGTCCCCACCCCACCCCCACCCCCACTGCCCTTATTTAATCCACCGTCTTACAACACAGTAAACTCTAAGGACGAGGATCCAGGCTCCGCACTCTCTAACATGGTCCCTCTCACACAGCTGGACTTCCTTAAATGTACCTTTTTTTTTTTTATGTACTTGACCAAACCCTAAAATCCCTGGCTATACCCCACCACCATGAGCAGTCTTTGTTTTTAAAAAAAAAAAAGTCATAATTTTTTGTGGCTGCCTAGGGCCCTTAATGTGTTTTCCCTGGATGTTTTCCTTCATGTTGCTCAATACCTCTGAGGTTTAAGGGTCCTCGTTTGTGTAATAGGCTGAAAACTACTCTATAGGCTGGTTAGAAGTGGTGAGCGGCGATGGATGGAAAAAAAGGGGGGAGGGTTTAGAGTCACCTTATCAAGGACCATGCAGCATCTGAGAGTTGGGGGAAATGAGGGGAGACCACCTGGTCTCTGAGCTCTAGGAACAGGCTCCTGACTTGAGTCTTTTGGGAGCCTGGGCTGCCAGCAGGTTAGGCAAACACTTCTGTTTAATGAGGGCAGTTGCCTCACGGGCTGGCTGGAAAGGGCGGAAAGGGCGTCTGCAAACATTACGTTACCTCACTGTTCTCAGGAACCCCTCCAGCTTCTTCTAATTCAGCTTGCTCTTCAAGACCCTGTTTTAGAAAGCACTGTTCCTTCAGAGAACAGAGAAAAACAAAGAGTCATTTGAGCCACCATCTACAGGTGGTCACCGATAGTTAACACTCCAGAGGGTCTTCCTCTTTGCCGTTTTATATAGGAAACAAGGTAGGCGTTGTCTTTGGTTAGTTGGTTGGCTTCGGTTTGTTCGTGGTAGAGTCTAAGCTGTTTCTCATATTCCAGTCCATCCTTGACCTCCCAATCCTCCTGCCTCCAGCTTGAATTACGGGGTCATACTACCACACCCAGCTCGGGAAGTATTTTTCATTTTTTAAAAGCCACTTATATTCTTTTGTAACCTTTTCAAAGACAATTTAAGTGGTTATTAAGTGGAATGTTTAACACCTAGGCAGGCCCGTGGTCATGAACTTTTTGTCATTGCGGCAACCAAGGGTAAGGGACCAGTCTGCTGTCCTCCTTAGACAAATGCCACGGCTAACAGGCCCTGTCCCGAAGAGAGAGTGTAGTAGGCCTGGGCCTTTCCCTGTTCTGCATTGCACCACAGTGATGTCATAGAAAAGGCTCGGCTGTGGCATCACCAGAGCTGGAGTTGGAGCCCAGCTCAGCACTGAGAGGCTTTGCGATGTGGGCCAGCCTGCCTAGCCTCTCTAGAACCAGCTTTCATGTTTCAAAACAGATGAACTGTATCTGTTTGTTGGGCTGGCTCTGCTTGTAGACTAGAAAGTAAGTCTGAAAAACAGACCAAAAGCCACCCGAAGCAGAGGCTTGTGTGGAAAATGTCTCCTCTGAAGGTCCCCCATCTCAGTCACAGTTAGAAATGGAGACAGCAGGGACAGACAGTACCTAGTACCTGCTGCTGGACAGGTCAGGCTCACAGTCGACTTTTTCATTCCATTTATGAAAGCATTTAAAGGTAATGTATGCTGCAGGAATGTATTTTCCCAGTTCTAGCTCTCTAGACCAGGCTGTCTTTGAACTCACAGAGATCTGCCCACTTCTGACGTTCAAGGGCTGGGATGAAAGATAGGACCCACCACTCCAGGCTTAGTGAGATTTTCCTTAAAAATCTTATATTATTAAACAAAATGTCATAATTAATAACTGAGTACTTGTTATGTACATAAGAATATCTGTAGGGTAAATTCCTAGAAGGGGAGCCACTGAGCCAAAGAGTGGGTGGATTTGTCATTTTGCTAGTCTCACATTTCCCTGCAGTCTGCTCTGCCCCCAGTCATGTGTGACAAAGCTGCCCTTCCCTTCCCTAAGGTATAACATGCATAGTTTGGCATAAGACTTAGCAAACCTCTGCCAATCCGAGAACCGAAGTTACTTACATGTGCATACGTGTATAAAAAGTTGTATGAATGACTATAATTTGTAGTTGGACTGCGCTTGGTAGTCTCTCTAAAGAGTGCCACGAAGGCAGAAGGCACTGGAAAGGTAAACTCACACAGGAAGCTCTGCCCAAAGAAGGCATCAGAGCCCAGTTAGGCAGGTGGAGGAGTTCCCCACGGAGGGGGAGGTAATAGACCAAGGCGGGGGTGTGCCCTCGGCACCCCACACGGGAAAGTGCCGAGGGCAGCAGTTCCCAAGAAGCTAGAACCTAGCCTGTATCTCACTATGTAGCCCAGGCTGGCCTCCGATTCATAGCAATCCCCCTGCCTCAGCCTCCTGAGTACTGAGGCCAGAAGCATAAGCTTCCACACCCAATCTATACACATTCTAGTTCTTTAAGCGCTGAGTGTGGATGGCTGCTAAAAGCAAGTCCTAAGGCGACTTCTAGAAAAGCCTTGGGTGGAATCATGGCTGAGATTCCAAAGGACAATGAACCTCTGCCTCTGTGTGTCCTGATCTATGACAAGCGGCAGTTTGCCTTGGCGCCATCGTCTTCTGTGCACGTGGTGGTGGAGAACCAAAGCACAGAGACAACATAAATCAGAGATAAATTCTCTTCCCGATATCAAAAACACAAACAACAACAAAACTCAGATAATTGGACCTCACCCGAGTTTAAAACTTCTCTGCCTGAAAGAATACCGTATGTAGAAGGATTGCCCAGGACAAATTGAGTTTTTAAATTTTATGTCACTAAATATGTGCCTTTGTGTGCCAGCTTAGGATGATTTTATTTAGTTTAGTTTAGTTTTCGGTTGTTTTGTTTGGCTTGGTTTGGTTTGGTTGATTGTTTTTGAGACAGAGTCTTACTATGCAGCCCTGACTGTCCTGGAATTCTTTATGTAGACCAGGTTGGCCATGGTTGCACAGAGATCTGCCTGCCTGGGCCTTCCCAGTTTTGGAATTAAAGGCATGTACCACCGTGCCTGGAAAGACATTGATTTTAAAATAAGATAAATGAATTTTTAAAAATTAAGATACTCCATGCTCCTGAGGTCATGCATCTTGGAGGAAATCCTGCACCCACTACTTTATTAAACTAGCAAAATCTCTAACCATTTGTCCTTTTACCCACCCATAAGCATAGTCTTTACCCCTTGTGGTGGCTTGAATAGGTATGGTCTCCACAGATTCATGTGTGTGAATGCTTGGTCATAGGAAGTGGCACTGTTAGGTGGTGAGGTCTTGTTGGAGGAAATGTACCACTGGGGGTGGGAGAGGGGGACAGGCTTTGATGTCATATATATGCTCAAGCTCTGCCCGGTGTGAGACACAGTCTCCTCCTGCTGCCTGTGGATCAAGCTGTGGAACTGTTGGCTCCTCCATGTCTGCCTGCACACCGCCATGCTTCCCACTGTGTGGATAATGAGCTAAACCTCTGAAGCTGCAAGCCAGCCCCAAGGAAATACTTTCTTTGTAAGAGTTAGCATGGTCATGGTGTCTCTTCACAGCCATCAAACCCTAAGACACCCCCTCATCAAGGAACTTTCTCTTTGTAACAGGCAGAAATCGCTGCAGAAAACCATAGCCAATCATAATGCAAGGTTGTGGAGCCCCGTCCGAATGATACAGCTACAAGACATTGCTGCACCTAAGGCTCAGAGAGCACTGTGAATGAGAGCATCAGAAAGTCTGCAGTGATGTTGTATCTCCCTGCAGTGTTAGAGGCTGTACCTGTATATGTATTGCCTAGAAGAAAGACAACACCAATAGACACACCAAAGTAGATGAAGGGAGGACCACAAGACTTCAATGGCTACCTAGACAACTTCAGGCAACTAAGGAAGGCTGAGAGTGGCAGAAATAAACTTCTCCAGGGAAGAGCGCACCAATCAGCTATCCAATGCCAAATGGTCAGCCCTGAAACCAAATGTATGAATGACATTATACACACTGATAGGTTATTTTTAGGAATATATGTGTGTATACATATATGCATGTAAAGATACATAATAGGAAAAAAAGGCCATGAATTTGAAAAAGAACAAGGAGGGGTTTAAGGGAAGGTCTGGAAGGAAGAAGGGGAAGGGGACAATGATGTAATTATATTGTAACTTCTAAAATTTGAAATTAAAAAAAAAACAAAACTTAAGTATAAAGACAGCCCAACTGCTTAGAAGAAAACATTTGCCAAAAAAACAGATGTGATGAGAGTCTTGAATCCTGACTATTTCAAGAACTATTATGATAGCACAAAAAAGACAAGCAATTCCACTAAAAGTTGAGTAGAGAGACAGTCTCCAGAGAAACTACACGAATGGCCAATCATCCCAGGAAGAGATGCTAAGCACCACTAGCAGTCAGCAAAACGCAAATCAAAACCACAGTAAATACCAGTGTATCCCCAGGAGGCTGACCATAAGAACAGACAGACAATAACGAGTGTTGACAAGGGCGTGGAGTGATCGGAATCCTCCTAGATTGGCCAGTGGGAGCTGTTTTGAAGAAGAGTTTGGCAGGTCCCCAAGAGGGAAATGTAGGGTTACCCTCCCACTCCTGGATTTATAGCCAAAAAATAAAAAATCTTTCTGTCCATACCAAATACACACACACACACACACACACACACACACTCTCATACACACACACACACTCATACACACACACTCACACAGACACACACTCACACATACTCACATACACTCACACACACAGACACACTCACACAGACACAGATACACACTCACACATACACACTCTCACACACACTCATACACACACACTCTCACAGTCACACACTCACAGACACACACTCACACACAGACAAACACGCACACACACAGACACACTCACGCAGACACAGATACACACTCACACAGACACACTCACACACACATACTCATACACACAGACATACTCATACACACACAGACACACACTCACATACACACAGATACACACTCACACATACACACTCATGCACACATACTCACACTCATACACACACACATTCACACACTCACACTCACACAGACACACACACACACACACACAGACACACACACACACACACACACACACACACACGGAGGAATTTTCTTTGTTCGTAATAAGTCAAAGAGTGGGAACAGCTGAATTTTCCACCAAGAGGTCAGTGGATGAACAAAATGAAGAATTTGTTTAGAACAATATTCAGCCATGGAAAGGAACGCCGTGCCAATGCATGCTGCGATGTAAATGGATCTGGCGAGGATTTTGCTAAGTAAAGGAAGCCCATCAGGAGACCATACATGGTTAAGATTCCATGTTTCTAAAACATCTGAAACAGGGAAACCCATGGAAATAGAGACCTGGACAAGGGCTTCAGAGGAGGAACGTGGGTAGTAACTAAGAGTCAATATTGGTTTTTTGAGGGGAGTGGGCAATGAAATGTTCTATAACAGATAGTGTGACAGTTCTTAGGTTGTAAATGTATGTCCAAAGGCCCACTTAAAACTGTGCACTTTAAAAGCGACGGGGTCTTGGGTAGATGGGAGCAAGCAGTATGTTTGTGTGTACATGCGTGCGTGTGTGAGTGTGTACATGCGTGCATGTCTGCATGCCACGTCTGTAAGGGTGCCCACAGAGGCCAGAAAATGGTGTCAGATCCCCGAGAGCTGGAGTTGCAGGTAGTCGTGAACCATTCAGTATTTGTGCTGGGAACCAAACTCAGGATCTTTGGAAAAGCATTAAGTTCTAAGTGATTGCTAAGCCATCCCCCCACACTCTAAGCTAAACCCTTGGTGGCCCCAACAACACACTTATTCACCACCCTTTACATGAAAATCAGGAATAAGGACCCAAAGATGGATAG
Organism: Rattus norvegicus; assembly: GCF_021556685.1. Lineage (NCBI taxonomy): Eukaryota > Metazoa > Chordata > Mammalia > Rodentia > Muridae > Rattus > Rattus norvegicus. Next base: position 75,858,700 of record NC_141544.1, read on the forward strand.
GAGACAAGAACAGGGAAGGGTATGCCTGTGCCTCTAAAAGACAAAGACAATTTAAGGTGCTCTGAAAGGATATAGCCTTGACAATCCAACAGTGACCAAACACAACTGTGCTGTCTTGCATCCACCCCAGACCCGACTACTAGGAAACTGAGGCAGGTCAGAGTCACGGCTTCTTGGGGGACTCAGAAAGCTTTGACTGTGGGCCTCTTCTGCCTAAACCCTTGGAGGAGTCAGAGCTCTGAGAGGCTCACCAAACGGTTCATCAGGACACAAGCGTGGAGACACGGGACCCTCTAGCACTATGTAAGCGGGGCGTGTGAAAGGCTTTCCCTTCTGTCAGAAGCCATCTGAGAAAAGCTTTGTGCTGATTAGAAGTTAACATTCAAGATTGCTGATCCAGGGAAAACAAAAGCAAACCAGAGAAAGGGAGTTGGAGAGAAGCGCCCACGAAACGGCTCAGAGAGATGATAATATCAGATTGTAGCCAGCAACTGTGTGAACCTGGGTGGGAGATCAAACTCTTGTGACTTCAACCTCCAGAGTCACCCACACACACACTCCATGTCTGTGTTGACAAGGAGACCTTCCATTTATCTGTAGCCACTCAGCTCGTGCCTATCAGGATCCTACCATGATCAGAATCAGAATCCAAAACTGCCCTTGATGTAGCTAGACTCTAGAAACAACAGTCCAAGGAATCCTAAGACTTGGAGACTAAACTCTTACTGGAGATTTTTGGCGCTCTTGTGTGTGTGTGTGTGTGTGTGTGTATGCATGTGTGTGTGTGTATGTGAATGCCTGCATGCCATGTCTGTGAGGGTGATCACAGAGACCAGAAGCCAGTGTCAGATCCCCGAGAGCTGGTGTCACAGGTGGTTGTGAGCCGTTCAATATGAATGCTCGGAACCAAACTCAGGGTCTCTGGAAAAACTGTGAGTTCTAAGCAGTCGCTTAGCCTTCTCTCCAGCCTCAAGACAAAATGTTCAGAAACCTGGGCAACACCACACCCCAATACTGTCTCTCTTCAAGCCTTGGTTGTCTCAAGTGTCACCTCAGATTGGCAGACAACACAGAACTTGCTTAGAAGGTAAATTCCTTGCCTCCACCTCCACCTACCTTCCTCCTGCCCTGGAATAAGCATTCAGTGTGGCAAGATCCCCTTGATGTGTGCATGCATCTGCACTTCACAAGCTCTGTGCTAGGCTGGTGGCTTTTCAGCTATGGTGGATGGGGGACACGCTAGGGAGCACACTTGCCTCGGCTAAGTGAGGAGATAGAGTGACTCCTGTCCTGCTGCTGAAAGGAAGGGAGATCTGCACCTTCCCACCTGGTCCAAGATGAGACCCCAGAAGATTTGGGACAAGTATGGGACAGGGGATATGCTCTCTTTCTGTGAGGAGTTACAATAATTCTTCCCTCTCGTGCAGAGCTGTAAATGAGGATTCCCCGTATATTTCCCCACCTCTAAAATATCCGATGCTTTTGTGCCTCACAGAGACACCTAAAATCACAGAGACCTCCCAGAAGCAGGATTGATACCTCTCAAAGAGGAACAACAGCAGTTCCAAAGAGCAGAGATGAGTTTTGACAACTCATTTGGATAGAAGAGCTAAGCTCTGTTATCAGCAACAGCAACAACAAAAGTTATAAATTCAAGTGTTGCATCAGCCACAAAAACAGAAACAACGGCTGCCAGTGCAGAATACTGCTAATATCCAGGATCTGGGCTCAATGTTTCCAGGGATACTCTCAGCCCTAGCATGAGGTTAATGTCACCACTGTCTTCGTTATGTATTTTAATCCCAGACCACAAAGGCAGTTTGGCATCTAAGTCTTCGCTCTCAGCCGTCTGCCACCACACGTGACAAGTTACAGAAGAGCTTTGGTGGGGTGGGAAGAGTCGACTGTTGGTTTACACCACAGAAATTTCGTGTGTGTGTGTGTGTGTGTGGTGTGTGTGTGTGTGTGTGTGTGTGTGTGTGTGTGTGTGTGTGTTTAAGCACTGGCACTGTATCTCTCTTCAGAGCAAGACGCACAGACTTAAAGGTTCCTCTGCAATACAACACATTCAACTGTAGCCTTTCTGGTCCAAGATGGGAGGGGGATGTGGGAGCCTGGCCTGCTCCTAGACCCCACCCCCACCCGCTATTCACACAGGAAGTGGATCCACCTCTGTGGTCTCCAGCCTCTGATATTTCCAACGCAAAACCCACTCCCTGACCTCTTTGTACCTGAGTTAACTGAAAGGTTCTCCCCACTTCCCGTCTTGCAGGATAAGTCATGGGCAAAATAAGGCTATCTTGCCGAAGGGAGAGGCTCCTGGTATGTGTTAGCTTTTGAGGGATGGGCAGGATATTTTTAAGTGTGATGAATTTGATTAAATGCCTAACTTAGAATTATTTCAAAGCTGAAAGGGAAAGAAGAGGCTTTGGAAGCGCTGTCGTGGGGAATTAGATAGAGTGGGATTGTAGCTTCCTGATAGTTCTTGCCTTGCATCCGGGCCTCCCTGGGTTAGATCCTGCAGCACCCAGTAACAGTAATGAGACTGTTGAAGCCAAATACTTTGTGTGTAGGTAGAATGCTGGATCTGAACATCTACCCAGACAAAGGTTCAGTCTAAGCCGGATGCAATGGTATTTGCCTAAGCCCAGTACATGGGAAACTTGGCAACTTCGAAGCTAACCTGGGCTATACATCACACCCCTATCTCAAAATGAGAGTCTGCCCAGTATGGACTTGCATTCAGGAGTATTTCGTGTGTAATGAGCATAAATGACTTGGCGTTAGCCCAATTCAAGGAAGGACTGGTGTGTGTTGGGAGTCTGTCACAGCACTGACCAATCCTTAGCTCGTGGAGGGCCTGTGCCATCCCTTGGTAACCAGGAGCCACAAATGACTTTAGTCTGAGGGTTGGGCTGTCCCACTGTAAGTCAGCATTCACTGCACTGTCACAAGAGGACCTCAGAAGATTGGTCAAGGGATGCCAGTAGCAAATGACTTAATGTTCCCTCTGTGCATCTGAAAGACATGTGTCATTCTGTCACTCTGGCAATGCCCCAGGAGAGACACACCTCCAGAGCTCTGAACCCTGGGAGGGTGGGCATGTAAGAGTCGGTGTTAGAGCCTTTTGTAAATGACCCATTTAAATAGTGACTAGAAGGAAGGTCTGGGGGGAATCTCACCTTTCAAAGGAGGGCATGTATCCCTTACTAACAGATAACAATCCTGTGAATATTTAAATTGTTAAAGACACCCTTAAGACAGATGAAGACTAGGGGTGGGGTGTTATTTTCTTTGTTTGTATGTTTGTTTGAAATAGGGTCTCATAGCCCAGGCTATCCTCAAACTTACTACATAACTAAGGTTGACGCTGAGCTCCCCAGTGCTCAGATTACAAATGCGTACCCACTATGCCTACCACACCCCAAACATACTTTTTTTTTTAAAGGATTTCAAAGTACTTTTGACTTTTTAAGGTTTATTTTATTTAAACTTTGTAAATTATATTTAAAAATAAATAAGTTACTAATTAATAAATAAAGTAAATAATAAGTAAAATGTATTTTTATTTAAATCTTTTAAAGGTATTTAAAACATTATCGAGGGGTTGGGGATTTAGCTCAGTGGTAGAGTGCTTGCCTAGCAAGCGCAAGGCCCTGGGTTCGGTCCCCAGCTCCGAAAAAAAAGAAAAGAAAAAAAAAAAAAAACATTATCGAGTCTCTAAGGAACATTGCCTACCACTTACAAGCAATTGCTAACGGTTGTAGCTCTTCTTGGTCCATTGTATTTGAACTTGCCTGGATTGTTAGGGCGTCTTTCTAGGACAGATTTACATTTAATGCTTGGCCGTTTTCCTCTTCTTGTACACAGTTCCATATGTGCTGAAGAGCTGTGCTGAATTTATAGAGACTCACGGCATTGTGGATGGGATCTATCGCCTCTCGGGTGTCACTTCAAACATCCAGCGGCTACGGTAAGCTAAAATAAGAGCCCAGAAGCCTCCAGTGAGCCTTCCCTCGTTCTGTCTGTCTCTGCTGGCAGTTTTTTGGGAGTACTGGAAACCTGAAAGATGGCCTCTGTGAGGTGTAGCTGCCTGGCAGTTCTAACTCTAATCCGGAGGCTCCCTCCCGGCCTGGTAGAATTCTGTCCAATGAAAATGGCTTTTTCTTTGTCTTGGGCAGGGTTTATGCTTCATTGATGGATTGGATTTACCTCACGTGATCTAAATTACAAGTTAGGGAACATGTTTTTCTAAACCCCAGCCAGACTAGGGTCCCTTTCATACTGTTCAGAATTCTGAGGCCCTTGGGAGATTTGCTTTGGATTCACGCTTGATATTTCAGATGGCTGAGAAATTATAAGTCTGCCTAATTGTACATTTCTCTAATCGATGCTGACATTTTTAAGTTACTGGAAGCCGGTGGTGTGGCTCCTCAGGTAAAGACGCTTGCTGGGCAAACTCAATGATCTGAGTTCGAACCATGAGCCTACATAAGCAGAAGGAGAGAACAGACTCCACAAAGTTTTCCTGTGACCTCCATATAGAATCGATGGCAAGTGTGGCCCAACTCCCCACACCCTAGTAATTTTTAAAATAAATGGCATGTGAGTAATATGTAATAGTGCAGATTTATCATAAACATTTTAAGAAATTCCTATTTCATTAAAAAAGACAATAATCAGCCAAAGGTGGTTCAGTAGGCCTTTAATCCTAGCTCTTGGTAGGCAGAGGCAGGCAGATCTATGTGAGTTTGAGGCCAGCCTGGTTTACAGACCGAGTTCTAGGAACAGCCAGGGCTGTTACATGTAAAAACCCTCTCTTGACAAACCAAACAAACAAAAAAAGAAACGTTAAATAAAAGTATATGTATAAAGTGTATACAGACTATGTATATATTGAAACACATATTGTGTATGTATTGAAATATACATGTATTTTTCTGTGATTAAGGCAATAAGTTTATGTATTTTGTCTATCATAATTCCAAAAGAACATTTAGTGGTTTAAAAAGCATGTTTACTATGTTTTTTGAGACATGGTCTTACTCTGTAGCCCAGGCTAGCCTGGAACTTAGGGCAAGCCTCCTGGCTCTCTAGAACACTCTTACTGTAAAGTCAGTATATAATTGGGTTATGTTATATGAATTATATATTATATAATTCAAGGTTTTGTCTTCTACCTTCTATTTGGCCCATCTTCTCCAGATCGCACGTGTAATTAAATTGTAATAAATGATAAAACATTTTTTATGGATGTTTAAAAAAATAATTGGTTTATTACAAGTTCCTTCTCTGTGTAGCTTTAGCCGTCCTGGAACCCACACTGTAAACCAGACTGACCTTAACTTCACCGAGACCCACCTGCTCCTGCCTCACGAGAGCTAAGGACTAAAGGCATGCGCCACCACACCCAGCTACTTAGGTGGTTTGTTTTTTGAAGACAGGTTCTCAGTCTCCCTGACTAGCTTTGAACTCGCAGCTCCTTCCCCACAGGTGGTAACCACCGTACATGGCACGAGGAACTCTTATGATTTCACTGACAACATTTTTTTTTTCCCGAGGATCAACACTTGGCCTCGAGCTTGCAAGCCAAGTGTTCCTCACTGAACTTGACTCTTAGGTCTGAAGTCCATGGCACGGTAGCTGCCATCCAGAAAGACGCTTAGGTAGGGGGGGAATCTTTTTCCTTTAAAGAGTGCCTTTAAAATCTGGGCAAAATAAATGAATAAATTCTAGGCTCTTCTCTCCTGCTCTCGGAGAAAAACACATGCACGTGTGTCCACAGATTCGTGGGACACCTCTCTTCTCGAGCCCTGTGAGTGACCTTGAGGCACTTACAGTATTGGAGAGTTTTCCACTCTTCTTTGAAGAAATGAAACCAGAGTAGAGAGAGGCAGCAGAAAATGTTGAGTCTCAGAGTCTTGTGGGGTTTATCACTAACTGACCGAGGAGTACACTTAGGAGCTGAACTTCTACATTAAAACTAAAACTTATCATTTAAAAGCCATCTTTGTAGTTTGCAAGTATGTGCAGTTCGAGGCAGTGCATTCGTGTGAGGAAATATTTTCTGATTTGACGTCAAACCTTCATGGAGCTGGTGGTACAGGCCTGTGACCCCAGCACTCAGGAGACTGAAGAAGTAATGATGTCATTCAAGACCAACCTGGCCTCCACACTGAGACCCTGTTTCAATCAACATGGAGCAAAGGGAAAGAAAGGAAATAGCATAGATGCCTAACCTAGAGCCAGATGGTCTTGGTGTCCCTGGAATCCCACTGTGGACTGACCGCATTCACATGCTCAAGTGACATGTAAGAGTCACCACTAAGCCACCTAGAAAAATGACGCACTAAGCGTTAGAGAGATAGTCGAGGTAGGTCCTCAAACTTTGGGTTTGAGTATCTGGTTAAATCGAGTTTGAGACATGACTCCGGAGACATGGGATAAGACTTGACACTGTCCCCACCTCCCCACCTCCCCCTACTTCCCAGTTTGGACTCTCACCGCTTAAAAACAACAACAACCAAAAAGAGTTTCATTTTGAGTTAGGCTTTGGAAAAGCTGAAATCTCAGTGGACGTTTTGTTGGCAGACATTTTCTATCTACCCAGTGCCCGTGAGCAAGACACAGATACGGTGATGTGGGGACCTCTGGTCACAAATGAGTTTTCTGACCTCACGTCACAACCATCTTCCAAGCAAGCATTAGCCTGCAAAAGCGGTGTCTGTCCAGTGGTCTCCTAGTGCCTGGAGTAGAACGGAGGTCGAGATCACTGGCAAATCAGCAGCGAAGGTTCCTCTCACGCCTGTGCCTCCAAGCAGCTGCCGACGTGGGCCCTGTGTTGCCTGGGATTGTTATGTCTCCGTCTCTGTTGTTCCAGGCAAGAGTTCGGCTCAGATCAATGCCCAGATCTGACAAGGGAGGTGTACCTTCAAGACATCCACTGTGTGGGCTCCCTGTGCAAGCTGTACTTCAGGGAGCTGCCCAACCCCCTCCTGACCTACGAGCTCTATGAGAAATTCACGGTGAGTGTTTGGATTTCTATTGTGGTTAGCGGGTGGGATGCATGGACCGGCCAAGGGCAGTTTCAACACTGAAATAACAATAACACGACTGGACAGCTGGTTGGCATTATCTTAGCATGGTGGTGGGGGGAAGACGGCAAGGGAAGGAGAGTGGTCGGACTGTTTGCGTACTGCTTCTTCCTTGAATTCTCAGAATGATGCTGTTTGTTTTGAGAGCTGGGCTAAATTATTTCTGTGCTTATTCAACTGAATGTGCCTCATTGTTCAGGGAGAAAACCGAGAACCGAAGAAGTAAAGTGGCTGGCCCAAGGTCACACAGCAGAGGCAGGGCAGGAATCTCAGGCCTCTGATGCTTGCTGTACATCACGATGGTCCGTTTTCAAAAAGAGTGTTCTTTCCGTGTTTGCCTGGGGGCTTGGGGAACAGACCGGTAGGTAGAAGAGAGAGATAGAACCGCCCCCCCCAACCCACCCCAAACATCAAAAGACTAGGTCAGAAAGCTAAAAAGAGAAGAAAATAAACCCAACAAAGCACCTGGTTCTGGGGAAGAGCAGAAGGGACATGCCACACCAATGGGCTGCTGATGTAAGAGTGGAATAGCTGCATGGTTACCAAACGAGGCGAGAGGTGAGAGGAAAAGAGACTGCGGTGCAAAACACATGGTTAAAGCAAATGTTAAAGTCAGGCTTGACAAGGTCCAAGCTCATGGGGTGTGTGTGTGTGTGTGTGTGTGTGTGTGTGTGTGTGTGTGTGTGTGTGTGTTTGTGTGTGTGTACACATGGAAGTAAGTGTGGGTATAGAATAGGAAAATAGCTCATAGACCCAGAAAGGAGGAAGGGAAGTGAGGGTGGACAGCAGGACACATGTGATATGATTGTAGAAAGAGGCTTTGGTGGGTGAAGGGACAAAGGAACTCAGGCAGAGGGAAAGAGGGGAGGAGACTCGGCAAGAACATATTTTTTTTTTGAAAACGTTATAATAAAGCTAATCCAAGCATATTAATTAAAATTTTTAATAGATCTAAATCAGGACTGCCCAGCATTATAGATTATAGAATGTGTAAATTAATGGAGAAGCACAAGGAGAGAAGAGTGGGGTTGCCTAAAATACTTGATCGCAGATTCAGAGGAGAACGGGGAAGGTACAGGGAACCTGCAAGGCCAGTGCCTAGCTGGAGGGCAGGGGTCAGGACCGTTTGAATTAGCAGCACAGATAGAAAACACCAGATCTGGGTTCCAGTCTCGCACCAGAACATTTCTCAATATCCTCTAATAAACTTTGACTGTGTGAAAAGTTCTTCCATTCAAACTCAAGCAGAATTAAAGGAATAATTACTCTTAAGAGTTGAGCTTGGAACCTAACAATGGATTTAAGTGTTTTCAATGATATAGGAGCCAAGTCACAGCAATAACTGAAAAGAAAAAACAAAACAGGATAAATAAATGTACATTAAGAAAGGCTTGGGAGGCTGGGCCACCACCCAAAGAGCATACACAGGCTGGTCCAAGGCCCAGGCACATGTGTAGCAGAGGACTGGTTTGTGTGGCCTCAGTGGGAGAGGATGGGCCTAATCCTATAGAGACTTGATGTTCCCAGAGAAGAGAGAGAGGGGAAGCAACCTCTCAGAGGCAAAGGAAGGGGACAGGGAGGGGGCAACATTTGGGATGTAAATAAGTGAAATAATTAATTTAAAATAAAATAATAATGAAAAAGAAGTGCTTGGGAAGGGTGGAGGGATTGTTTAGTCACTGTAGTTCCAGTTCCAGGAGTCTTGACACCCTCTGGCCTCCATGGGCACCCTGCACATTTAGTGCACATAAACTCAATTTCATACATATCAATAAAAATAAATCTTAAAAGAAGGAAAGGCAGACTGAGGTGATGAGGGGACTCAGATGCCCAGACAACCTAAGCTCAAGTTCAGTCTTTGGGGCCACCATGGTAGAGGAAGAGAACCGACCCCCACAGTTTGACTTCTGACCTTCACACATATAGGAACAAGGGCACAGGGATAATCTAAAAGTAGGAGGGGAAATGACACATAACTATATACTAAAAAAGTCTTGGGGGGCTGGAGAGATGGCTCAGCGGTTAAGAGCACCGACTGCTCTTCCAAAGGTCCTGAGTTCAGTTCCCACCATCTGTAATGGGATCCGATACCCTCGTCTGGTGTGTCTGAAGGCAGCGACAGTGTACTCGTATACATAAAATAAACAATCTTTTAAAAAAGAAAGAAAGAAAGAAAAGAAAGTCTTGGGAGAGTTAGAATGTGGAGACACACACACATACCCCACAGATAACTTTTTAAGGAAAAGAATTAATTTTTAAAAGGCTTTAGTGTTTATTTTGCTGATATAACTGTAGTATTAGCTCTTTTGTGTAATAGTTTTCACACCCTTGCCCACAGACTTCATTGAATTTCAGTGAAAAATAATCCAAAGCACACAGACCCTCAATCATAACCGCCGGTCACTGCACCAACCTGCAGCTGCTGGTGCAGAGCTGTGGGCAGCTAGAGGAATTCTTGACAAAAAAAACTTCAGAAATGGTTTCTTCCTAATTCTGTCAACAACAGCCTTGGGTCACAACGCCTGCTACCCCCAACCCCCACTCCTATCCTTGTGGTGTTCTCGGGGGGGGGGGGGGGGGCTGGAAAAAAAATAAAAGTCGAGAAAAAAGCTGGGAGACGATATTTGTCAACTTTCATCTAATGGAAGAAAATGACCTAAATTCAGGCGGTTTATTGACGCCAAAAAGTAAAACGGGCGGGGCTGGGGATTTAGCTCAGTGGTAGAGTGCTTACCTAGGAAGCGCAAGGCCCTGGGTTCGGTCCCCAGCTCCGGAAAAAAAAGAACCAAAAAAAAAAAAAAAAAAAAAGTAAAACGGGGATGCTTTGTTTTGGTTACAGAAGTAGGGCCTACTGATGTTAACTCTGTCACAGACTCTGCCTGCAGCCATGATTGTGATGGCCTAAGCAAACGTGGGGCACAGGAAAACAGCTCTGTTGCACTGTGACACTGTGTTTGACTCACCAGCAAAGCTGAAGTCAAATACTGCCGCTTAGAACAACAAGATTAAAAATATTAGTGGAACAATAATATTAACAATGATAACAGCGGCCTCATAACTGAGTGACTTCTCTGTTATCAACTCAAATAGCATCTCACAATCTGGGCAGCAGTGGCACACAGCAGCATCCGGGAGGCCAACGCAGGTGGATCTCTGTGAGTTTGAGGCCAGCCTGGTCTACAGAGCAACTTCTGGGATAGTCAGGGCTACAGAGAGAAACCATGCCTCAAAAAAATCTAAAGAAAACAAACAAAACAAACAAGATCAATAGGATCTCATTTAGTACCTTGTGAAGTAGGTGTCGGTGTCATTCACACGCCAATGGGTTCTGCTCCTCGGTGGAGATGAAGATTAAAATTCTGCTCACAACTACCCCCCCACACTCACACACACACACACACACACACACACACACACACACACAGTGTGGGTTCTGAAGTCATCAGCTATTAAGATATCATAAGAGGAGACACCAAAGACGAGGTCCAGAAGCGGTATTGAGAGTTGGCTAAGGACAAAGAAAACCAAGCTGTCTTCCTACCATTGAGCAGGCCAGGTCGAAGGATGTCCTCACAGCAAAAGCATAGGGGAAAAAAATAAGGAAAAAATAACAAAAGACAGATTTAACAAACAAATATTCCCCTTGGGCCAGAGAGATGGCTCAGGAGTTAAGAACACTGGCCTCTCCTCCAGGGGACCCGCATGATGGTTCACAACCATCTGTTACTCCAGTTCCAGGGCATTCGACATACTTTTCTGACCTCAGGCACTGGGCACCCATGTGGTGTGCAGACATATATGTGGCAAAAGCAAGCTTAGTACTGGGAGGTGAAGAGAAAGGATGGAGAATTCAGGACCAGCTGCAGCTGTGAAGTGGGTGGCCAGGCAGGACTACATGAGACCGTCTGTTAAAAATACACCATTCTTTAAAAAAAAAAATGACAGAGACCGTTATTCCACAATTACAGAGAACTACTGCTTATCAATAAAAAAGAAAGCCACAGAGCGCCACATTGAATAAAGGAGCACAAGACTTAGACAATTCAGAGAAACAAAATTGTGTAAAAGCTACTAGAAAGATACACTTGCATGTTAGGTTTTTTTTTTTTTCTTTTTCTTTTTTTCGGAGCTGGGGACCGAACCCAGGGCCTTGCGTTTGCTAGGCAAGCGCTCTACCACTGAGCTAAATCCCCAACCCCTCATGTTAGGTTTTTAAAGATTTGTTTCCATTTATGTGTATGAGTGTGAGCCTGCATGGGTTTATGGGCATCATATATGTGTAGATGCCCAAGAGCCAGCAGAGGTCGTTAGATCCCTGGACCTGAAGCTACAGGTGGTCATGAGTTGCCATGTCCCTGCTGGCAACCAAGTCTGTAAGTGCATTGCCAGATGAGCTGCTTCTCGGTCACTTAAAAATAAATTTAAGGGCTGGAGAGATGGCTCAGCTGTTAAGAGCCACCGACTGCTCTTTCAGAGGTCCTGAGTTCAATTCCCAGCAACCACATGGTGCCTCACAACCATCTGTAATGGGATCCGATGCCCTCTTCTGATGTGTCAGCACAGTGTACTCAGATAAATAAAATAATAAATAATTCTTTAAAAAATAAATAAATTTAAATATTACAGCTCACGGGAGCAAGCCTGTGAGAGGACCCACTCTTCATAATCTACTGGAGATATAACTTAGATAGGCATCCCATTATGATCAAGGTTCTAGAAACGTTATGTTCTTTAATCTAAAAACTCTGAGACTCAATCTTAGAGTAATTGATGTATAACTAGATTCACTATGGAATTATACAGAACATCCAAATTTTGGAGAATAGCTGCATCTCTACCATCAAAAATAAATATATGATAAATCTATTGCTTTGAAACTATGGCCAGAAAAAGGGGCGTGTTTTTTGAACGAGAGTTACTGGCACAGTATGCAATTACATGGGAAGAGAGCAGTCTGAGTGAATGCATAGGAAGGCATCAGGTGCTCGTATTGGAGGCGGGGAGGCCTGGGGGAGGCATCTTCTTTTCTGTTTCATGGCTAAGTAGATTGAGACTGGTGCCTTCTAAGTTGTAGAATAAACGGAATTTTTTTTTTCAATTTTCAAGTTATTAGTTTCCGTTATGGCTATAACAAAATACCACAAACTGTCTGTCCTGGTTTCATTTCCTGTTGCTATGACAAAATACCCTGACAAAACCAGTTTAGAACTGGAGGGATAGCTCTGAGGTTAAGAGTACCATCTGCCTTTTCCGAGGACCTAAGTTCGATTCCTAACCCTCACTTGGCCACTCAAGGGCCCTTAAGGCCACAGTTTAACTAGGGGCTCTGATGCCCTCTTCTGGCTTCCCTGGGCACTGCATGCAAGTGGCACAGACACATGCAAGCAAAATACCCATGCACATTAAAAAAAAAGAAGAAAGAAACCTTAGATGCTTTCCGAAAGGCCCCGGATAGAAAGGTCCCGGATAGAAAGGTATTGCTTGCCTCTCCCAGCTCCCCCAGGGTCATGTGGAGCTCTCTTCTGACTGTGTTTACCTCTGTGCCTTGTAAAGACAGCTGTAAACTGCATGTGGTGATGACCTGGAGAATCTAGGATCATCCCCTTAACGTAACTTAATCCTGAACTTAATCACAGCTACAGAGACCACCCCCCTTTTCTCTCAAATAAGGCAGCATTTCCATGTTCTAGGACACATGTTTCTGTATGATTAGAAGCAATTATTCAATGTACTTTGTTCTGCAGAGAAAAATGCAACATTCATTTTAGGAAAAATTCAAATTTCCTTCTCATTGATCCAGTTAAAATTACTAAACTGAAATGAAAGTTCCTAATTTGGAGTTGCTAGGGAATTGGTGGTTTAATTATTCATTGCATTAGTTTTAAGATCATTTCCGGAAGTCAGGGGTTACATTCCCCTGTGTGTGCAAACACAGAAGGGTCTTGGGTGTCTTTCTCTCACTCTCCCCTTATTCCCTTGAGACAGTCTCTCACTGAGCATTGGACCAGGTGCACTAGCAAGGGAGATCCAGGGAGACACGGTCTTCACCCATCTCCATTCCACAGTGACAGGCTTATAAGCATGTTGGCCATTTTGAGGTTTTACATGGCGTCTGGGGATCTTCTAAACCATCTCCACAGCGCCTCCCCCACCCTTGAAGTCCTTTCTTTATGTATCAATCTCCTTTGTTGAATTAAAAGCTACCTAAGGGGTTGGGGATTTTGCTCAGTGGTAGAGAGCTTCCCTAGAAAGCACAAAGCCCTGGGTTTGGTCCTCAGCTCCGAACAAAAGAAAGAAAACAAAAAGGCTAGCTAAGGTCAGGCAGTGGGGACTCACAACTTTATTTTCAGAGGCAGAGGCAGGTAGATCCCTGAGTTAGAGGCTAACCTGGTCTATATAGCAAGTTCTAGGACAGCCAAGGCTACACAAAGAAACCCTGTCTTCAAAAACCAAAACCAAACAAACAAAAAAGCTACCTAAGACCAGGATGGTGCTTATTTTATTTACTCATTATTGCGTTTCTTCCCTCTAGCTATGAGAAAATATTGGAATGGTTACTAAGCAAACGTTTGCTCACAAGTTTGTTGATTCACATAAGTCACCAAACTGTCGCTTGGGGCAAATTAGCAACTCACATGGGCAAGGAGGTTAAGAGCTCAAGATGGGAGGAGTTGGAAGGCAAGTGCTTGCCAGAGACTAGAGAGGTGGCCGGCAGTGTGTGTGAGCCGGTTTTAGAGGACCTGTGTTAGGCAGCTCACAACCACTTGTAACTCCAGCTCCTAGGGGACCCAACACCTCTGACCCCTACACACACACACACACACACACACACACACACACACACACACACACACACACACGATTAAAAACAAAATGGGGGAGAAATGGATCAGCAGTTAAGAGCACTTACTGCTCTTACAAAGGACTTGAGTTTGGTTCCCAGCACCAAAAGGTCACCACCATCTATAACTTCAGTTGCATGCCCTTAAACACCTCCATGCAGGAGACACATATAATCCATGCAAACACACATACATGCACACACACACAAATAAAAATAAATCGTTTAAGATGTCTTTTCAAAAAGAAGAAAGACCCATGTCCAGAGAAGCCTTTAATCGTGGGGAAATCAAACTAATGGACCACCCTGTTGGAGATCCAAGGTTGAGGAGTGAACCCTCCGCAAGACACTGTTCACCATAATGGAGAGTGCTCCTAGGGTGGCAGTGTCCTCTAGGTGTGGCTCACTTGTGGCTGTCTGCCATTTTCAAACAGAAAGCAAACTATTGACTCTCTCACTTGTTTATTTCATTCAACAGCTGTTAGGACCTTCCACAGCTGGAAGGCATAGTTCAGGGCCCAGAGATTTAACGGGTGAACAAGACAGAAACAATCCTTATTCGCTGAAGGTTCTCCTTAACCAGGAGAGAGAGACCGGGGTGGGGATAAACCCTTGAAATATACCAATATCTCATGAGAGCTGTTAATAAACGCCATGAAGAGAAATAGCCCAGGGCTGGAGAGATATGGATGGACACAAACTGCTATTTTAGGGCCACCAGAATTCTCTCCACGAGGCAGAATCTGAACAGATAGGGATGAAGTGAAGGCACAGATTAGAGCAGTATCTGCTGAAGTGGGTGACAAAGGCCCTGGTTGGGAGTGGGGGAGAGGCTGAGCTGAGAGGACCTGGAGAGACTAGTGCCTAGCATGGGACAAGCATGGTGGCAATGATGGGAGATGGGAGAGAGGGATCACAGGACCCAATAGAGATTGCATCCATGGGTGTAACGAGAATGCACCCACGAAGACTTTCTAGAAGCCACACAGTAGTCAATCCCCCAGAGACTGGAGATCTGTAGTTCTGAGGAAAATTAGCCTTTTTCTTTCTTTTTTTTTTTCTGATCATTACTTTTTAAAATCTAGCTCTGGCATTGAATAATTTAATAAGAGCTGGAGAGATGGCTCAGTGGTTAAGACCCAGAGGTCCTGAGTTCAAATCCCATCAACTACATGGTGGCTCACAACCATCTGTAAATGAGATCTGAGGCCCTCTTCTGGTGTGTCTGAAGACAGCTACAGTGTACTTATATATAATAAATAAATAAATCTTTAAAAAATAAATATCAGGAGAGGGGGAAAGTGGTTTATAATAAGTTTTAAGTGATTGATAAAGCTTAAAGGCATTGGTCCTGACAACTTGACTTCTATCCCTAAGAGCCAGTGGTTCTCAGCCTCCCTAATGCCATACTCTGATACAGTCCTTCATGTTGTGGTGACTCCCACCCCAAATTATTTTTTTTTGCTACTGTTATGATCTGCTGTCTTAATTGGAGAACATTTGATGGGACCAGACTCCTCCTAGAGAAAAATGAGGATTTAAGCCAAACTTGGTGTAACCCTTCCATGATACCAGCTGGAGGGAGAGGTTGAGGCAGGAAGATTGTGAGTTCAAGGCCAGCCTTTACATAGAAAGACCCTGTCTGGTCAAGTAATTGAGTGAGAAGAAAAAGAATTGGGGTGTGGTAGAAAGAGACTAAGGGAAGAAAAAGCAGTTCTCACTGGGCTTACCAAGCATCAGGAGTTAACCTGCCCCTTGACTTCAGAGACCCAACAATGACTAAGCTGCTTCCTAAAATATTAAAGGAACTTTCCATGAGGGCTGCTATCTCCACCTGCACTCTCATTCCTCAAATTCATCTTTCTGTTTTCCATTGTTGTTATTGGCGAGGGCCAGGACATTTAGATCGAGGCACCTTTTATAAGGCGGGGAACAGCGCAAAGCGCTGCAGACTTTGGTCCTGGCTATGCAGGGACAGCCCTGAGCCCTCCCTGTGTGCATTGTGTGAGAACAAACTAAGAGCATCCAAGTTATATCTGCAGCCCTGGCTGCCTGGAGGGGTCACCCTCCCTTCCCCTGCGAGCTTCTCCCTGACTGCTGGCAGTGTGGACCCTGCGATTCTGTTCCCTAAATAATGCTCCAGGAAAGAGATATAGGTGTGAGGCTCCTTCATGGAGTGCTCACGCGCCCCTGCCCCTGGATCTTGTGTATCTATAAAAGCAAAGAAGGCAGCAGTTGCTAATGCTTGCTCCGTTTACAGCAGGCACACCCACCAGAAGAGTGAGATCCGAGGCTATGGCACTCCAACACACATTTCCCTCTTCTTAGGAAAGGGTAACCCAGGGGCTGGAGAGATGGCTTAGCCGTTAAGAGCATTGGGTGCTCTTACAGAGGTCCTGAGTTCAAATCCCACGCAACCACATGGTGGCTCACAACCATCTATAATGAGATCTGATGCCCTCTTCTGGTGTGTCTGGAAGACAGCTACGTGTACTTATATATAATAAGATAAATAAATCTTTTAAAAATTACAAAAGGAAAGGGTAACCCAAATTTCCCACATCGAGGTATCTGACTGCCATTTTAAAATAGTGGGCATATACAGACTGGATAGACAAATACAAAGGTGATAGGTAGATAGATAGATAGATAGATAGATAGATAGATAGATAGATAGATGATAGATACATAGATACACACATAGATAGATAGATACATACATACATACATACATAGATGATAGATGCATAGATAGATACATAGATACATAGATAAATAGATACATACATAGATAGATAGATACATAGATAGATAAATAGATAGATACATAGATACATAGCTAGATAGATACATACATAGATAGATACATAGATAGATACATAGATAGATAAATAGATAGATACATAGATAGATAGATAGATAGATAGATAGATAGATAGATGATAGATAGACAGATGACAGACATATGTAAATATTTTTACTTCCATTGAAAAGAGGGTGAGATATGAGAGCTGGGGGATGACTCAGTGGGTAAGAGAACTCGATGCATAAGCCGCAGACCTGCATGCTGGTTCTCATCGCCCACACAAAAACTAGATGACCTCATGGGCTCCCATGATGCAGGAGACATCAGGATCTCTCTGGGTAACTGTCAAGCTCCAGGCTCAATGGGAGACCCTGCTTCAAAGGGAACCCATACACAGGAAGACAAGAGACATACTTCTCTGGCTGGTGCACTCGTGTGCAACAGAATCAAAAGGCCATAATGAAACCTGTCACTCGGATGCTTACTTCAAATTTAAATTTAAAAGCAAGTTAAGTAAATGGTGGAGCAGGAACACGTTGACACATACATTGTCAACATAGGAGTGGTGTGGGATCAGGGGCAAGAGGAGTAGGGAGACCCAGGCAGGACCAAACCTTAGAATCCTTTTAAGCCAGAACATACACAGCAGATATGGTTGAGAGAAGGGCCCAGCAGAAAGTGGGTGTCCCCCAAAGTTAACAGACTTCTGCCTTCAGTGAGTAGTGGCTAAAAGCTGTCATTGATAAGAGTATAACCACAAATGTTGTTGTTGGGCTTTTGTTTGCTTTATGGTACCGGGGACTCGACCCAAAGCCTCTTATGTGGTAAGCAAGTGCTTTGTCCCTGAGCTAGGGCCACACTCCCTTTCAAAGTTTTAAGACAAGACGGTAGGATGGCTCAGTGGTTAAAGGTGCTTGCAGCCAAGCTCAGTGACCTGAGTTTGATCCTTGGGATCCACATTATGGGAAGAGAGAACCAACCCCTGCAAGCTGTTCTCGACCTTCACATATACGCCACGTATAAACACACTCGCACGCAAGGAATAATAATAAACGTAATGATTTTTGAAGGAGGATCTTGATATAAACTCACTCCATAGCCCAGGCAAGCCTTGAATTCACTGTCTTCCTGCTTTGTCCTTCTAAGAAGATGCAGTCGCTATGGAACCACAGTGCATTGCAAGGTACTCTGTTTGATTATTTGTTCCGTTGGGCTGGAAATCCAGCCCAGGGCCTTGTGCACGCTCAGCCAATGTTCTTACCGCTGAGCCACACCCAGTACTCCATAATGGAAGGATAATCCAGAAATGCCAACCAACAAAGGACTGTGGGTGAATGGTGTGTGAAGCCCCCAGATTTGAATCTTGTTTTTTGCTTAAATTGCAGCCAGCTTATCTATCAAAGTAGTTCAAGAACAGGAGACAGCTCGCCATGCCGCACTGAGTCAGGAAACAGAAGGCTTGTGATAAGCTTGATTACTCCTTTTTTTAATTCGGCACAGGACCGCAGCCTCTGGAATGTCAGTGTCCATATTTAGGGTGCATCTCCTCGCTTCCATTAACCTAATCTAGATAGTCCTTTGCAGACAGGCCGAAAGACGTGTCTCCTCGGTGATTTTAGAATCCCGTCAGGTTGACTTGTCAATGTTAATCATCACACACAGGCTGGGTATATTCTCAAGATAGGAAACAGGGCTGGAATTGAAGAATTGTTGGGGATGCTGGTGTCACGCGGCAGCCTAGGGCTATCAAGAGATGGACATGAGCCAGCCTGTCATCACATTGTCCTCACAGAGTTCCTGCCTCCCCTGCAAGGCCCTGGACTGATGGGAACAAAATGCCCACCCTCGATATAAGCAGATATCAAATCAGGGCAAGGCCACCAGATCCTGGGGACAAAACTCTTGTCCCTGATAAGAGAGGCAGGTCTTCTCTGCTCCTTGGCAGCCGAAACAGGTAGCAACTGAGGACTAGGAGTCATGTAATAGTCACAGGCTAGGTGACAAGTATGTAGCTGTTCACACCCAAAGGGGCTGAGTTGACGTGGGCCCCCATGACATTACTGTCTTGTGCTACCTCTCTGAATGCAAGTGTCTAGGACTCTGTGCCATGAAGGACACCTTTCAACCCTGAACATTCTTTCCTCAGACACCTAACAACATCTGAGGGCACACAGAGACCCACCCACTCCTGTGTGCACACAGGGTGAAGGCACTTGACTCTGAAACTCAGAAAGGGCGTCTGGCTTGCTGCTGGCACAGACAGCAGTGCTTCTGGAACAGGATCTGCAGGCGCAGTTGTAAGGCTGGAAGATCTGAGTCCTGAACACGTACCTGCAGGAAGGGTCCTGGCTCCTGGATGCTCACTGGGTACTTCATGTTCTTCTCCGCAGGAAGCGGTGTCTCACTGTCCGGAAGAAGGCCAGCTGGCCCGAATCCAGAATGTTATCCAGGAGCTCCCCCCACCCCATTATAGGTAAGAAAGAAACTCAGACTCAGTGCGGTCAAGCATCCAAGAGGCGGAGAGGGGTGACAACTGAAGCCAATGGGTGGTGGCTTTCCTGGAGGCGTTTGGAAATTAATGAACAGTCAGTGTTGTCGGGAAGAGCGGGTGTCGAACCAGGGATGTTGGTTGGCAAGAACAACCTGCTTCCACTTGCAGGGTACCCATCAGAGCGCCAAAGAAAGCCATCACAACCACACAAGTCAGCCTCATAGTGACAGCCTTGGTTCATAACCTGAATTATACTATAAATAAACCTTTGGAAACCCAGGTTTCCAAACCTTAAACCTGGGGGTGACTATGGTTCGTGAGCACCATTATCTCCACTGACTCCTTAAGACATCATCCCCATCCTTTCTATTCTCACGGATTATCAGGAAATGGTGCTTTTAGCAGAATTCAATTTGGTACTATAAAGAACTCCCTGAAGTGAACAAATGTTCATTTATGAAACAGGCCCATCGCAGGACCTGAGTTAGCCTGTAGCTAGACAGTTATCCCCTAAGAATCGAGATGAGAACCTATTTGAGGATTGTGAGAAAGTGAATTTTCCCAGGGTGGAAAAGAAGAAGGTGTCACTAAGCGCTCAGGGCCTGCGGCCTGTGATTCTCTGTCCCTGGACTCACCGTTTCAGCTGACATCTTACAGTGCTAACATTTGTCCCCATCCTGAGCCAGTGGCTCTGACACCTGTCCTCAACCTGAGTCAGTGGCCCTGGAGTCAAAAAAGTTACCTTCATCAATCTTGATCTCTTCCGAGTGTTCCTTCAAAGTTCGTAACATAAGGACTTCTTGATCCCAATTTGGGTATGAACTCCAAGTGGCAGACTTCACCTAGTCACGGACATCACTTACTTTGGCAAAAATCGATCAAACAAATGAACTCTTTCAGGACCTTGGAATACCTGATTCGACACCTGGCCCACATCGCCTCATTCAGTAGCAAGACCAACATGCACGCCAGGAACCTGGCCCTGGTGTGGGCCCCAAACCTCCTCAGGTAACTACCACCCCGTGGGCTCAGAGCAGCTCACACGTAGAAGCAAAGGCTGGGTGCTTCAGAGGTAAAGCCCTGGAAGACATGGCTAAGTGATCTCTTGATGGGCACGTATAGCTTAAAACTGCCTTTAAGATCTTGAGCTCTTGGCCTGCTCACTTGGAAACTCTGGTTCCAAAGGCATTTGCGGCTAAAGGTGTGAATCTCTGTGTTACCACTTCTTGAAAAGGCCTTTTTTGAGCTCTGAAGTTCATTGGCTTTTCTTGGCTGTGGTGATGGCTATAGCTTGAATCAGCTGCTTCGTGGAAATCACAAGCAATGACTTGACCCATGGGACCACTGGGTAAAGATGGGAGGGAATCCCATGAAGTAAAAAGAAGTCAGTTCTGTCCGTCGATGGGCAGTGTTTACAGTCTTATAACATAGACTGCATGACCGTGATCTAGTCTATCCAGTGGGTTGGGCTTTACCATGGTTGGGAGATTCTCTCTGATTGGTCATGAGACATTAAAGCCTGCGAAAGGCTCACGGGCCACCCTCACCACCTCTTGTGGTGCGACAGACTCATTCTGAATATGTTTCTTCCGTGCAGGAGTAAAAAAATCGAAGCTACTATTTGCAACGGAGATGCAGCGTTCCTGGCAGTCCGGGTCCAGCAGGTGGTGATTGAGTTCATACTGAATCACGCTGATCAAATCTTCAACGGTGGTGCTCCGGGGGCTCTGCAGCAGGATGGTAATGGCTCCCCACCCCCTGGCATATCCCCTGCAAGCTTAGCTTCCGTTATTGCCCTACCCATAGAGCTCCCAGATAAGGGAGTACAGAAATAGAAGCAGGGAAAGTAGTCATCCCAGGTCAGGCTCGACTACACAGAGCCTGAGGCCAGCCTGCGCTGCTACGTGAGTCGCTGTCTCAAACAAGTATTGATAAGCGAGGAGAGGTCTGGCTTTAATTCTGAGTATTGTATTACATACCGACGACTGTGTGTTGGTATCTGTGTCATGATGGGGCAGACTCCAGCCACCATGACAGTGTTAGATGCGTATCTGTACGATGCAGCGATCGGTGCACTTGTCTGCCAATTTAGCATGTTTCAGATCAGGTGCATATATGTTCTCTCCGTGGAATGGAGGCCTGAGACAGCGTCCCCTTCCTAGTGAGCTCTTTATCATGTAAAGGTAAGGGCAGCATTCTTTCTCCTTTGGTTGCACTCCGGTTTTCACAGGAGCCCTATGGTTTTAGAAGAGGCTTATGTCTTCCCCCTTGAAGTCATTGGTGAACAGAGGCTGCATGTCCACACTCACGTGTAGATCTGGAACATGTGCTCTATGCGACCGTTTCCTGAGTACTTTATCCTGCCCTGTATCAGACAGGAAGCTTACAATAAAAAAAAATGAGTGCGTTTGTACGAGTGTGGCTCATGGCAGAGCGAACCCTGGGAGTGAACTGGTTTGTGGTGTTTGACCTTCTATGAGCTTCACTTATAAAACATCAGAAATCTGGTCAATCAGAATTGCCCCGGTGACCATTTGGGTTTTTTTGTTTGTTTGTTTGTTTGTTTGTTTCTTTTTTTTTTTTTTTTTTTTTGGAGCTGAGGATCGAACCCAGGGCCTTGTGCTTGCTAGGCAAGCGCTCTACCACTGAGCTAAATCCCCAACCCAACCATTTGTTTTTAAGAGTGGTTTTCCACTATAAGGGTCTGTCACCATTGGTGGGCTGATGGTGGCCTTGTGGAAACACAGGTTACTGAGCCCCATCCCTGGACTCTCCGATCTAAACAGTCTAGAGTGTGACTGGAAAAAAAAAAAAAAAAAAAAAAAAAAAGGTGTGCTTCTAAGAAGTTCCCCTCTGATGTCAGTGCAGTTTGTGAGAGAGCACACAGAGAGAGTTTGCTTTCCATCGCTGTGATAAACACCATGACCACAAGCAACTTGAGGAGGAGAGGGTTTATTTCATCCTACAGCTTACTAGCCTTCACGAAGGGAAGTTGGGGAAAAAAGTCAAGGCAGGAACCTGCAAGCAGCAACTGAAGTAGAGACCCCTGGAGGAGTGCTGTTTATTGGCTTGCTCCTCATGGCTCTCTGAGCTTGTCTTCTTGTACCCAAAACCAAATACCTAGGGGTGGTACCATCCACAATGGGCTGGGCTCTCCCACATCACTCACCAATCACTCACGAAAGTGCCCCAGATACTAGGTACCAGTACCTCTCTCCCGTGCATTTGTAATGATCAAAATGTCCTCAGGGGGGTGCTAGAGAGGTTGCTCAGTGGTTAGAAGCGCTGGCTGCTCTTCCTAAGCCCACAACTGCCTGTAACTCCAGCTCCAGGGCACCTGATACCTTCCTCTGAGGGCAGCTATACACACATAGACACAGACACAGGCACATATACATACATACATACATACATACATACATACATACATACATACATACATACATATGTATATGTATATGTGTGTGTGTGTGTGTGTGTGTGTGTGTGTGTGTGTGTACTATTTTTTAAATCTAGAAAATAAGATGCCCTCATAGCCAGGCACTGTAGAGGTGAGTCCAGGAGGATCATGAGTTCAAAGTCATCCTTGGTTATGTAGCAAGTTCAATGCCAGTCTGGGTTACATGAGACCTTATCTCAAAAACAAAAACAAAAACAAAAACAAAAAACTAAAAAAATAAATACATAAATAAATAAAAATTCTCCAGATGTTGCCAAATATCCTTTAGTAGAACAAGGGGAAATTGCCTCAAGTTAAGAACCATTGGCAGAGAAGGAAGAGCTTTGCCCATTAACCATGCATTCATCACTTCCGTCCTAAAAGGAATACCACAGAGGAAGGGCAACTGACTACAAGACAAGTACATACTGAGGAAAGAGACGCCTCTCTCTGTGAGAATAACACAGTATATTAGTGATCTGTCCCTCCAGAGACAGAAGCCTAGGAAAAGTAGACTCCAGCCAACCATGGCCTTAGAGCATGTTTTCCTCAGTTGTGGGGGTAAAAGGCAGCCTCCTACTTCATTTTAGCTGAGTTAAGCCCAGTTCTTATCTGACCAAAGCACTTAGCAGAATTTTCAGGATTAAGAACCATTGCTGTAACTCTGGATCACAGTAAGTGCTCAATAAATATTTGTGGAATGAATGAATGAGTCTATCAACAGTCACTCCACGGAAAGGACAGAAAGTAATTACTTCCTGGTGCCCCTCAATGCCCTCCACCCACCATGGGCAGGAAAACGGAAAGTTTCCTGTGTACAACCTCTGCCCCAGACTCCCTAAGCCACAGTTGGCATGCAGCCTCTTGCCGAGGAGTTCAGTGGAAAGGCTGTAGATGAGAGATCAGACTGGGCCTAGAGCTCGGATATGCTCCCAAGCCAAACTCTTTCCTTTGGTTTACAGAAAGCCGCACTATCACAAAGAGCCTGACCTTGCCAGCCCTGTCCCTGCCCATGAAGTTGGTGAGCCTGGAGGAGGCTCAGGCCCGAAGCTTGGCGACAAACCACCCTGCTCGAAAAGAAAGACGGGAGAACAGCCTGCCCGAGATCGTCCCTTCCATGGGCACGCCCTTCCACACAGTCCTTGAGTTACCGGACAACAAGTAATTGCCATTCTTACAGAACTCTGAAGGATTTGGGGGTGGGGGGAGACAAAGGAGTGAGATGTCCAGTCTCAGGGCCATGAGTGATGACAGTATGGGTTGGGATACAGCTCTGAGTGGGTACAAAGAAATTTTCGAGTCTCCACGATTTTCAACATCCTCAAATAGTGATGGCCTCCTCCCACTGCCCCAGACATACTGTGAGTTCTTATCTCCTACCACAGACCCAGGTGAGTTATGAGTCTCTCCTTCCATCAAGTAGACAAAACAAGCCTGGAGTTTACACATGTGATTTGCCAACGAGTGCTTGCCTCCTTCCCCGTGACCTCCACCCCCCACAGGACATTGCAAAAGGCATGGAAATCAGCCTATGCCAGAATACAAGTTGGCAAATGGGACACTCTTGTCAGAGGGCCCCTGCTGGCAGCACTTGGGGATGATACTTCTGACTTCCTTACTTCTCCTCAACCTTCCAGAGACCACACACACACACACACACACACACACACACACACTCCTTTTTGTGTCATCTGTATGCAGACTTACATGTGTCCATGAGGACATGCGTGTGCAGGTCTGTAGGAGGCCAGGAAGCAACTTGTTCCTCAGGAGCAAAACACATGGTCCATCATGGGCCTGGGGCTTATAGAGTAGGCTGCTGGGTAATCCATGAGCTCAAGGGATTCGAATCTTTGTCTTCCGGTCACTGGGACTACATGCATGTACCCCTTTGCTCAGCTTCTTTACATGAGATACCAGATCCAACTCAGGTCTTCATGCTAAGTGGCAAGCAATGTATTGACTTGAAGCATCTGTCCAATCTTCCTCCCCTATAAAACAAATCATCATTAGTACCCACGAGGTATCTTCTTTATTTCTTCTTCTACTACAACCATAGTCTTTACCCACTCACCTCATCATGAAAGAAGGTAGGAACTGGAGCGAGAGTCCTAACCCTTCAGCAGGTAGTAGGTGAAGGTGCCTTTTCATTGGATGGAGTCATCCTTTCTGTTTAGTAGTTGACTCCTGTCCCCAAGACAACAAGCTGTTTCGAGAGGAAGATGTCTGCTACCCTGGATAACTAGAGGAGGCTTGTGATAGGGATAGCATGTCTCAACTTCCCCGGGAAAGTTCCCTGGCTGTGTTCTGAAGAGAAGGGTCTTTGCATTCACATGTTTGATCACCTAGTGAATTCCCAGACAGGCTAAAGTCAGGTAAAGCTTGGAGTTTAAAGGGAAACTTTTAGAAATATCAGAGTCATTCATGACTCTGTTTCCTAGAGCAAACGGATTGTACCCTCTTAGAACTAAATACACTGCCCTTCTCTCTAAAGCCACACAGAATAAGACTCCTTCCCAGGGATGAAGGGTGCTTCAGAGAGACCATCTCCTGCATTTTCTCTGCTTTCACACACAGCACCACACCAGCTTAATATATGCAACTCTGTGCGATACACCCTAAGGCTAAGGAAGTCCTCAGACGACTGTCAAGCCAAGTCTGATAGAAACCAACAAGTATGCAGACTTGTCTCCAACTGATTGCAAAGATGTGCTAAAGCTTTTAGAAAAAAAGGCTCCTGGTGAGAACCATGGGTTACAAGGTTTCAACCTGAACTTCATGCCAGAGCCTGGCTGTGTGGATCTGAAGCAGGAGTCGCCTCTGTGGTGCCCCCTGGTGGTACCAGGTTCTCATGAGCCAGCCCAATGCTATGTTACCAACCCTCATCCCCATACCCATAGCCAAACAGCCTGGTAGAAGGCTGGGCAAGAGGTATGCTGACCCTTATTTGTTTCTTACAATGACCACTGATGCCAGCCGGCAAGCCACACCTTTTCACAGCAGCGCCAAAACAGACAGACACTTCTGCTGCTTTATGAGTCCTTGCGTTGCTTAGACGCGTCCTAGCCATATGGCCCCCAGGCAGAAAGCACAGTCCTGAGGTCTGTGGTCTTAAATGTTTAAAAGGTCTATAGTGTTAAATGTTTAAAATATCTACGGTCTTAATCTTTGTTTGTTTGTTTGAGGCAGGTCTCACTACATGGCCCTGGCTGTTCTAAAACTCACTCTGTAGACCAGGCTGGCCTCAGACTCAGAAATCTGCTTCCCTGGTGCTGGAATTAATGGCCTGTGCCACCACTTCTGGCTTGATTACTTCTCTTTCTTTAAAAAAAAAATTCAGCATGTTTGAAGAAGCAGGACCACAGTGCTTCATAGATGTTCTGCCAGATCTCAGAACTGTGTGTTTGCTTGTGAGCTCTGGCTGTCCCACTGACTACTGTCTGTTTGCCTCCCACCCCTGCCTTTGATAAATGACAAACCTTGGCTGTAGTTCTGAAGAAAGGGGTCTTTGCATTAATGTGTTTGATCACCTTGGGGCATCCCAAGATAGGCTAAAATCAGGTACAACTTGGATTTTAGAGGGGAAACTTCTAGAAATATCAGAGCCCCTCATGACTGAGACTCTAGTTGTAATGTTCTTTCTCAATTTTGCAGTCGCCCTCGAAACAGCGAGGTAGAGATGTTCAAGCCAGCCTGGTCTGCTTCAGACCCTGTCTCAAAACAAAACACTGCCTTGAAACGATTTGCTCCACTAACACACGTGTTTGGCTCGGTTGTTCTAGGAGAAAGCTTTCCAGCAAATCAAAGAAGTGGAAATCAATATTTAACCTGGGTCGTTCTGGATCGGACTCGAAATCCAAGCTGAGCAGAAATGGGAGTGTGTTCGTGAGAGGCCAGAGGCTGTCGGGTGAGAATCCGTGCCAAGCTTACTATGCACTCGTGTGTCCTTAGCCCAGCTTCACGTTTGATCACTGCAGATGAACCAGACCAGAATGGAAAGTTTCAGATTTACTCCAGCTTTCTTTTTTAAGATGATGAAGAAGATGATGTTTTTAGCCAATGTCTATACCATCCATAAAACCCCCAAGGCTAGCATCTTTCACAACAGTTATCAAAAACGAAAATATAATTTTAATACTATTACTTGATTTGTATACCTTAAAATTCACACTTAACCAGTTGTTCCCACTCACGTCCTTTTTCTGGTCCAAGTCCAAACCTGGAATTCATATTTCATTTGCTTGTCATCTATCCTCAGTCTCCTCCAAGGGAGAACCGTACTTCAGTTTCTCTGAACATGATACTTTGGAGAACATCGGCTTTTGTTCTGTAAACCTATCTCTATGTGGGCGTGTCTGGGGCTTACCTGTGGTTAGATTGAAGTTAGGAGGTTTCCAGACAATCTACAAAGGCTGTGCTCTGCCTGCCTCTGGGTGCATGATGCCACCCGCTTCCTGTGTGTGACGTTGGTTACGGTTACTTGGTTAAAGCACCACGTGTCACATAGTCCAACAGCATTTGTCAGGTCTTTCCTGCAATGGTCGTTTCCCCAAGTAGCTATCTTCTATTAGTTGGAATGCGGCTGTAAAGAAAGCCTGTACCTTCAACCTTGAGAGTTGTGATTGTAAGTGGGGGTTCTTCCCCATGGGTTTATTCCTGAGCAAACAAAAAAATTGATAAAAAGAGGAATCAAGAAAATGGGACGACTCTACTACTAAATCCAATCGATGCATCCTGAATATTGTGCCAGGAAAGGAAGAACAAGAAAAACTTCCTCAATGACTTAGTGCCCAGTGTGAATGCACAAATACAAGGATCAAATCTTGTCTGGATCCTACTCTGTCTATCGGTCTGTCTGTCTGTCCGTCTGTCTGTCTGTTTTCTAAAAGCCACAAAGAGAACTTTGAGAGCAAATAGGAAACTTAGGGTATGTACTGGCCACTAGGTGACTTTGAGGGATTATTAAATTGTATAGTGTGTGTTTGCTCTTATGAGGTATTTACAATGAAATGTCAAAAGTGTCAAGACTCGCTTTCAAGTGTTTTGAGGAGGCATAGGTATGGAACAGACAGATCCAATACCCAGAAAGACGCCAACAACTGTTGAAACTAGGTGGTGGGTTTAGAAAAGTCTATGACATTTATGAATGTGTGAAATATTCAGCTAGTGTTGGAAGGAAATGGGTTCCTGTAGGAGAAATGAGAGGTAATGTGTCTAAATTCTTTGTGCAGGCTAAGTGATAATGTTATGACAAGGGGCAGAAAATAGACATACGAGACACCTGAGTTGTGTTTGCATGGTGCATGATGAAGGATGAATGGTGGACAGCAGCCACAGCAATTTTGACGATAAGTAAAAGTAAATCCAGTTCAGCGACAGAGAAGGCATCTGGTAACAACCCAGTGGCCCTGTCTTCATTGCACTGTGCCTTCCTCAACTGTTCCGTCCCCGTTCTGTCAGCACCGTTCTGGATGGGCTTCCTTGACTGTGTCTATTAAAGGCAGTTTTTCCCTTTGAGCATTACTGTCCCCAAAGGCAGAAAAAATGTCATTTCTGGTGGCTTGCTCACCGGACATTCTCATCAGTGTCCTGCCTTTCGTCTTCCCTGGTCTCGGTAGCTATCACTGGATCACAGGACCCGACTGATTGACATGGGTTCCAAACCAATGATTGGCACCGGGAAGGGAAATTAAACCTCAGAAGTGCAAGAGCTCTGTGAAGAGGGCAAAGGGGAAGGGATTCTGTGTATTTGTCTGTGGACAGTTGTGAGGTAGACACACCTTTCATAAAATGCAAAACTAGCCCAAGTGACAAGGACAGAGTAGCAAAGGATGGCAGACGTGATACAAACAAGAAATCAGGACTCTCCGTGGACAACCGGGAGCAAGAGTGAGCACCTGACAGGAAACTGCTAGTCTGTGACGAGAGACTGCCTAGGCACATCAAAGAGGGGATTTGTTACAGAACAGAAGAGGCCAGGAATAAAAAGACAGAACCCAAGAGAGAGCAAAGCAGATGAACCAAGAGGCAATAAAAGCCATGCTTTGCTCTTGAATTAGGAAGAGTCCTGCTACCCCCAGGTGATCTTTCAAAAGGCACAAATCCAAGGTGCTGGACTAAATGGTGGCTGAGTTCATGGGGTGCCTGTGCTCCGCAAAGCGGAGTGTCTCAGGGTCACCCAGAGAGTGGCTCGCATGGCAAGAGCTGTCAGTGATTTTTAAAAGACTCCCTAAGCAGATCTGCCACCCAGTCAGGGTCGAAAGCTACTCGGTTAGGCTCTTAGAAACTAGTGACTGTAAATAAAACCCAGGCAGCCAAACTGTGGTGGGATGTAGGAACAAAAATGAGAAAACCTCAGATGGCAATACATGTGGCTCCTGGTGACCGTGACTGTTGCTAGAGTGGCTGTTACTAGAATGATTGTTGCCTGAGTGGCTGTTGCCAGAGTGACTGTTGCCTGAGTAGCTGTTGCCAGAGTGACTGTTGCCAGAGTGACTGTTGGCTGAGTGACTGTTGCCAGAGTGACTGTGGCTAGAGTGACTATTGCCTAGGTGGCTGTTGCCAGAGTAACTGCTTTAGAACTCTAGAAACTAAAACTGACGTGTTGCTAATAGGCATTATTCTAACAAATATAACAAAATCTGTACTCAAAGATAGGCCGAGGAAGTCTGTAACATAACCTCCCAGTGTAGTCTTCACAGGTGGCACATAGGTTTGCAATAATTCTCTCTCTCTCTCTCTCTCTCTCTCTCTCTCTCTCTCTCTCTCTCTCTCTCTCTCTGTGTGTGTGTGTGTGTGTGTGTGTGTGTGTGTGTGTGTGTGTATGTGTGTGTATAAGAAAGGGGGAGGGGTTGGGGATTTAGCTCAGTGGTAGAGCGCTTGCCTAGCAAGCGCAAGGCCCTGGATTCGATCCCCAGCTCTGAAAAAAAAAGAATAGAAAGAAAAAAAAAAAGAAAAAAAGGGGGAATCACACATGGAAACAATACGTTACAATCTCCATGACAAAGGGCACTTTATAAGTTTTGTACGTGCGTGTGGAGTATGTTTGGATGTGCACACATATGCATTGCAAGTACAGGTACCCACACATATGGAGGCAAGAGGTTAATGTCAGGTGTCTTTTTCTACTGCCTTTCACCTTGTTCTGTTTGAGACTTGGTTGCTCACTAAACAATTTTAGCTAGGCTGGATAACCAGAAATCCCCACCCTCAACAGACACACATGTATACACGCACATGCACACATATGTGAACACACACACACACACACACACACACACACACACACACACACACACACCACACCATGCAATCCATCTCTACCTCCCTGCCACTAGGATTTCAGACACATGCTGCTAGTCTTGGCTTTTATGTGGATGCTGGGAATCCAAACTCAGGCCCTCCTGTTGCAGAGCGAACACTTTACCTATTGAACCATTTCCCAAGCCACCTTGGGGCATTTTAAAAATTGATTAACTGTGAATCGTATTGGGAGTTTATTGGATTAGCAGCAGAGAGGAAGACATGTTTAAGCACGTTTAGAAAGCTCAACAGATCAGAAGGGGTAAGGAAAAAAATGAGGTAGTCGCTGAACACAGATGCATAAACCTTGAACCAAATTCCAGACACTGGTTTCAATTTAAGTTTGTTTTATATCAAAATAAACTCCTGAGCAGAAGAAGCCATGGGGCTGGAGGCTTTTCCTTTGAGTGAAGGAGTCATCAGACTGAACCAAGACCACAAAGGTTCCCAGAAGACTCTTGGATGAGAGCTGAGGCGAAGCTCGGTAGAGTTCTTATCTGGTATGCAGGAGGCCCAAGGTTCAACCCTCCAACATTGCACAAACTTGGCATGGTAACACTTGCCTGGGATCTCAGCCCTTAGGAGGTGGAGACAGAAGAATCCGGATCTTAAGGCCATCCTCAGCTATATAGTCCAAAGACCGCCTGCTTTACATAAGAGTCTATTTTTTTAAAAACAACATAGGACTGTTGGGGTCACCTCCAGGAGGCCAGATCAACACCTCAGGCAAAAATATCCTCAGAGCATAAGCATGAGCCAACAGACCCTAAGCATTTAGTTACTGCAGAGAGAAGATGCCTTGAGATGCTTAGAGCTATTGAGTAAAGCTGAAGAGCTTGAATGGAGCCGGCGGGCTGACTCAGGGTTACCAGGAAATCACTTGGACCCTGCCCCTTAAGGTCAACAAGTGGAAATCAGAGTCCAGAAACAGAGAGACACAGGGAACGAAGGCAAAGAACATCTCAGAACACAGAGGGAGGGACACCATCCAGGCAGCTTCAGGATAATAAATCAGTTTATGACCCTGTACAAACAACGGCTCCTGGAGGGTAAGACTCTTGGCATGCTATTGAGAGTGAAGAGGTTGGAGGCAGTCAGTGCCCTTAGTGAGCTTGAGAGGAGCCACAGTCCATCCTCCTTCCGTGGGAGTCACAGAGAATCCCCAAGCGCAGGAGGCTAAGGGCCTAAGTCTGAACCTCTTAGGAGAGGGGAGTTTAGACTAAGGGGAGAAAAGGGGAGAATTTTTTTAAAAAATAATAAAAACAGGCATGAGTTATTTCCCAATTTGAGTTAATGCCAACTCTGACTGAGGAACAAGTTCCCTTCTTCCCCTGCAGTATGCTCTAGCTGATCCTAACAGTCATAAGCAGTGTGTGTTGTTTGGTTTGGTTTGGTTTGGTTTGGTTTGGTTTGGTTTGGTTTGGTTTGGTGAGACAGGTCATCACTATGTAGCCCTAGCTGATCTGGAACCCACTACGTGCTATTTTCACTAGAGTATTTATTCCAGTTTAGAACAACACAATTATTTTGTAGTCGTTTCTCGTTTAATCTTAACAACTCTATTGTCTTTTATACTCTGCTGGGCATCGTGGCACATGCCTTTAATCTCAGCACTCAGGAGGCAGAGGCTGGCGGATATCTGAGTTCGAGGCCAGCCTACACAGAGAAATCCTGTCTCAAAATACCAAACACACACACACACACACACACACACACACACACAAAAGAGAAGTGGAGGGAGGAAGGAGGAAAGAGAGAAAGAAAGAGAGGGGGGAGGGAGAGAAGGAGGGAGAGAGAGGAAGGAAGGAAGGAAAAAAAGAAGGAAAGAAAGAAAGAAAGGAAAGAAGAAAGAAAGGAAGAAAGGAAGGAAGGAAGGAAAAAAGAAAGGAAAGAAAAGAAAAAGGGAAAGACAGAAAAGTATAATCCAAGAAAGGCTGCACATCTGAGACTACACAGTCGCAAACTGGCAAGGGTGAGAATGAAACCCGATCTAAATCTGGAGTCACCTGAATGGTGTTAGTCTTAAACTCCTTAGTTTCTAAGTTCTCTTGTTCCTCCTATCAGCCTTGACATGGAAGGAATATCTGTCCCAATCCTGCTTCCTTTGCTGTAAGAGAGTCCCTGAAGCTGTATAACTTTATGAAGAAGAGTAGTTTCTAGTTCTACAGGTCGTGCTGGCAACTCCTTGACTTCTGGTGAGATTCTTGGGCTGCTTCATTGGGGAGCAGAAAAAGAATGGAGACACATAAGGGAGAATGGAGAAAGAAGGACAGACTCTCCCACAGATCTCCAATCCCATCAAGAAAGTCTAAGCTATTTGTGAGCCCCTGCCCCGGAACCCAGCTCCTCCCAGCCCTGGGGTACTGAAGAGCTAAGCTTCCGACCTATGGACAGACATCTTTGGGTCGAACTCAAGAATTAAATTCTTAACTCATTCAGATTTACACTTTCTCCAGGCCCCGTCTATGGAACCCTACAACGATACATAAAGTATACCAGGTGCATAGTCTGTGTTCAAACAAACCTAGATTTGGTAGAGATCTCGTCATTGGTGAGGTTGGTGAGTGAAATCACATGAGGGACAAACAGTCTACAGATTCCATGGAGCACAGCCCCTGGGGAAACATTGATGATGACACTCCAGGTCTTTTCCCTTGATGTCCCAGGTTCCTGGTGCTGCTAGATATGGTTGCAACCAACAATCCTGCTCTCCAGTCTACCAGATAAGACAGGTTGCTCAGGCAGGTGCCATGGAGTCTACCCCATGAATTTATCTTGAGTACTTTCTGAAAGTTATGTTTATGATTTTATTGCTTTGTGTGTATGGATGTTTGCCTGAATGTATGTCTGTGCACCATGTCTGGCCCTGGGAGGCCAGAAGAGGGCATCAGATCCCTTGGGCTGGAGTTACAGACCATTATGAGATGACATATGGGTGCTGGGAGTCAAACCCAAGATTGTTTGGAAGAACAGAGCTCTAACCACTAAGCGATTGTTCCAACTCCTTGAACACTTTTTGTACAATTAAACTGAATTCAGGACTTTTCACTTGACAAAATTACAATTTACCTTTATTTGTAAAATATTAATAAAACCTATCTCTGCCCTCTTGTCATAAGGTCCGTCCCCATTAGGAGAGATACATAGAGTGGTGTGGGGGCAATTTTGTAAGGAAATAATGTATCACTACATGAAAAAGTTTTCTGGAAATTCTTCTCATAGGCTTATAGCCTATTGTTCTGCATGCTTCTTTTTAATCTGCATTCATTAGGGATATTTTTTTTCTCTTATCTTTAGTGGAAAAGGCTACTATTCGACCAGCTAAAAGCATGGACTCACTGTGTTCAGTACCCGTGGAAGGTGAGTTAATGCTTTGTTTGTTTGCAACCAAGGCCACTTATAAAGGAAAGAGTTTAGTTAAGGACTTGCTTACAGTTTCAGATAGTCCATTAACACCATGGTGGAGAACATGATGGCACCCAGGCAGGCATGGTACTGGAGAAGTTGCTGAGAGCTTTATATCCTGGTTCACAGGCAGGGTGTGGGGGAGGAGAGGCTGGACCTATTGGGGGCTTTTGAAACCTCAAAACCCACCCTTAATTACCTACCTCCTCCATCAAGGCCACACCTCCTAATCCTTCCCGAACAGTTCCACCAACAGGGACTAAGCATGCAAATAAATGAGCTTATGGGGGTGGGGGAGGCAATTCTCTTTCCAACCATCACAGTAAGATTCTACAACTATTGCCCAGCTGCTTACCTGCAGTTAGGATTATACACGATCACGTAGCCCCAGACCACTCCTTGGCTCATCGCCCCAAAGTATCTAGAACCTCTTCCTTTTTACAGCCTTCGTTTAGCCAACAGAGGAGGCCACCGAGAGTTTTCATTCAAAATTGGACCACATTAAAGGTCAGAAAGCAAAAAAAACAAAAACAAAAACAAAAAAACAACAACAAAAACCCAAATAAACAAACAAACAAACAAAAAAAAAAAAAAAACCCTAAGACAGAGAACCTGGACAGATAGAGGCTAACACTGGTTTATGCCAGGATGATTGTGTCTGGAATCTGTGAGTTTCCTGGCCATGAGCTTCACGGTGCTTTTAAACTTATAGGCTTGTTCATGCCAGTAAACACTGGTGCTTTGGGATTTCTATTGCACTGATAAAACACCACTACAGAAAGCAACTTGGGAAGGAAAGTGTTTATCTTAGAACTGTCTCCGGGAAGTCAGGGCAGGAACCTGAAGCAGGAGCCTGGAGTCAGAGTCCATGGAGGAATGCTGCTTACTAGCTTGCTCCTCCTGGTTTGCTTGCACAGCCTGCTTTCTTATGCAACCCAAGACCACCTGCCCAGAGTGGCACCACCCACAGTGAGCTGGTCTCTCCCACATCAATCACTAAATTAAGAATATACCCCACAGGCTTGCCTCTGGGCAGTCTGGTGGAGGCATTTTCTCAATAGAGGTTCCCTTCCCCAAACATGTCTCCTTCATGCCAAAACCAACCAGCATTAATTGTGTATCAACTAAGTAGTCCCTATTGAAATAGGTTGCATATGAGTTGATAGCCATTGCCAAACAACAGGGATTCACATTTGTTCTAGAAGCTCTATCCTTGCTGGACAATTGCTAGTATCTCGTCTACTTTTTTGTTAAGCAACCATCAGGCCCAGATACAAGGAAAGAGGCTCTTCAATCTGCGTCCACAGGATACTAACCACTGCTTGCGCTTCTTCACCAGGGAAAGAAAACAAAGGAAATTTCAATCGAACAGTCACCACTGGTGGATTTTTCATCCCAGCCACAAAAATGCACGCGAGCAGCACCGGCAGCTCCTGTGACCTCAGCAAGGAGGGCGAATGGAGTCAGGAGGGGATGCCAGCCGGGGCTGAGGGGGGCTGTGAGGTGGGCGGTCAGATCCGGCCCCTGCCTGAGCAGCTGAAGGTGTTCCGCCCCATCGGAGACCCTGAGAGCGAGCAGTCAGCCCCAAAGCTTCTGGGGATGTTCTACACCTCCAGCGACAGTCCTGGCAAATCCGTCTTCACAAGCAGCCTCTTCCAGATGGAACCCTCGCCGCGCCACCAGCGGAAGGCGCTCAACATCTCCGAGCCCTTCGCGGTGTCTGTGCCACTCCGTGTGTCCGCTGTCATCAGTACCAACAGCACCCCGTGCAGGACACCCCCCAAAGAGCTACAGTCCCTCTCCAGCCTAGAAGAGTTTTCTTTCCAAGGTTCAGAGAGTGGAGGATGGCCAGAAGAAGAGAAGCCTCTGGGAGCTGAGCCTTTTCCAGGTAAAACGGGCCGAAGGGTCTCCCTCCATTACAAGAGAGAACATGAGGTTTGATCTGGCTTAAATAGCATTTGCAGGGCAATGTGGTGAAGTGGTAGGGATGGTGGGCTCTAGGGCCAGAATGGCTGTTATGAACCTTGCTCTGCTGTGGATTTTCACCAAGTTAATAACCTGTGCCTTAGCATCTTAATTTTTAAAATGCTGATATCAACAACCACGCCTTATTTGTACGTTTGTGTCAACATTTGGGTAATACATGCAAAGATCTCAGAGCAGTGCCCAATACATAGGAAGTACTCAGGAAACGTTACTATTTTATTACCACACAAAATGTCTTCTGCTTTCTATTGCTGTGAAGAGACACCATGACCACAGCAACTCTTATAAAGGACAGCATTTAACTGAGCCGGCTCACAGTTTCACAGGTTTAGTCAATTATCATCGGGACAGCATACAGGTACACATGATGCTGGGGAAGGAGCTGAGAGTTCTACATCTTGATCCGCAGACAGTAGGACACTGCCACACTAGGCTTAGCCTGAGCATAGGAGACCACAAAGCCTTCCTACACAGTGACACACTTCTTCCAACAAGGCCACACCTACTTCAAGAAGGGCACACACCCTAATAATGCCATTTCCCATGGGCCAAGTGTTCACACACACGTGTCTGTGGGGCCATTCCTATTTAAACCACTGCCTACTGTGAGAAGTCAAGAGGGGAGAGGTCATGGGATGGCGAGCTGGAATTGAGGGATCTGCGTTTCTGGATATATTTTCTATTCATCCATCCCTCCTCATTTTTACCTCTGCAAAAAAACAGAGCTGGCAAACCCAGCCACGGTAAGTTCTTCCATAGGTTTGATCATAGCCATCCCAGAGTGGGTCTGCTTTGGTCACACACAAGGCTCACAGAGTCTCTGCTGTGTCCAGAGTGAGCGAGAGTTTCTGTTGTTGATCTAGGATTCTCCTCTTGTAGCCAGGCTGCTCTCCAACCAAGAATCCCACTGCCTCAGCCTCCCAAATGCTTGGATTACAAGACCCTTTTGACCAACAGTCCAACTTAACCCACCTACAATGGGATATGGAGAACCCCACCTGAGAGGTTTACTGTCAGTCAAACCAACAGAATGCTTCTATCTCGATTAACATCAATGCTTTTCAGTACCTCCTCTGTTACTGGGCATAACCTAAGTGTCCTATGTGTATAGTCTCACTTCTCGTGACAACTTTCTGAGGTACAGATTGTCTCCATTTGCTCATAAAGGAATACATAATTTCCCCTAAAATTCTTAACAAACAAGTGGGGGCGGGGGGCACCAAACACTGCAGTTCCTATCAGTCCCAGATCTGAACCAAGGTATACCTTGTTGGTGTTGCCTGGCATGACAGTCACTCAGTGTTCAGAGCCAAGACTGCCATGAAGTTGAGCAGTGCCACACAGGTGAGCACGCCCAGAAGCATCTGAGATTCACTATCCATTTGACTTCGAATTCACTTGGCTGTTGTGTGTTCGGAGGCCTTTCACGGTTGCCAAAGCTTCCACAACCTTCACATTCAGTTACATGACCTCACATGGGCACGTCATCCTGTTTAAAAAGGCTGTGCTGTAAGGTACCAATAGGACTCATCTCTTCCAATGTTGTGACAACCAAAAATCTTTCCAGAAATTGCCAGTGTCCCCAGGGGGCCGGGGAAAATCTGGAGCAAAATGGTTCCCAGTTGAGAACCAACAGAGCGGATGATTTCTTGGGTCTGAGGCAGGAACATTGTCAGGAGAAACCATAAAGAATGAGGGGGGCAGTGAGTTGAGAGAATTCCCCCATTCCTGTAAAGCAAGGTTGGGAGGCAGGGCAGTGACAAGGTGGTCCTGTGGCATCCGATCCCATTACAGATGGTTGTGAGCCACCACGTGGTTGCTGGGATTTGAACTCAGGACCTTTGGAAAAACAGTCAGTACTCTTAACTGCTGAGCCATCTCTCCAGGCCCCTCAAATCCTCCTTGAAATGAACCTTTATACTGACCACTCACATTCTCCTCCCAGGTTCTGTTCCTAAAAAGGCAGCTACCGAGGACACCAAGCCAGAACATGAAGCCCCGGGGAGAGCAGAATGTAACCAAAGCCTTCCCCTAGACCCAGGTACCCCACTGGAGAAGAAAACCTTGGATATATCCCTGGGCTCTCAACTGTCAAAGGAACCAGAGAAGTGGCCAAATGCAGAGAAGGCGATGGAAGAGAGCCAGGGTGCCAGCCAGACGAAGCTCAGCACTCCACAAGAGAGCCCCAGGGCGCGGACCAAGCCAGTGCTCCTTCATGAGATGGTAAGGTAGACTCCGCCCCTCCCAGCCACAAAGGGTACAATTTAAAGTAGATTTTAAAAACAGGTTAAGGTTTTCTGCAAGAGAAACCTAATCTATTGAATCAATGAATTGATTGAGATTCATGTGTTTCTGATTAAATTAATTACTTTTATATGTGTGATTGCAGCGGCGTGTGTGTGTAGAGGTTAGAGGACAGCTCTGGAGTCTGTTCTTGCCGTGTTAAGGCAGCATTCCCTTTTCTTGGTTCTGTGGGCACTATGTACTGCAGGCTGACCAGCCCCCAGGCTTCTAAGCGGGCTCCCTCTTGCTACCTCCTGTCTCACCACAGGACTCCTCGGGGTTACAGACTTGCACCGCCACCTCGAACTTTGAACTTGGGTTCCAGGGACGGAGCTCACAGGATCCCAAGGCTAACACGTCTACCCGCTGAGCCATCTCCCTAGGCCCCTAGGAATTTTTGATGAGTCTTTAGTGGTCTCGCTGAGCAGCCAGGAATGATAACACACGCCTATCACTAGAGAGATGGAAACTGGAGGGACATGAGTTCAAGGCCATTGAGGACAATCTGGGATGTACGAGAGACCCTGTCTCAAACGAGACAA
Source organism: Rattus norvegicus (assembly GCF_021556685.1). NCBI lineage: Eukaryota > Metazoa > Chordata > Mammalia > Rodentia > Muridae > Rattus > Rattus norvegicus. Next base: position 75,896,889 of record NC_141544.1, read on the forward strand.
AACAAAAACAAAACCTACATCTCAGCCTGGGGTTTCTTAGTGGCAGGCCTCTGAGAAGCCCCGCCACAATGGGAAGAAACCATCCAGCTCGGATTCCTAAGGCAAACACAACTCAAATATTTCTGGCCCCAGAACCACTGACATGTCTCTATGCACTGGCATTGGGCCCAGAAGCCGCACAAAGGCAGGTGGTTATATCACAGTCCCAAGTATGGCGGCCATGCATGAGCCCCATTTTCTGTCCTGGTGCTTGTCCATAGCTGTCTATAAAATCTGAGAGGTTTTCAGGCTCTAGTCTGTGTTTTTAGAGACGTTCAACCCTGACACCAAAGCTCACAAACCTTGTCCACCCTTTAGGGGTGGAATTTTCCGAGGGTGGTTTTATGAGATGTCTTTACGGAGAAGGTGTGAGGAGGTTTTCTGGGGACACATGTGCTGAGGGCTAAGGAAGCCTTCAGCATTTTAACTTGCTTCCAGAAGACGCCAAGAGGACCGTGTGCTGGGAGTTAGGGCAAAGCTGATGTGAAGCGTGTCCTTGGGAAGGCTTGAGCAAGGGTTTGGGCGTGTTTTCATTGGCAGGGATTCGTTGGTGGTTGACTCTGGTGAGGAGAGCCCAACGCAAGCCGCATTACTTTGAGGAAGATAATGTTAGGGCTGGAAGAACGAGGGTGAGTTCAGGTTAACAAGTAAAGGAATCAGTTCATTCCTTCATTGAACATACGTCCCAGATCCCACTCTGTGATAAACAGTGTTTAATTTGAACACTAGGGTCACTGCAGTGCCAAGATTATTGCCACTGTCCCCGCCTTTTGGGCTGCCAGCCTCACAGGGAAAAGCCAACATCCAGGGCAAAGTGAAAGAATGGAATAATAAGGGAACGAAATAGTCTTTTCTTTCTTTCTTTCTTCCTTCTTCCTTCCTTCCTTTCTGTTCTCTCATACAGTATATCTTGTTGTTTTTTTTTTTTTTGTTTTTTTTTTTTCCGGAGCTGAGGACCAAACACAGGGCCTTGAGCTTGCTAGGCAAGCGCTCTACCACTGAGCTAAATTCCCAACCCCTACATACAGTATGTCTTGACCAAAGATGATTCCCCTACTTCCATTCCTTCCAGCCCCTCCCCTGACCTCCCTTGTCCCCTTAACAAGGTCCATTCTTCTTTTTCCCTTCAAAAAAAGGAAGGGGGGTGGGGGCTGGAGGGATAGCTCAGCGGTTAAGAGCATTGGCTGTTTCCAAAGGTCCCGAGTTCAATTCCCAGCAACCACACAGTGACTCATAACCATCTGTAATGAGATCTAGTGCCCTCTTCTGGTGTGCCTGAAGACAACTACAGTGTACTCATATAAATAAAAATTAATTAAAAAAAAATTTTAAAGAAAGACCAAGTGAGCAGGCCTCCCAGGGATATCAACTGAACATAGCATTGCAAGTTACAATAAGACTAGGCACATCCCCTCATATCAACGCTGAATGAGACCATCCAGTAGTAGGAAGGGGGTCTTAAACATGGGAAGAAGAGTCAGAGACATGGCCACTCCCACTGTTGGGAGTCCCACAAGAGCATCAAGCTACACAACCATAAGATATGCAGATGACCTAGCTCAGACCCGTGCAGGTTCTGGACTGTCGCTTCATTCCCTGCAAGCCTCTCTGAGCCTTGCTTATTTGCTTCTGTGGGTCGTGCATAACCATGATTCCTGTAAGAAATCAAGAACTCTAACTGCTGAGTGAAGTAAAGAAACGAGAAAAAAGTCAAGTGGACAAAGCAGAACTAGTCATTCAAAAAATGCACTGAAGTGAAGTCCAATTGCTCCTGGCCAGGTAATACTGGAGAGCTAAAAAGAAATAAAAGGAGAAATGGGGGCTAGAGGCGTAGCACGCACACCTTCACGCACAAGACCCGAGGTTTAACCCTCAGCACTCCAGAACCAGAGCCAGGTGAAGAGATGAGAAGTCCTCCCAGAAAGACTCCACGCCTCCAGAGGTTAAAGACATTCCCTGAGATGCTTCTCCTTACAAGGGAATCACACCATGTCGAAAGAAAGGCAAGGGATGCATTACACGGGACTGGAAGGTTGGGGACTTAGCTTATGGGCTGAGCAGTTGCTGGAACATACAGCAGCTTGTGCTTAGAACTGGCTGAGGAGCTCAGGCTCTACAGTGGGCAGGAGTGGGTCTCCGTCCTATCCACACCTCTGTGATTCAGGTAATTAGTTTAATCCATTCAACTAGCCCAGTATTGTCTCCCAGGGCACTGAAAAAGTTAAACAGGAAGACCTATGTCTGGCATATGGTGGGCATTCAGACACCATGGCTATTACCGAAGCTGCCTCCTTTATCCCTCAGAGTACTGGCAACTACTCCCGTTTCCTTGGCGCTCACTGGCCTCTTGGCAGACAAAAGTATCCAGAGTTCTGAGCTCAGAAGTAACTAATTCTTCTTGCTGTTTTTCAGGATGAGGATGACTTGGCTCAGGCCTTGATCTGGCCTGAAATTCAACAAGAACTGAAAATCATCGAATCAGAGGAGGAGTTCTCGTCATTGCCACCCCCTGCTCAGAAGACAAGCCCAATGACTGAGTCAAGTCCGGCCCCATTTCCCTCCCCAGAGGCCCCTGAGAGCTTGCCCAGTAGCTCCGCCCCTCTGGAGGTGTGGACTAGGGACTCAGCCAATCAGAGCATACAGGAGACTGCCATCCTCACCAACAGAGAGAAGCTGGAGCCAGTCTGCAGCCTCCTTGAGTCAGAGTCTGAGCAGGCGGTCAGCCCAGACCCGTCCACTCTAGCACCACTGGAAATACTTCTGTTTGAGAAGGTGTCTTCTCCAGCTAGGATAGAGATAGGAGGCCCAGGAAATCTCTCCCCGCCACTTCCTCCTGCTCCTCCTCCCCCAACTCCTCTGGAGGAGGAGCCTCAAGTCTTGCTGTCACACGAAGGTCCTGACAGAGAAGACGCATCCAGGGATTCCAGGACAGATCTCTACACAGAGCAGCCAAACTCCGAAGACAGCCCTGGAATCCCTAGGCTCTGTCAGAGAGAGGAGGCTATTGCAAGCCCAAATGAGAAGCAAGATGCAAAGCAGGCTGTTCCCGAGAGCAAAGACCCTGGTCTTCCAAGCCCAACAAAGGAGGTTGAAGTCATCCCACAAGAAGAGGGAGATGCTTCCCATTCAGCCCAAGAGCCTTCAGACTGTGACGAAGATGACACTGTGATAGACACTGCCCAGCATGGCCTGGAGATGGTAGAACCATGGGAGGAGCCCCAGTGGGTGACCAGTCCCCTTCATTCTCCCACCCTGAAAGAAATTCAGGAGTCCCAGACGCAAGGTTCCCAGGGCCACCGGTTAGAGAGGAGACTTCGCCACAGGCCCAGCCTTCGCCAGAGCCATTCTCTAGACAGCAAAACCACTGGACAGAGCCACTGGGCTCTTGAGGCTCCCTTCTCCAGCAGTTGTGCCAGTCTTGAAACAGAGAGGAATTATGAGCCTCTGCAGACACCATCAGCCAGAATTAAAATTGCTGGATTGGAAGAGAAAGCCCTAAAAGCCTTCAGAGAGTTCTCTGGCCTGAAAGGGTTAGAGGTTCTTCCCAGCCAGAAGGGATCATCCGGTATACAGCCCAAACCAGTAGAAACCAACTTCATCAGTTTGACAGAGGGAAAGGAGCAGGGACCACAACTGGAATTTAGCAACCCTCAGATTAAACACAACGATGTTCCCGGGCCAGATAGCAGCGAGGGGAGTTCACCTGGGGCTCAAGACAGCACCTCACCTGGGGAACACCCCCTAAAGTTACAGCTTAAGAGCACTGAGTGTGGGCCCTCGAAAGGGAAACACCGGCCGTCTTCCCTCAACCTGGACTCTGCCATTCCCATCGCCGACCTTTTCCGCGTTGAGAATGGGGCTTCCTTTAGTTCACCTGGAATAGAGCTCTCTGAACTAGGGGACACCAAGGTCATCTGGATGAGCTCCTCACAAGGTAAAGCAGCCCCCTGGAGTTCTCAGGACACACAGGACCTGGGCATCGTTGCCCATGCCCTGACAGGCCGCCGGAATTCGGCTCCTGTGAGCGTGTCAGCTGTGAGAACCTCTTTCATGGTCAAAATGTGCCAGGCCAAGGCAGTCCCTGTCATCCCACCCAAGATTCAATACACACAGATCCCACAGCCCCTGCCCTCTCAGAACACAGGGGAAGGAGGGGCTCAGCCTCCGGAAAGGAACCAGGAAGAACCTGGTTCAACCCCTGAGACCCCTCAGAAACCCACCAAAGATGACTCTCCCTCCTCCCTGGGAAGCCCAGAGGAAGAGCAACCAAAGCAAGAGCAAGGAGCCTCTGCATCCCGGAGGAAGGCCAGCACCACGTCCTGCGTGGCTGAGGGGTCCTTCTGCTCTGCAGAACCAGGGCCATCCACTCTGGTCTCCTCACAGGATGCAATGGGGCAGTGCAGAAAGCGCACATCAGAGACAGAGCCATCAGAAGACAACCTTCTTTCTTCAAAACTGGAGCGAGCATCTGGGGGTCCAAAACCTACCCACAGGCCAAGGCCAGGAAGACCTCAGAGCCTAATCTTATTCCCCATCATGGACCACCTACCTTCCTCACCCACAGTGATAGATTCCAAGGTCCTGCTGTCCCCTATCAGAAGCCCTTCTCAGACAGTGTCCCCTGGCCTTCTCTGTGGAGAGTTGGCTGAAAACACGTGGGTCACGCCAGAAGGGGTTACGCTTAGGAATAAAATGACCATCCCTAAGAACGGCCAAAGGCTAGAGACTTCAACAAGCTGTTTTTACCAGCCCCAGCGGAGATCCGTGATTCTGGATGGAAGGAGTGGGCGGCAGATAGAATGAGACCAGCTGAGCCTGCTGCTGTTGTCCGTAAACGTTACCAGGTTCATCTGGTCCTTACAGGATCAACTGGCCATTCTCCAGGCACAAGCCATCGAAATCTGGGCTTATATTTGCCTCTGACCACCTCCTCTCTCCCTCTCCCACCCCCTCTCCTTTGTCTCTGACCATGCATGAGTCCATTTGCAAGAAGAGCAGTCAAGACAAGGACCGGAAAGTGAGGTTTAAGGAAGTCCACATGAGCAAGTGGGGAAGAGGATGGAATGCTCACCTCCGATGGACATTGGGGCTCATCTTCGAGTCAGACCCTCCATGACCATTTTACTGCCAAGAGCTGGCTAGGATAGTAGCCCTTAAAAGAAAGAATTTTTTTTTTCTTTTTGTTGCCTGAGTCAGAAAAATCTTCCCGTTTTGAACGAAGGCTTCTTCGTGCTTTTTTATGCTCTTTAAAGCATGTGTTCTTTTAGAGCAGTTTTTTTAATAAGCTTTGTCAGAGTGTATTTACTTCCCCCCAAATAGCAGCAGATCTGAGAATGCAAACTAACATGCACTTGAGATCTCCAGGAGGGGGAACTTCCTTGTGCTCTTTCCCTGGGATTGCTGCAAGCCCTGTCCAAGGTGAACGAACCGTGAAGCAGCCCAGAAAGTCAGAATGTGTACTCAAGAGCAAAGGCCCAGACTGGTCCCACCTACAAATGCTTCTTGGTGCCAGCTTTTTTGTGACTCCACCTGCCACTGCTAGGCAGGCTGAGTACTGAGCTGAGGACTACAAGGTATGCAGGGATGATGGGTCTGCTTTCTTAATAGTGCCAGACAGAATCCAAGTGCCGCATGTCATAGAGGAAAGCAGGCTTGCTACAGACCTGATGTGTCTAAGTTGGCCAAGCATTAGGAGAAGGAAAACTCTAGCTCATTCTACAGCACTCATCTGGGCCCAGCAGGATGGGTAAAGAGGCAAGGAGGAGCCCCATCTGTCACTGTCCTCAGAAGTACACTGCCTTTAGCCAGCGGCCCCCTCCCTTTCTCCTCTCGCCGTTGCTCAAGGGCAGATTTGAGACACCTCTGTCTTCATTCCCCCATGTCCACCATCCACTCAAGTGCTCAGACTTGCTCTGACTCTTGTCTGGACACAAGCAGATGCAATAAACCAATCTGATGTCCCTTAACACCCGCTGAAAGGTTTTTCTGGTGCTTCCCTCACAAAGGTTTAATGGGGCACGTCTCAGATTCCAGCCTGGCTCAACTCTGTCCAGAATTTGTCACTGCACAAGTTTCTCTGAAGACTAGCGGTATCTCTGGGTTGACCCCACAAAGCCAGCACCGGACTGGCTGTGGGGCTAAGCTGAAGTCATCTCCAGGGGGAATGTAGAAACATGCTCTACTGCAGCTCTCATGCTCTCGATTCCTTCCCTGATAGGATTTGAAGTCTTGCCCTTGTTTTCTTAAGCCAATGCCTGGGGCAGGGATACCTAGAGTCAACTAATGAGAGTGAGCCCACAAGAGAAGCAAGGGGAACCATCAATAGGCCTTCAGTTTTTGCTTTATTAGTTGAGGAAAGCACTGGACCAACAAAAACAGAGATGTCAACCAACAAGTCTTAGGACACACAGCATTTCCCCCTAGTCACGAAAGGTGAGGAAATATGGTATGGCGAGATGAAAGTGGCCATGTTCTGGAGATTTGAAAAGTGCATCCCTTCCTTATCAAGAAATATGGTGGACAAGCTTGGTGTTGGGCTCAGTGTACCCATATGCCTTGATAAGGACTCACTGCACTCAGAATGTGAGAGGAAAAGAGCCAAGTACCCAACAAAATACTGAGTCTACTTAATGATTGTTCTGTTTCCTAATACTTCTAGGATGTATTTTTATCGGCAGGGAGACAGAGAAGCAATTATTTACACACTGACAGGTGATTTAAATTCTGAGAGCTGATTCCAAAATGACTGCCTCGTTCCCCTTAGACACCATTCATTTATGACATCACCTTCAGGAGAACAGACATGCTGGTGTCTCGATGACCCACTGTCACCTGTTTGGAAATGTTCCTTACTTCAGTTTTTCTCAGCCAGTCAATCCAGAAGGGTTTGAGATCTTTACCATCTCAGTGCCCTGCCTCTCAGTGTGCTCCTCTATCAACTGTCACATGGTCATAAATGTTGTGGGCTGGGTGAGCCTGGTGCTTATAAAATCTCATTTTATGACAAAGAAATTGTCCCTCAGCATGCTGGGGGTCACCATTTGGCCAGCTTGGGGCTCTCATGCTGGATCCCTGAGCATGGCCAAGTGAGAATCACCCTGCTTGCTTCCATCCAGGGTCAGGGAGCAGTACTATTGTTGTCAAGACCTGCTGATGTGCCAAAAAGATCAAGAGAGCCAGTCTTCTGAGCAACTGCCAGTCCACAAAACGGGGTAGCTCACTTCAAAGACCAAAGTTCAAACAGAACGCGTACATGTACACTTTCTTGGCATATTGTCTTTGCTTAAGATAATAACCCATATTTATTTGCAAAACAGTCCTCCCAGACTATTTTTTTCCCTTTTGCCAAAATGGACTGGAGAGAGAGCATTTGGTTTTTATTCTCTTCTCTTGGGATATGAAAAGACCTAACCAAGACTAAGACCTCGTTATGAGATACTAGCTTACTCGAAACCTTAAAATTCAAAGTATTGCCCAAGTGAAATTTCTGGATTCTGGAGACACTAAAAATGTAAATGTCAGCATCTTCACCAAGTATTTACCCAAAGCTTGGGAGTAGGGCACCGGGTAGCTTAGCTACACACTGTTGAGTGAGGTCTCACAGAGAGAAGAGGGACAAATCAAGCAGCCTCAAACACCCGAGAGCAGGGTGAGACCCACCATTAGACACCACGCAAAGGCAAAAGAGCAGCAACTAGCACCATCAGTGGGACTGCTGTCAGTATTCAAATGACCTACTAATTTTAAACAATCTAATTAAGCAGAACTGCAAGTCCAATAAACTGTATCAGTGAAACACATGGGAGTTGAGAACTTTGTTTTCAAAGATCGAAGAGAAGATGAACTAAGTATTTCTGATGGATGGGTTTGCATGGCTCTCACTGGTTGTCAGGACTAACTGTTGGCTAGAAACCAAGAAGGATCCGATTCCACACACCTTAAGAAAGGATTTTAGAGACATTGATCACCCAAACAATGGTTTAATTTCTGCTGTTGATGAAGTCACACATAGGCCCAAGATGAACTTTTAATTTCATGGAGTGTTAGGCACACAGCAATCGTGTTTGGTCAAAATCAGGTTGGAAAGTCATTTGTCTACCAGGCCTATGTTCCTACCTTCAGAAGCCCTGGAGAAAATAAGATTTGTTTGTTTAGGACTGGAATGGAGGAAGTTCCTACTAAATCCAATTTCTCCTTAGATTGAGACTATCTTCTACCAAAACTGGTTCTACTTGCTAACAACATGCATCTCAGAGTTTGCTGTCCAAGAGTTTAATTTTGGGCATTTCAGAGAGGAGGGTCAGCTCAAAGTGGGCAATGACAAGAACATACTCCCCAGCATCTTTCCTGGACAAACGAGGTTGGAGGAGGGAGCAAATGCACCTTTGTAGGCAAGAGGAGAGGGAGAAGCAAGAAGGGCGTTTGGCTGAGCCCAGCGCCAGTCCTAGCAGTGTAAAATACTTGGCACACTGGTCACTTAGTTTGAGGTACATGAGCAATGCAGGAACTGGTTCTCAATGTGGGTCAAAGAGGAGGTAGCTGACGTAAGAAGCTGTGACTCCAGTCATATGCATAGCACTGGATGAACCCCGATGATTTGACTCAACGTAATGCCATTGTAGTCTCTGGTTCACAATTCTGCAGAGTAAAGCACTTTTTCAAAGGCCCCTATTGGCAGCCATGGGATTGCAAGCTGTTTTTGAACTCTACAAATGTTTCCAAAGATATAATTGAAATGTTTTCTATTCATTAAAAAATATATTAAAGCTACCCATAGAGACCTCTAAGTGTAATTAAAAGATTGTTATGCTTTAAAATGTACTCTAATAAATCATATATAATTCTTGGGATGGAACTATTGGTTGAGGACATGGGGGTCACCAAGATCAACACACAGAAAAGTAAATCATGTTATCAGACTCATAGTTCTGGTTTGTCCTCTGCGACATCACTTTTGTTGTTACTGTTACCTCAAGGTCAGATTTCACAAATTTCCCATAAACCTTGGTTTTGCTTTTTTAAAAAAATGATGATATGGGTAGCTGGGGAGATGGTTCAGCAGTTAAGAGCACTGTCTGTGCTTGCCGAGGACCTGGGTGGATTCCCAGCACCCAGCTGGGGGCTCAGAACTGTATATAACTCCAGTGCTAGGAGATCCATGCCCTCATCTGACTTCACCAGTCACACACATGGGGCAGAGACACACTTGCAGGCAAGACACCCATACACATCAATTTATTTTTTACAAAAAGAGAAACAAACTTATAAGGTCTTACTCTGTGGATCAGCCTAGCCTTGAACTTGCAACAATCCTCCTGCTTCAGCCTCCCAAGTGTCAAGATTTCACGTTTGAGTCGCCACATCCAGTTTTCATAAGCTTGTTTCTGTTACATCTTAATAATCAACTGTTTGCAACTTCACCCTCTAAACTAGTCATTTAACCAAAATCCCCAGAGTAAGTTGACATCCTGTGCGGAACTCTGTAGCTTAAGAGGAACTATGAGCCCACCGCGTGGGTACAGGCTGTTTCCCTATTGCTGGAATCAGTTAAGGGCTTTGGATTTGAGGGTGGGCTGTGTGGTGCGCTCACCTATGCTTGTTTACGGAGTGTGTGGAGACCACACACACCACCACGGGCTGGGGTTAGAGACAGGCCCGACACACCTATGCAGCTGTTGCGTGGGTACTGGGGATCTGAACTTGCATAGAGGCTTCTGCCCACGGAGACAGACCCCAACCTAAGGACTGAGTGGTCATACAGTGCTAGAAAGGGTTAAGGGCAACATTTCCTATCCTGGACTACATCATCACATGTAAGTGGGTGGGGCTTGGGATGTGGGAGGAGCCTAGAGACTTCTACGGGGGTACTTTGTTTTCCTACGCCACCAGACTTCTATATAGGACATAAGGTTCCAGCTTCTCATTCCTGTTCCTGTTCCATTGCTTCTTCATGTTTCATACAAAATATCCTCACTACCAAAGCACATGGTCCAAGCTGTTTCAACATGTACTGCTCTTTAGGCACGATGTAGTCAATCGAAGATGTCCTCCTAGCTTTGGCACGAGGCTCCACTTCCTTCTACGGAACGAATGTCTCCCCAGCCCTTGGAGCTTTATTCTTCTCAAGGAAAGCCAGCAACACCCCTGTGGTAATTGTCCTTTGTTTTTATCTTCTTACTGGGATTACTAGGGCCCCATGTATACCAGGCAAGCACTTTACCACTGACTTATACCTGGTACCCAGGTACCAGGTACCCTGGAACTGGAGTTACGAATGGCTTTGAGCCACCAGGTGGGTGCTGGGAACCAAACTCAGGTCCTCTGCAAGAACAACCAGTGCTCTTCACTGCTGAGCCAGCTCTCCAGCCCTGGAATCATTTTTTAAAAATTGCACTTATTGTAGGGGTACACATGATGGATTTGAGGCATACACGGAGATCGAGACAATTTTGGGGAGTCAGTTCTGTAGTTCCACCAGCATAAGGTCTAGGAATCAAAACCAGGTGTCAATGTTGGGGACGCCTTCACCTACTACACCCCTGTATCTTCTGACTTGATTCTGGGACAGGGTCTCACTACATTTTTCAGACCAGTCTTGAACTCACTCTGGTCAACCAGGCCTTGGATGTCTGACCTGCTCACCTTTAATTCCTGAGTGAAAGGGGTTACAGGCTTGAATCACCAGGCCTATCTATGTTATCACTTTATTTCTACCAACTTAAAATTAGTGTGGGGAGGGGTTAGAGAGGAGTGTTGGGCTCCCAAGTACACAAGTTGAGGTCAGAGACAACTTGCAGATTTCAGTTCTCTCCTTCCACCTTGTAGATTTGGGGAATTTAAGCTTGATAGCAAGTACTGCCTTTACCACTGAGCCATCTTTAACTTTCTGACTTCTGACCATGTATGGGGCTTCTAGGGTTACATGTAAGATTATTTCACACCTGGTATTCCGTTATCCTAAATTTCTCCTCTTCTTAGAACCTTCTGTTCTTGTGAGTTTATTCCATTTGTATAAGATTACCAATGCCTGGCCCACCACTATTCTAGCAGCACCATTCTCAAACCTGGAATCCTTCTGCCTCCGACTCCTGAGCACAGGGTGGCAGCTGTGCACACCTCGCTTTTATACTTCCCCTCATTTGACCTGCCTGGCAGCCATCTGCTGGTTGTGCCACACTTTCAGCCAAACCAGCTCTCATCATGTTTAAAAGAACAGTCTAAGGGGCTAGGGAGATGGCTCAGGGATTAAGAACACTGACTGTTCTTCCAGGGGACCTGGGTTCAATTCCCAGCACCCACATGGTGATTTATATGTATCTCTAACTCAGTTCCTAGAGGAGCCAATGCCCTGTTTCCATGGGTATTGGGTACACACAAGGACCAACTTGCATGCGACCTTTCCTTGTTGCTGCTGAGACAGCCTCACTATGCACCCCATCGACCTCAAACTCACTGTTCTCCAACACATTCCCAAGTGCTGGGATTACAGACATGGGCCACTGGACCTGCCTACATTGTTAGTCATGAGAAGCAAACCTTCAAGGTCCTAAGGAAAGTACAGAAAAATGGCCACTTCCCTACCCCGCTTTCCTCACAATTACATTTAGGTTCAGCCAATTTAAAGAGCAAGAAAGCTAATGCACCAGCAACCTTCTGCTTTGCTTCTGCCTCCGTCCATTGTACAAACGCATTCCCATCTAAAGTCAATGGCCTTACTGCTGTAAAACGAAGCTCTTCAGCTGGCCTAGTAGATATAAAGGCATCTGCTGCCAAGCCTGGAAATCCCAGTGGAATCTCTGGTTCCACATAGACGAGAGATTCAACTCTGGCACACTGCTAGCTGTATGCTCACTGTGCCTAGAACACAAAGCTGTATCTTGCTGTGTCTGACCTTTGCTGAAAAATCGGCTGATGGTTCCGTGAGTAAAGGCGCTTGCCATCTGCCACCTGATTTCGATCCAAAAATTGGAATAATGTGAGAATTAGTTCCCAAAAGTTGTTCTGATTTCCAAAAGCGCACACACACACACACACACACACACACACACACACACACACACACACACACACCTACTGCTACTGCAGAGGATAAATCAGGAGCATCATGAGTCAAGGCCAGCCTGGGCAACTTCTTAAGACTCTGCCTTTTAAAAGTAAAATCATTTCAGCCAGGAGCAGTGGTGCACACCTTTAATCCTAGCACTCAGGAGACAGAAGCAGATGGATCTCTGAGTCAAGGACAGCCTCGTCTATAGCCAGGGCTACACAGAGAAACCTGTCTCAAACAACAATCTCCTTAGCTGGCCCTGGTGATACACACACGTAACATTTCCTTCTAGAGACTGACATGGGAGTGTTGTGACAGCAAGACCTTTTCTAAAGAGAAAAAAAAAACCCTCCTCAAAGATGCTTTTCAACAGTTGGCAGTCATGAACCACTTCAGGCATTCTTACAGCTTTCTAAATGAAAACCCTACTTTACTACTTAGAATATGCCTTTAATGGGTGCCATTTCTGCTGTGTCCTTGCCCTGACTTCTCCCTACTGCATTCATCATTTCTACCAGAAACTGGGCATAGAAGCTGGCTGATTAAACAACTCACATCTCTTCAGGGTAAGCTACGGCATTTCCTACTGCTAAGCCCCAGGGCCTCTACAGCACTTGGCAGGAAACTTCATTTGCTGAGTGGGTAAAGGGTGGCTATCAAATAATTCAAACTTCAGAAGCAATATCCACAGCACACTAAGAAAGCCATGGTTAGCTGCAACATGAAGGGGGTCAGCCCCACACACACACACACACACTCTCTCTCTCTCTCTCCTAGAATGGGTTGATTGTGTTTTTTTGTTTTTGTTTTTGTTTTTGTTTTTGCTGAACCCTTTCCTTTCGAGCACTCCTCAAGAACTGGTTTGTGAATTAAGCTTTTGAATACAAGGTTGCTTGCTTGGCTTTACAAGTCACATTTGCATCATCCAAAGCATCAAAGTCTAAACGGCTGAGGCCAGCACAGAACACAGGGCAGTCTGGCTTTGGTCCTCTACGACAGGAAGTTGACAGTGCATCAGCTCCCAAGAGCAAGGGCAGTGGGGAGGTTAAAGCTCATGAATACGAAGGGGCTCAAGTGTGACGCTTACTTACTTATTTTTTGCACTGTTGGGGAACAAATTCAGACCTGGTGCATATGAAGCAAGTACATTAAGGTGAAGCTGCATCTCCAGCCTTTGAGTATGAAATCTACAACACAGATTTTGGCTATAGATCAAATTCTGAGACAAAGCAGCCACTTCTTGTGTTTTTCCTCCCCTCAGGACTGCAAACCGCCACTGTAAAGAGGTGGCAGCTGGAGTGCCCCAAGGCTGCTTTGCTGAGGGCTTGCCCGGCTGACAGCTCCCATCCCCCACACTCTGGTGATCCCCGGGGCATTTACACTCAGCTTCTCCCAGGGACCCAGCCACGTGTCTTCCCCTTCATGCGTGTGGGCACCCCAAACACTTCCTGTCTTTGGAAAGCATTGTTACATATAACTAAGAGTAAAAGGGAAATCTTTGGAAGTGAAAGCCATGAAAGGTCAGGCAAAGTGACAGCAAATCGTAGAACACAAGGGGAGATCACTCAGAAGAATCTCACGAGCAGATCAGCAGAGGCACCGCTTCAGAGGGCCTCCTCCCAGTAGACAAAAAGAGCACCGGACTCAAGACTTGAACTCACTTTGCTGCAGTTACCTGGTACTACTAACCAGCTAAGTTAAGTGGGGGTGGGTACTCCATCCGTCTGGTGGATTTGCTTTTCTACAGCAGTAATTATGGCCAGGAGAGGGACTAAAGATAACAAAAATGACTAGGAAGAAAACAGACACACCAAAGACACCATGTCAAGTGATATGCAAACCATGTTCCTAAGTGAATGTTACTCCAGAGCCAGACAAACAAGTCAATCTTTTACTGAAGGGGCAGCCTCTCATGTATAATATTCAAATATACTAACACATGAAAGATAACATCGTCTTGTTTATGGATACATTTAATATCCCTTACCCTTCCCAACTTTCAAAACAATAGTATACAAAATATAAAATATCTTAAATATTTATAAAAATCGCAAGAAAAAATAGATCGTATGAAAATATCTTTATCTGAGTTCTCCCTCACTGCTGAGAGGCAGCTTGGTCTGCCTTGAGTCCGTAGCTGTTGAGGGGTAGGAGTATGCCCTGCCTAGGACTATTCTGTCCCGCAGGAGCTTAAATAAAACATAGTAGTTGCAGAAAAGAACGAGTGCCATGGAGAGCGTGTGGTTCCACTTCTCCGAGCGCAGCAGCGAGTACAGCTGGTAGATGATGACACTGCCCTCGATGAGGATAAGCAGGTTCAACACTCGTAACGGGCGATGGAACAGGAACTGTGAGGAAGTTAGCAGACAAGTGTTACTCTGGGGAAAGCAGAGTTGCTGGATTCAATTTCCTAAAACAGTTTCATAATTATAAGCGCACATACCAACACCAAGTAAATCTGCACATTCAGTGGCAAACTATGCTTGCTATAGAGATCTAGAATCTTTCTCCTTTTGCTCAAAAACAAACAAAAAAAACCCTTTATTTCAATGCCTATAAAATGCAAAAAATGATTATGTACAATAAGACCTTTCTAACATGGTATCAGAGATGTATTTTATCTAAGGCATTCCAAAGTATATTTATCACATGGGAGTATTTTAGGCTTTGTAACACCAACCAAAAATTTAAAGCTACAATGTAGTAGTGACATAACTACTTTAAAATGTGTATTTAAAATATTATATATTTAAAATACCATAAAATATTTTAAAGTATATATATTTATTTATAAGTTGTTTATGAATTATAAAATAATTAAAAAATCATTCTTAGCTTAGGACCTAATATAAGACATAAAAAACAAGGCAAGTTTGGGGACATATCAATAGCTTGCTACGCAGCCTAAGCCGGCTGGTGCTGACGGTCAGTTTGCCTTAGCCTTCTGAATGTAGGGATTATAGGTGTTATTTTATAGTGCAGCTACCTCACCAAGCTACAACAGTGTCATCATTTTCCCTTAAACCCTTTACCAAACTTTGATTACTTACTGAAATCCTCTACCCCACATACTTCTGCTGAGTCCTTTCTCATTCCCCTGAATATGAAGAAATCAGGCAAAGACATGGATGGCAAGAGGGAGCCTGGGAAATGAGCAGGCATTAGAGCCGGCCAGAAATGGGCTTATTTTCACCTGGCCTTCACCTAAGGGCTCAAATCCTAGCTTATTAATAAAAGGTACTTTGACTGCAGAAACAGACTGCATAGTAACCTGTAACCATCCAGTCCTAAACCCAAATGAACCCAGGTGCTACATAGTTACCAATTTGGACCGAATTTCTGTCTCAGGAGCTTAAATGTGAGACTGAGGCTAACCTGCCAGGGCTGCTGTCAAGGACACTGAGTTTCTTAGCAATCTTCCGGGGACGAAAACTTTAACTTGAATTTTATAAAGATACTCACAACACCATTGGCTCAGAATTACTGTTCTACAAAGATTAATAAAGCTATTTTAGATTCTAGAGCAAAGTGTAGTTAACTGTACTAGTAACCCAGAAACTGAGCAAGTCAAAAAGAAAGGTGGCTTTAAAGTGGCATAGCTACTGCTAATAGGCAGACTTTATTTATTAAGTTAAATTTATCGGGCTCTCTTGCAGCTAAAGGCTGGCCCGGAAACTCTTAATCCTCCTGCCTCTACTTCCCAAGTGCTAGGATTACAGATGTGAGCTGCCTTCCTAGGCAAATAGTCAGGTTTTAAATGAATTTGAATGTTCTCACTTCACAAAAATGTTCTAAATGCAT